>NC_143576.1:169253396-169627146 GCF_048544385.1 Mastigoproctus giganteus
ACAAGAACACATGAAGGAACCCACCATCATCTTTGCAACTATTTAGACTTTTGCTTGAAGAGTAAGTGTGGTACAGGGAAAGTGACAATGCTGCGTTTGTTTAATGTTTCAAATTACTTGTTTTTCTTCTCCCACTAGTTCAATAAACAGCTCTCACCCCTTTGCTTATTGGAGGCTTGAAGTGGTGGAACCAATGTTTAGTCTCCAGAGCCAAGTTCTGGTCAACCATTCCAACATATGATTGATGACTTTTGAGGTTATGATGAACATCGTGGTGAGATCCAATCTTCCTTACATTTCGAGGGTACAGCTCTAAAATGGTATTTGCAGGCCAGCCGCTAGTTAGTACACAAGAACGAACCCATTGGTAACTCTCTAGGAGACTTCTGGATCAGCTAGTGTATAATCTTGCTACCTCTACTCTGCCAGATAGTGACTGGAGGGAGTCCGAGTTGTGTGTATGCAAGAGGCATTGTCGAGGCCATGTTACGTCAAGGATCTGGGTATATTCTTACCATGTGTACACCATATCCAAAAATTTCATTACTTCATACAGCATGTCCTATCCACTTTTTCTTACTATTGAATACACCATGAATTGTCAAACTAATAGAGTAAGCTTATCTGCGAAAAGATCTAAACCTCCCAAACACTTCCTAATTCATTTCACAAATATATGTGGTCGCAATTCTAATCTCAACAATGTCCATTTCCACTTGCAGTCTGCCAAACCCCATGTACTTTTTCTGACAGAATCTCAGTTATCAGTTGATTAAACTACTGCTCATCTCAGTTGCCCAAATTATTTGCTGTATGATTCCTTTTGCCTCATAGGTTTGTGCATATGTCCATTCTGATATTCCCTGTCAGAGACTTGGTAATTTGGAATCTCCTCTTTTTGATCTTCTCTGGCTTAAAATCTCTCTCTCTACCTCATGCTGTCAAATTCATCTGTTGTCTCTATCGTTCTCCAAACTCCACTAATCACTTGGAGCTCTTTGACTTCCTCTCTTTGCAACTTGACTTTCTCCAGTCCAACTTTCCTAACAGTGAGGTAATTTTCCTTGGTGATTTTAATGTTCACAACTCCAGCTGGCTTCAGTTTTCTAGTCACACCGACCCAGCTGGTCAAGATACTGAGGGTTTTGTAATTACTAATGACCTTGCACAGATTGTTCATTTACCTACAAGAATACCGGACAATCCTAACCATACAGCCAACACGCTTGATCTTTTTCTCACAAACAACCTTTCTAAGTACATGGTCGAAGTGAGAGGTCCTTTAGGCACCTCAGATCGCAACTTGGTGATTGTCTCTTCTCCAATGGAGCCTTTATCTCATGGCTGTTCCCAACCTCGTATTGTCTGGCATTACAAGAATGCAAAATGGGATGACCTGCGAGATTTCTTTTCCTCTTTTCCTTGGTCGGATTACTGTTTCAAAACTTCTGATGTCAACATTTGCTCAGATCGAGTCAGTGAAATTATTCTTGCAGGAATGGAATCCTTTATCCCACACTCCACTTTAAAATCTCATCCTTTATCTAAACCTTGGTTTTCTAATATTTGTGCTAAGGCTGTTCAAGAAAAGAAAGTTGCATATCGTAATTGGCTTGTTTCTAATTCTTCAGTTTCATTTTCTGCCTACACCAAAGCTCGCAACAATTGTAAAGCAATTATTAATCAGTCCAAACTACAGTTTGAACAGGCTAAGAGTAGAAAACTTGCTTCTTGCCCTAATGGTAGCTGAGCGTTCTGGTCTCTTGCCAAAGCTATTGGCTGCAACTTTTGCCCATCTCTGCTCCCACCTCTGTCAAAACCAGATGGTTCTGTTGTCACTTCAGCCAAGGATAAAGCTGACCTGCTAGCATCCGATTTTTCTTCCAACTGATGTATTAGTGATCTTGGTAAAACACCTCCCACCATTCCCAACACGCTCCATTCAATGCCTCCTGTGGTCTTCCGTCAAAAGGATATCAGAAAGATTGACGAATCTTGATGCTAAGAAAGCTCCACGTCCTGATGGTATTTCTCCACTTGTTCTCAAAACCTGTGCTCCTGTTCTTTGCCACTTTTTTTCACTTTCTTATTCCAAAGGTGTTTTTCCTTCTGCTTGGAAATTTGCTCATATCCAGCCAATACCTAAAAAGGGAGACAAATCCCTCCCATCCAATTATCATCCCATTGCAATTACTTCTACTCTTTCTAAAGTAATGGAGAAATCAATTAACCGCCAAATCTTAAACTACCTAGAAACTTTCCGTCTGATCAACGATCACCAGTATGGATTCCATAAGTGTCGATCCACTGGTGATATTCTGGGTTATGTTACCCATTTATGGACTAATTCAATGGAAAAGTTCAGTGAAACACAAGCAGTTGCTCTTGATATCTCAAAGGCTTTCAATTGTGTTTGGCATAAAGGTCTTCTAAACAAGCTTCCATCTTATGGTTTGCCAACTGTTTTTTGTAACTGGTTATTCAGTTTTCTCTCTGATCGCTCACTGAGGGTGATGGTCAATGGCTCTCTGTGTTCTAACTTCTCCACTAATGCCGGTGTCCCCCAAGGTTCAGTTCTTTCCCCCACTCTTTTCCTCTTGTATATTAATGACCTTCTTCCATTGACTGTAAATTCTATCCATAGTTTTGCCAACGATAGCACATTGCATTCCACTTTCCATTTTGAGAAACCTTGCCCTGCTCAATCAGCTTCAACTTCTCGAAAATCTGCTACTAATTCTTAAATGCCAATCTCCAGGTAATTCTCCAGTTGGGCAAAGACCACTTAGTTGATTTCAATCCTTCTAATACTCAGTCTTGTATTATATCTCGCAAAACGGATTCTTCTGCTCTTATGCTTATCTTTGGTGACACTCCGATTTCTAGGCAAAATGATTTATCTCTTTTGGGGATTACCCTGACTTCTAATCTCTCTTGGCACAAGCATATTACAAATACTGCTTCCTCTGCATCTAAAAAACTAGGTTTTCTCTTTTGCTCTCGGCGTTACTTTTCTTCCAAACAGCTGCTCACTCTGAATAAATCGTAAATCCGCCCTATCATGAAATATTGTTCCCACAACTGGGGTGGTGCCCCCAAAACCTCTCTCAGACTTCTTGATTCTGTTCAGAAGAGAGCAGTTAGGTTAATTAATGATTAGTCTCTAACGGAGTCCCTCCACTCGCTGTCTCATAGGCATACTGTTTCTGCTACATGTCTCTTCTACAGATATTTCCATGGGCATGTTCTTCTGAATTGGCTTCTATAATTCCTGCTCTCTCTCTCTTTCAAAACAGTCCAAACACGTGCCGCCACCAGCCAACATCCATTTTCTGTCCAACTTCAAACTCACAGAACCAAACTTTTTATCTTCCTCGTTTATTCATTCAACTGCCATTTTCTGGAACAACCTTCCTTCATACGTATTTCCTGAAAATTACAGTCTACAGAAGTTCAAGTCCAATGTCAAAAAATATCTTCTTTCATCTTCTCAACCTCCAGCCCAAGCATGGTACTAAGTACTATAAGTTTTAATACCTCTCGTGTTTGGGGTTTACATAAAAAAAAAAAAAAAAAAAACCATCGTTATTTTTGTTTTCTCAGAATAAAGATGGGAAAATGAAGCCCAGTATTTTCTCCAAATGGGCACTATACTGCAGGAAGCAAGATGTGTAGTCTCAAATTTTGAAATAATCCTGAAAATGGAAGTAACTAATAGTACTTGATATATATATAATATGTTTTAATTTTTTAATAATATTTATATACAGAATAAGCAGAAATATGTGCATGTTTGAAATTTCAGCCAGCAACAGCCTCTTAAATTGGAAAATAGAAGAGATTAAGAAGTTAATATTTCTGTTTTCTAAACTTTTTTCAATTTCCAGTAAAATTAATATTTTTATTTTTATTTTAAAATAAAAGGTGTAAAACATATGTTTTAAAATTTTTTATGTTTATTAATACTTAAAAAGTACGTACAATAATTTTAAAAAATATGAAATATTGGTACTGTTTCAGTGGAATCCAAAAAATCCAAAATATTTTCCAAAAATTACGTTAAGTGACCCGCCACTGTTTTTGCAACATTTTGGGCACTATCATCATTGGGTTAAACAGGGTGATATAAGTTCTGAGCCTAATAGGGCCTCCTCTCCTTGGATAAAATAAACAAGACAATAGTTATGAAGAACAAACCTGAAAAGAACAAAGGTATACTATAAAAATGCAAGTATCTAAGTTTACAAACAGATAGTCAGATCACATCTTTACTACTGTACTAAAGATGTTTTTGAATATCTACATATCAAAGGTTGGAAAAATTCATTTTCAAAAAGATGCCAATTTGCCTGAAAGGGCACAAGGAAAGCAACAAAGCTAGTTGTGGAAAGTTTTTGATAAATTGTGGGAGTTATCACTATAATCCCAGTTCAAATGCAGAGAGTGGACAAAAATGAATCACCTGTGTAATATTTCAATTAATAATGTGTAATCCCTCCTTTAGCATGAATCACTTCATGAATTCTCATTGACAGGATTGAACTGGATCCTTCAAACAGTTTATGTCAATATTAGGCCTTTCTGAAAACAAAGGAGCCCATAAATCATTCAAGTATCATGGATGCTATTCTTACACTTTCTGCTTAATATATTCAAATATGTTCTCTATAGGATTTAAATCAGATCACCACGCAGGTGCCTAGTCTCCAGCCACTGCAATTTGCAGAACTTAAGCCTCTCTTGGTAAGAGGATCCCTTCATTCCCCTCACCAATCTTGTTGCCCTTCTCTGTACACGCTCAAGTAAATCTACATCCTTCCTAAAATGAGGCCTCTAGACCTGTATGCAGTACTCAAGGCGTGGCCTGACCATTGCCTTATACAGAGGGATAATAGAGGGATAGAGGGATATGCAGTATTTTGCTAGCAAAATTCCTATATATCATTGACAAAACCCCATGACCTGCCCTGGCAGCCTGTCTGCATTGCTCAGAAAACTTCATATCTGCCTGCACAATTACTCCCAGGTCTTTTTCATTTTCTACCACCTTAAGTGTAGTACCACACAGTTGGTATGTTTCTCTTGGGTTACTTCTACCCATATGCAGTACTTTGCATTTGCCAAGGTTAAACTTCAGTTGCCACTTCTTAGCCCATCTGCTCAAATTATCTAGATCCTGTTGCAGTAGCACACTGCCATTACTGTCATTAACAACCCTGCCAACCTTTGTATCATCTGCAAACTTCGACATTAAGCCTGATATACCTTCGTCAATATCATTGATAAATATACAAAACAACAGTGGACCCAACATCAAACCCTGTGGGACTCCACTAATAACGTTAGTCCACGAAGAGCAGCACCCATTGATTACCACCCTCTGTCTTCTCCCACTTAACCATCCTTTTATCCATTGTAGCAACTTACCCTTAATACCATTCTGCTCCAATTTGTACAATAGTCTTTCATGCACAACAGTGTCAAAAGCTTTCCTGAAATCCAAATAGATGATATCAAAATTATTTTTTGCATCCAGTTCCTTTGTAACCACATCATAATATCCTATCAAATTTGTCAGACAAGACTTTCCCTTAACAAACCCATGCTGTGTCTGAATTATTGCTGCAGTCTTGTCTAGATGATCCTGCAATGCATCTTTAACCAGTGACTCCATTATTTTACCCGGAACAGAAGTTAAACTAACTGGTCTGTAATTACTCATGTCACCTTTCGATCCCCCTTTCGATCCCCGTCCGTGGGAACCTCCCCTGAGTCCAAGGATGCTCTCATAATTATGGCCAAGGGTTTGCTTAGTTGCTTTGCTGCCTCCTTTAATATAACTGGATAGATCCCATCCACCCCAGGTGCTTTTTTTATGTTTAACTTCAACAATTTCTCCTCCACTTTGCTCTCAGTTATCACAAAATCATTAAGTATCCTGCTACAATTTGATAACCTTCTGCCATTTCCAAACCTTAATAACTCCTCGTGTGTGAATGTAGATGCAAAATACTCATTCGGTTTGTTTGCTATCTGGGCAGGATCATCAACAGCCGATCCATCGATATCAAGTGGACCAATCAGATTCATCCCCTTCCTTTTGGAGTTTATATACGTAAAGAAATCCTTGCTGTTTTTCTTAGCATATTTTGCCTAGGATTTCTCGTATTCTGCCTTCACCTGCCTAACCTCCTTTGTGACCTGATTACAGACTAGCTTATATCTGCCATAGGCTTCTGAGTCACTTGATAATTTATATGCATCCCATGCATCTTTCTTCTCTGTTACAAGTCTCATTAGTTCATTTGATAACCATTTAGGCCTAAACCTTGAACAATATTTCTTAATAGGTATGAAACTTTTAGTAGCTTCTGTATAATAATATTAACCGTGACATGAACCTGGCCGCAATCCTTCTCATGTTCAACTCTACAGAAAAAATCCACTGACGCATGCCATATGGTAGTCCTACAATGCCACAAATGTGGATGGTCTGCCTACGGCCTTCATGGATCGCCGCCTGAACTTTTGCAACACTTTCCAGGGTGGCGCACAATGATGGAAGGCCAGAGCAATTGTCGTCATCAACTGACATTCAACCATTTTTAAAACAGTTAAACCAGTAGCAGGTCTGCATCTGGCCTAAAACATTGTCACCAAAAGCTTGTTTAGACTTCTAATGGGTTTCTGCTGCTGTATCATTAAGAAGGAAACAAAACTTGATGCAAGCACGTTGCTCTCTCACATCAGCCATCCCAAACTACGTGAAACATACCACCCAAGAACTGTGCATAAATATATTCAATGACTCTATCCAGCTCAATGCTACGTGGCACACTGATTCACAAAGGATGCATGCAGTGTTACCTAGCGCCACAAGTCCGTATTAGATGTAGTTCCCATGCAACATTTAAATTTCTGGAACTTTTGGGTAGCACCTTGTGTGTGTATATTCCATTGTAAGTTAATTTTATAATAGTTTGTTGAAGTTTTGATTTCTCCATAGACAATAGTAACTAATTCTTCTAAGTCAGCATAGCTTATATATTGATTAGGAGCCAAGCATAATGAGAATTTAAATCAAATTTTCAAAATAATGTAAATTATGTTGACTCCAGCTGTAAAATTATGTTGACTATAGATGCAACTGCTTCAAGGTTATGATGAACCTTAGTTTTAAGTTTCAAGTTGACTATGAATACCACCTCTCTATGTGCTGGATTGTTCAGATTTTGTAAATCTATACACAAGTTGTGAAGACATCACACACGTACCCCAAAAAACCATTGCTAAATATAATTAATGATTGTATTCATTGTCAAAATAATTAACTGTAAACTCCTCTGACTGGTTGTGCTAGAGCATGAAAAAGAACATTTATTTATAACACATATTTTATATTTATAATATATATCACAATTCTCCAAAGGCAAGAAGACAAAAAATAACAATACTTGCCATGTATTGAAACTATAACATAAAAAGAAACTATGACACAGCATAAAAATTTACTATAAATAATTATAATAGAATACATAGTATATATATTATTATTTAAGGAAAAAACTGTAATAATTTACTAACGGGACTTGTCAAAGCAGGAACACCATTCATATGGACTAAGGACTGTATCACGATCCACATCACAGTCTAAAAGGTATGGACGTAAACAATGTTCTCTGTCATCATGTTCTAGATCATACAGTTCTTGAAGAGATAATTTGACATCACCATCAGTGTCCAAGTGCTGAAACATCCAGTTTACCTCACGCTTACAATCGGGTAGCTCAGCTAAAATTATTAAATAAAAGATGAGTTTATTTCATTGTAGATAGCAAATACCAGTAGGATCACAACTGATATATTCTTAGCATTTCTCTTATGTTTTTCCAATTAATTATTTATATTGTGAATAATTTATATATCATAAATTATTCACCATACATTACAATAAAATAGTTTAATAATAAATGAAGTTCTTAATACACAACTAATTTACAGTGTAAAGTGTTTTATATTTTCATAAATTCAGACTTGCCAACTTTTTAATACTTTTGCCAGATTTCCAGAATCACGTGTCTTTTAACAATTTACCAGAAACTTTTCTTATTTTCTTCCAGATTTTAACCAAGTTTGTGTTGCTGTTATTATTAATATTGTTATTATTATTATATATATTTTTAATGTTTTTCAATTACAGGAATCCCTACTTAGCACTCTTAACTGGAATCATAAAAACAGAGCACTAAATGAATATGCATTAAATAGGGGGGGGAAATTTATCCACAAGAAATAATGTAAATCATTTTAACTAGTTGGTGTGACCAATGTTTTTGGATGATTTTAATGCACCATTTTTCTGTATAATAATATTAAACATAGCAGAAACATTTAAATATAAACTTTAAAATCATTAAAGGGGCATAAATCTCCCAAATCTAGTATTTTTAAATGTCCAATTTAGTTTCCAATGGTAATTTTTTCTGATGGCTTTTCACCTTCATGTTACTAGCACTAGCTGACTCATTTAATCTCATTGAGGCCAATGAAAAAAAAAAAGAGAGACAGAAGGTGAGAATTACCTACATGGTAAACTAAAATCTATTATATGACTGCAATGTTTTACAGATGTGGACACAGGAAACTTATGCTACTAAAAACATCCACAGAAAATTAACACAGATGCAAATTACTCATGGGCAAAAAATAACTTTTGGGACAATAAACGGTATAGTTTCTAAGTTTCTCTTTGTCATAAACTGGAAATGCTTTGAACATTTCCAGTTTGGCCAGCAGTTCAGCCTTTGAAGGGACACACTGTGAATTACAGTTGATTGGAAAATCAGACTGAACTGCATTAGTTTCTTTCCCCCCCCCAATGGGAAAACACATACTAATGGGTAACTTTCACACAGTGTTGTAGTCGCAAAATTAGCAGAAGGTATACTCTGTGAATGTTATGTATGCAAAGAGTATACTGTGCTTACTAATCGAATTCCAGAGGCTATACAGATTATACCGATGTGTGTACACGGGTATAATCTGTATAGTGCCACACACACACACACACACAATATATTTACTTACTTATATATATATATATACAGTCGGTCCTCGTATAACACGTGTTTACATTACACGAATTCGATCATACACGATTTATAAATAGGGGAATGATATCTTATATAACACGAACTGAATTCGCTTATGCACAATTCGCCTTTGTGTTTACAAGAAATGGCAGTCGAACGCGGAATCACCCCAACCAAACGCAACGATAGGAATGAAGAAGATTCTGAAAATGTATGTGTTTTATATCAGTGAAAGGGAAACACATTTCACCATAAAAACGTGAAAACCAACACAATTCCAGCTATCGATATAATCGCAAATGCAATTAGATGGAGTTTACTACCAGTTTATAACAGATTCCACTAGCAGAAACGAAACTGGAAATTGTTTTATGGTAGTAACCCCCAGAAATGTGCTTCAGTAAAATGTGGGGTGTTAATAGTGTATCTCGGCCTTTACAGTGTTGTTTATTCAGTTGCTATACGCGCGCAGCTTTGTTTATATGTATTAAGCGTGCCTCCTCGTTTTGTAATTGCGCTTTATTCCCTAAAAATTAGTAAAATACTTAAAAGGTGTGAAAAGGAAGTGTCCTGGCGAAGACACTGCAGATTCAGAGAGAGAGAGAGAGAGAGAGAGAGAGAGAGAGAAAGAAGCAATATCGATAAACAGAGGCGGACTGGGTCAAAAATTCTTACCCGGGAAAATTTATAGTGGCCTCATACTATGGTTTATGGCCAAAATCACACCGGCCTCCCGCCCACCGGGATTTCCCGGGTAAGGCTTATAGCCAGTCCGCCTCTGTCGATAGAGAAAAAAATAGGAAATTGTGAAACGCTTTGAGCAAAATGAAAGACCATGTGATATTGCACGTGCTACAGACCTAAATGAGGCAATGCCGAGAATTACAAAGAATGTGGAGAAAATAAAAACAACTTTCATAGCGGGAACAACTCAAAGTGTAATTAAAATCCATTAGATGAAGACACAAAGAATTGGAAGAGATGGAACGGCTGCCATCTGTTTGGATATAAAAAATCAAACAAAAAACAAGTTTGCTTACGATAGAAGCAAAAGCATTAGCAATATTTTATTACGTAATAGTCATTACGTATTATAAAATACGTAAGTATTTTATTACGACTATTTTATTTAATATAATAATTTTTTTACGAATAACATACGTATTTTATTCGTAAAAAATACTTTTTTAGTATTAAAAAATACTAAAAATACTTTATTATAATATAATAAATAATAAAAAATATTTATTATTTATTATATTATAATAAAAATATATATTATATTTTTTATTAGGTATTTTAATCGTTATAAAATACGTAAGTATTTTATAACGATTGAAATTACCCGATTATTTATTGTGTTTGGTAATGTTTTGGTTCCAAATGTGTGTTCAATCTTGGGTGGTCGGCACCTAACCCCACTTTTCCCATAGAGCCTGTTGTTTATATTGCACGATTTTGCATTGCACGAGGTTTTCTAGGAACACAACTATCGTGCTATACAAGGACAGACTGTATATGGCACATATATTAAAATGATAAAACTAAGTATTGCCTAAGAATCAAAATTCTAATATATATTTATTTTTTAATTTTCACTAAATAATTTCATATTTGTTTTTTCAAGTCTTTCAAAAACCAGAAGGTATATGCTATTCACCTAAAAAAATCCAGAGGATATATGATGTATACCCCCCACTACAGCCTTGCTTGCACCTCCCACCTCCTAAGGTGTTTGGAGTGAACAGCACAACTAAGGGAGAGGGTATAAAAATATACGGAGCACTACATTGAACAAGTGCTGAGTGAACTGTATGCATATAATTAAGTTCTATTTATCAATGTGACCTTCAAAGTTAGGCAGTCCTTCTCATGTTTAGTACAGAGAATATCAATTCTATGCATAGTACATGTCTCAGTTCTCTTTTTTTGATAGTAGAAGTGTCAAGAGGTTTTGTTTAATTTGCTCACTTATAAGTAGCTAATTCTCCTAATTATTTTCTTTTAAATATATTTTTTGTGTAGAGTGCTTAAAACATTAGTTTCTCTTTTGAGAGTACTGTTTTCTTCAAGATTTAGATTAGAAGATAGAAAAGGTGCTATTTATTTTTTTTTCAAAGCATGACAGCAACTGAACTGTGTAAAAAAATATAATAACCTGATTTATTCTTCTCTCTCTCTCTCTCTCTCTCTCTCTCTCTGTGTGTGTGTGTGAGAGAGAGAGGAGAGAGAGAGAGAGCGAGCGCATCCAAAATCCACAGTAAAACACTCACAGAGATGCATTTCTATTATTATTATTATTATTATTATTAGTAAGAAAGTAAAGTTATAAAGCAACATAAAAAGAAAAAACAATTATTTTGTCTAGTTATTCTTCCTTGAAATGCCATTAGCACTGAGCTTGCTCGATCCATTAAAAGCCTTAAACAGATCACCTCGCAGGCACCTAGTCTCCAGATGCTGCAGTTTGCAGAAGTGAAGCCTTTCTTGGTAAGACCACTCTTTTGCTCCTTTCACCAATCTCACTGCCCTTTACTGCACCCATTCCAGCAGATCTACACCATTCCTAAAATGTGGGCTCCACAGACTGTATACAGTACTCAAGATGCAGCCTAACCACTACCTTGTACAATGAGATAATTGCCTCTTTATCCATGTTGGCAAAATTCCTGTATATGATTGACAAAACCCAATGAACTCCTTAGCAGCCTGTCTGCATTGCTTAGAGAACTTTCATAATTATTCCCAGTTCTTTTTCATTATCCACTAACCTAAGTGTAGTACCACACAGTTAGAATGTCAATCTGGGATTACTGCTACCCATATGCAGTACCTTGCATTTGTCAATGATAAACTTCAACTGACATTTTTCTGCAGGTGTGCCTAATTTTTTTAGACCTTGTTGCAGTAGCTTATTCTGATTACTGTCATTAATACCCCGTTAGCATATGCATCTGAAAACTCAGACTTATTCTCAGTCTCACTTTTGAAATGGGCTTAAAATAGCGTGCATGCCAAATAACATTAGTGCAAAATAATATTAGTCAATTCCTTACAAGGATTTAATTCTGTCATCATTAAATACTACAAGCAAGTATCAGCAATTAAATTACTTCCTTTTCTATTGTGCAAGATATAGTTTACACAACTTGGTCTAACTTAACAAAAATGCATCACTATTCTTGTTAAAATGCATATTTCAAAAAAAATTTTGTACTTTCAGTTTCTTCAGACTGTAAGCTAAAATGTATTAAAATTTTTGTTTCCAATTTCCATAAATATGATAACATTTTAAATTAAAATTGAACATGATGCAGTGCATCTCTCTCTCTCTCTCTCTCATTACTCAATAGTACAGAACTTTTTATGACTGCTAACATACAGCCATTTCGGCATTAAGTACAGAATTATGTGAATTACATTATGAGATTCTGAATGATCATTTATATACTTAATTACCCAAAACATATGAAACAGATTTCATTGTGCGATATTTTTTTTCACTAGATGTTATAAAAAAAAAAAGTGAAAGGTAAAAACATAACTGATGAGGCATACTGATAGACTTACAATCAATAATTATAAAGAAATACACAATGTGAAAAAACAAAACAAAAAAAGAAAAGAAAAAGATTTATCACTCAACATATGGTTGCCAAATAAAAATATACTTTTTTGCTACCTTTCTCCAGGATCTTTATGTCCGTTAAATAAAGTTGGAATTCTACTGGCAGTGACAGAATACTGCATTTGAATGTAACTGAAAACTTTTTAAATGCTAAAGCAATAACTGGTCATAACAGCTTACAGTTAATAATACTGACTACTTTTAGAATTTGGAAATGAACAGATAACTTACTACAAAGAACAAAACTACAATAATTTTGAATATATAATTTATAATTAATATGCCATATGCTGCAAATTGGCTTTCAGCTGTTTATCGGTAGCTACAGAAAGAAAAAGTAAAATTTCAAAAACGTTCTCTTATATGCTGGTTGAGGCTTCTTTTAAGATTTGCAGAAAGATACATAATTCTAGGTCTAGATGTTTGCTATGGCAGCTTAACATATTACATCATCATCTGTCTGATTTGGAGAGATCTAGATTCGATTCCTGTCAGACTAGGAATTTCGGAGTACCACTCTGAGGCTGTAGTTGGCCAATTTCAGGTGAAAGGTGTGTAGTTTCTCCAGTGAATTATTCTAGAATTTTCAGCCTGCACAACATGCAAATTGGTATGTAAACACCTGTACAGAGAAAAATATATATATGTATATGAGCAAGTGACAAACTCCAGTGCCATTTGCCAGCCCATAATACTTTCCCCCCCCTTGGAAAATGGTACCTGAAATTCTCCTGCATCTTATGGTCTGAACATATACTAGGTGCATGCAGTGATGATTTTTTAAAGATCAGACTGTATATTGCAGGGGAGGCCAACTCTTCAGCATGCATGTCACATGCAACTTTTGTTAGTGGCACTGTGGTGGTGGTTGGGGGGGGGAGAAACAACATAAAAAATAAGAAATTAATATCCAGTTTTAATTCCAATTATATTGCCAAAATTATAACTCAGATTTTAATGTGACAAGAATCCACAGTTAATACTTACCACTTGTTAGCATGATTTTAATGTAATAAAGTACTAAATGAGCTTAATATTAAATATTAAATTTATTTTAAAAATATAAAACCGTTTAAATTTTTTGATTATAAGCACTGAGAATATACAGTAATCCCTGTACATAGCAAAAACATTTGGTGGTGCAGATCAGTAGTGATGGAGGGGGTATTGATTCCAGTAGCTTATGTATATGCACCTAGATAACAAAAGACACTTTCAATGTGATGTGATGGGGCATGCTTCAGGAAAAGCTTGGTTGGCCACCCATGGTTACCACTCAACATATGCAAGTGAAGCCAAGTGTAATATGCCTTGCTAGAACTCATCTTTTATTTCCATGATAAAAAACAAAAAGATAAAATCCCACTTTCTTCTAGAAACCTTTACTTTGAAAGATTAAGGGAATTACCATGTATCTTTGCCTTATCTTCAACATATGAAATACTGACTAAGCCCTTACTTACCCTCTGCCCTGCATTATTTATATATGTAGCAATAAGCACTGCAATCATTTATCATTTTTAGTAATCTCAGTAAGGAGCGCGAGTGCGGTAGCACATGCTCTTTAAGTGGACCAGGGTTCGAGCCTGTGACTGCTAAATACAATTATCAATTTGTATTGATTGATTTATTGTAAACTCGACTGACCTGGTGGTCATGCCGGAGTATAAATAAACTTTTTAATCATTTGATTAACCCTTTCTGTGACTTCTGAGAATCAATGTTATTTGTTGTTATTTGGTTTTTAGGAGCATTAGCAACTAAGGCCATATTGCTCAGGGATATGCGGTGGTCATTCCCTGACCTTTCCGCATCCTCCGTATTTGGTGGTGACGGGCTCGAACCCCGGTCTTATCAAGAAGCGTGTGCTACGCACTGCTGCTCCTTCCCACCTGGCTACAGAGGCACCTGAGAATCAATAATCTCTTCTATAAATCAATGTGTCACCACTGGAGAGAGAACATTTGTGTATGCTTTTTGAAATATAATAGTTTTAATTTATTATAAATTGGTAGTCATGGAAAATGAGTACAAGGCAGAAGAGGTTTTCATACCCTGTTGACTTCAAATTGAAAGTGCTAAATTATGCCAAAGAACATGGAAACAGGGAATCTGAAAGCTATTTTGGTTCTTCTCCTCAAACTGAGAAAATGATACCTTTACTTGTGAATTTGTATTTCAAATATTGCAATAAAATAGTTTTCCCAAAATTCTCCTGCTAAAATCTGGATGCGCATGTCTTATGGTCTGATAAGTCTTATCTGACAAATACGGTAATATAATTTCAACTGATCTCTTTAGATGTGGACCCTACCATATATGATACAACCAAGAAAAGATCAATGCACTAAAAATATCAATGCCTATTCATAACCTTAGTGTTAAGACTGCACAGCAAGTTCCAACTAGGTTGTTCACGTAGCAAATATTTAGTATATGCGCAGTAGCATTTCTGTGTGATTCATTTACAAACTATACTATTTTAAATGAAAGTATGTTTGACATGGTTCAAAGAAATGTGTTTACTCACTTTCTGATTTTCTGCAAGTTTCTGAATTTTTACCAGTCAAATCGGAGTGGAGAAGCTTAAAAAAAAACTAGCAATACAGTAATGTTGCTTTAACACAACAATGCACTATGTCATTGCAGCAGAAACACCTGGTTTCTATTTAAAAGGATGTTAACTTTATGATGCTATCTACATATAAAGATTTACCAGATCTGAATGAAGGATCTATCTTGGCTAAGTAGATCTCAGAGAAGCACAAAGTGAAACTTATATTCACATTGGTGTAGAGCAATGTGACATGAAATGATACTAATACATTGCCCTCTGAGTTTTACATTGGTGACAATTTGGTGAGCTTGTGAGGTGTTTACAACTTTAACCAAAAAAGAAGAAAGATTTGTAAGGATGAAAGATCTATATGAAACTGGTCATAAGGGCAATCCAGTTTATGAAGTTTTATTATCCTGAAAATGTAGGCAACCTAAAATCTTATACTAATTTTTATAACATTTTGAGAGCTATCTCATTTTTTCTATTGCAGCTTATCTAGTTTTGCTTTTGGAAAGAAATCGATTATCTAATTTATATGTTTCCTTGTCTATGAGTACATCTTCTAATTTGCTGTGATAATCAGAAGGATCAAGAATAACAATCTGATCATGTTGTCTACTTTCTGTACCATAACATATTTTGTTTTGTTTAATTCCTTAATTTTCAAGATAGAATCAGAAATTATGTTTCATTTTGGTTCAATTTGAATATTTATTATTTCAATTATCTGATGCATGATTCAATTTAGATGTGATTGTAGTTTACCCTGTACTTTTGCAATGCACTCTTATTAGGGACTTGTATCTCACATAATTAAAACTGTAAACTGATGCACATAATTTGTCTTCAGAGAAATGCTTTGTGGATAGGTTTACTACTGCTGGGGAGGGGGCAGGGCATATTTCACAGTTGTTGATACTTTAGAGATGTTAGCACACACCATTTCTTATCATGAGTAGTTTTAAGGCCATTAATAACAGCCTGAATTTTATACAGATGATTTTTTTATAGCTTCTGTTTTTTTTAAGTATATCTTAAATCAAATTTTTTTACAATTTATAAACATGCTTTCTTTATAATAAATGGATATTTATTTACAATAGTTTTTTGTAGACCTGCACAAACATTGGAACAACCTCATGTGAGAGCAATATTTTTCAGAAATCAAATGGGCATTTTTTTTTTTTTTTTTTGTGTGAAGAACTTTTTTAATAAAAAATATTTCTGTTTGGGAAATGGGAGTTAAATATATGGTTCTAAATCCTTATCCTTAAATTATAGTCTTAAATTATTTTTTTCAATTTGTAGACAATGTATTATCAGTCTCAAATAAAAAATAAAAAAAAACAATGAATGGCCTTGTCAACAAATTTAAGTTTCCAAGGCTAGTGGAAGTATACCTTAGAACTTCTACAAAATAACAGTTATTTTGATCATTTAACAGACAGTTATTTTGTTATCTCAAAATCCAAAAGACCAAATTTCAAAAACTAGCGTTTTCTTAAAAAAAAAAAAAAAAAAAATTTGTGCACAGGTAAATTTTTACCTTTTCATTCAACAACACCCATTCAACATTAAAAAAAAAAAAAAAAAAAAAGAAGAAAAAGAGAAAAAAAAAGAAGTGTTGTACAATCAAGTATGCAATGCAATTAAATACAATTCCAAAGAAAATGAAATACTGTAGGTTGTATCTGCTTGTGACAGGGGTGATCAATGTTTTGACTCATGAGTGTTCCCCTTTGAAAAGCTTCAGTTGCTTTTTGGTGGATTATATAAACAAAAACAAAAACAAAAAAAAAAAAAAAGAGGTAGATTGAATATTTTGGTATATGAATAAAAACTACATTATCTCCAATCTGTGACTGGTGAACCCAAAGCTGAGGAGGGATAACTGCACAAGACTTATTTTATTTTAGATATCTCTAAAATAATTTCTCAAAATAGGAAAAAATTGTGATGTACAAATGAATATTGAAATTTAAGGAAAATAGCTTTTGAATATTCTGGTAACTGAATCCTCTTCATACCTACAATTTAAAACAACAAATCCAGTTTTCTGGAAAAGTTACAAGGCCACTAACTTTAAATTAGTCATCTTATATAAATATGCACCTATTAATTGTAGGTATTAAGAGAATTTATGACATTTCTGACCTCAATGTTTAGTTACAAGATTTTTCTTGTTGTTTTTATCATGCAATGAGTGGCCACTTTATTAGATACACCTTTCTGATATTGAGTAGGTCCCCTTTAACCCCAGAACAGCATGGATTCATCATGGCATGGACTCAATGATGTGTAAAAAATGTGTCACAGGAATGATGGTCCACAATAACTAAATTGCTTTCCCACATGCTTTCTTTATAATAAATGGATATTTATTTACAATAGTTTTTTGTAAATAAATTACCTTTTTTTAAAGCAAACTGGATGGTTGTGAATCTGCACTCTGCAGAGCTAGTTTCCACCTCATCCCTCAAGATTTTTGTAGCTCCAGTGAACCCTACTTTTTTATATATATTTAGTAGTTTTATTGACTTAATTGTTATACTAAATTATTTTCTATAAGTAGCTTTATAGTACTAGTCAAGCTCCTTGGTTTATTTGAATTTTAATAATGATTTTGAAAGTTAATACTTAGTGTCCGTAGATCTTACTGTTCATAACTTGCTGCCATTGTTATATGATATGGAATAGCGTAACATAAATCCCGAACTTCATAATGTGCGGTTTAATGTAAAACTAAATAGCAAAATAAGTAACACCGTATTAGAAATCTGTCAGATTAGTATAGTATTATCAATTAATCAGTAAAATTTATTAATCTTATTAAATTTCATTGTTAATTAAATTATATTTAAAGGGAATCATAACATAGACTAGAGCAGCAAAGCAACAAGCACAAAGTAGCAGTAGTACTGTGGCTCGAGGGAAAACAGAAGGGGGGGCAATTCTCCAACACATCACAGTCTAAAAAAATGTGCAAAATGTTTGCAGACCCGTCTAGACCAGGACATGATCTAGCCAAGGAGGACGTCTTTGTGTGTGCTAGGTGCAGAGAGACTGGGAAGAAATTAGGCGCCAACTCAGCATTCTGATGGGCGTGTATGAGAGTTTGAGGCGTAGGTAGATGCCTTTGTAGAAATTAATATGAGCCCATCAAGTTCTCAGCTGCCCAACTCAATGCCAGAGCTCACTCCTCTGCATCAGGTAACACAGCAGCAATCTCCAAATCAGAATGCACTGTCCCACAGGAAGTAGTTATTTTGGGTGATTATTGTCAGGAAGACAGGGAATATATTATGCAAAAAGGATAGGTGGAACAGGAGCAGGGTATGTCTGCCAGAGGCGAAAGTTGATGACGTTGTAGAGCAGTTGGCACTAATGACCTTAAGAGTAAGAGATCTGCAGATTTACTTAACAAGGACGGGCGAATGCTGAAAAAAAGTGGTGAGTTAGGGTTAAATTTGAAAATGTCTGCAATTCTGCCAAGACAGCACATGGAGGGAGCACATGATGCGAGCTTTGTCAATCAATTTGACCCTAGAGAGATTGTGCAAAGCTCACAGGGAAAAATTTTTTTCAGCATGGTCTGTGTTTACTAACAGAAGAGACTGCTTCTATAGGTATGGGATACACTTAAATAGAAATTATGCAAGAATATTTGCTGATATTATCAAGGCAGTGTTAGGTGAGTCGGAAAGCTGCTAGCTTGGGGGATTCACACACTAACCGCAGGCAGAGGCAAAAGCAATTCTTGCACCGCTTCTATTGTAATGAGCAGCAGCCTAGAGAGCAAGTTGCTGGGGATTTCAAGAGCTGCTGGGAGTCATCATGGAACAAGTAAATACATGGGCTGTGTTAGGGTAACTAAGAGTAAGAACAGGTGATGTATACTTGCATGTACACCGATGCTAGAAGTACAGTAAACAAATTTGATGAATTTGAAGTGCTGATCAAAGCACCAAAGGCAGATGTTGGGATATCAGAGACATGGTGTCACACAGATATAAGCAGTGCAGAATTGGAATTTGGGGAGTACATTGTGTACAGAAAGGACAGACAGGGTAGTAAGGGAAGAGGGGTTATGCTGTTAGTTAAGAAACACAAAATCTAATGGAGTGCATCCAGCTGACACGGATGGACAATGCAATGTTGAGTCAGTTTGGTGTGGCATAAACACTGGGATAGGGAAAATGAGAGTAGGAGTGTGTTATAGGCCTAATGACTGATAAGTACAATGAAAGTGTGGAGAAATAGTGGGGCAGTAAATCAAAATGTCTCGTAACGAGGAATTTCAACTTTCCAGATATTGACGAACTTGTGGTTTGGTCACTCGCATGCTAGCAAGACATTTATGGATTTATTGGAGGATTGTTTTCAACAGCAACATGTTCGAGGGCCAACCAGAGGGAGTAATACACTTGATCTGATTATCAGCAGTGATGATTCATGCATTACGAATTTTCAGATAAAGGAACCATCAGGTGACAGTGATCACAGTCTGACAAACACTGTGATCACTCTTGCTCTTGTTGTTATTTGGTTTTTACGAGCATTAGCAACTAAGGCCATATTGCACCGGGGATATGCGGTGGTCATTCCCTGACCTTTCCGCATCCTCCGTATTTGGTGGTTAAGGGCTTGAACCCCAAGTCTAAAGCTTGTGCTGCGCACTGCTGCTTCTGCCCACCTGGCTATGGAGGCACCAGTGATCACTGATGTGGGATTTACTTGAAGATGTTACTACTATCAAGGGTAAAGGGAAGGGTTTTTGTTTTCGTAAAGGTGACTACAGTCGTCTCAGACAGTTTTTAAATTCTATACAGTGGGATAAACTGATGTTACCAATGGTGAATTCTAAATAGGAAGCCTTCAGGGACTTAATCTTGGAGGCTACTAGGCTTTTCATACCAACTAAGAAATACTGTTCAAGGTTTAGGCCTAAATGGATGTAAGATGAATTAATGAGGCTCGTGGCAGAGAAGAAAAATGCATGGGATCATATAAATTTTCAGCTGTCACAGAAGCCTAAGGCAGGTTACGAGAAATCTTTGGCACAGGATGCAAAGAAAAACAGTAAACTCTAGAAGGAAGGAGATGGATCACATTGGTCCACTTAACATAGATGGATCGCCTATTGATTATCCTGCTCAAATAGCTGATATTTTCTTATGATAATTTATTTTCTTCTACTTATTATTATTATTATAATTTTTTTTATTTTTGGCTGGTGCAGCATAAGCCATAGGCTTTCTTGCACTATGTGGCCATTGCTAATAATAATACTGAATGTGACTGGCCAGCTAGAATGTTTCCCACCCATTGCAAGTATGGAAGGAAATGTTTTTGATGGAGCGCATGTTAAGTGTGAGTGAATATATGTAACAGTGTAATTAGTGTTGATATGTGACATAAGCATTGGGAGATCATTCAGAGTAGGAGTGTGCTATAGGCCTAATGACTCTGATGAGTATAATAAGAAACCGTACAGGGAAATAGAGTGGGCCAGTAAATCAGAGAGTCTTATAATGGGGGATTTTAATTTCCCAGGATATTGACTGGAATTTGTGGGTTGGTCACTCACACACTAGCAAGGCTTTTGTGGATTTATTGGATGATTGTTTTCTACATCAGCATGTTCAGGAGGCAACTAGAGGGAGTAATACTCTTGATCTGATTATCAGTAGTGATTCTTCATGCATTAAGAATCTGCAGATAAATGAACCACTAGGTGGCAGTGATCACAGTGTGCTGAAGTGGGATTTACTCAAAGAGGTAACTCAAAGGGGTAAAGGGAAGGGTTATTGCTTCCGTAAAGGCGACTACGATGGACTGAGAGAGTATTTAAATTCTATACAGTGGGACCAACTGATGATGTTACCAACAGCAAATTCAAAATGGGAAGCATTCAAAGAACTTATCTTGGAAGCTACTAGGCTTTACATACCAACTAAGAAATATTGTTCAAGGTTTAGGCCAAAATGGATGTCAGATGAACTAATGAGGCATATGGCAGAGAAGAAAAATGCATGGGATACTTACAAATTAACACATGACACAGAAGCCTATGATAGATACAAGTTGATATGCAACCAAGTTACAAAGGAGGTTAGGCAGGCGAAGGCAGATTACGAGAAATCCTTGGCAAGGGATGCAAAGAAAAACAGCAAAGAGTTCTTTACTTATGTAAACTCTAGAAGGAAGGGGATGAATCAGATTGGTCCCCTTGATATTGATGGGTCAACTGTTGATGATCCTGCTCAGGTAGCTAACAAACTAAATGAATATTTTGCATCGGCATTCACACATGAGGAGTTATTCAGCGAGGGGAATGCCAGAGGTGTATTCAACTCTAGCAGTAAGCTACAGAATCTTGAAATAACTGGGAGCAAAGTGGAAGAGAAACTGTTGAAGATAAACACAAGAAAGGCTCCCGGGGTGGATGGGATCTATCCAGTTATATTAAAGGAGGCAGCAAAGGAAGTAAGCAAACCCTTAGCCATAATTATGAGAGCTTCCTTGGACTCAGGGGAGGTACCCATAGACTGGAAATGTGCAAATGTGACCCCAATTCACAAAGGAGGATCAAAGGCTGACACAAGTAATTATAGACCTGTGAGCTTAACTTCTGTTCCAGGAAAATTAATGGAGGCACTGGTTAAAGAAGCACTGCAGGATCATTTAGACAAGACTTCAGTTATTGTGCAGACACAGCATGGTTTTGTTAAGGGGAAGTCTTGCCTGACCAATCTGATTGGATATTATGATGCAGTCACAAAAGAACTGGATGCAGGGAATAACTTTGATATTATATACTTGGATCTTAGAAAGGCTTTTGATACTGTTGCACATGGAAGACTGCTACACAAATTGGAGCAGTGTGACATTGGAGGCAAATTGCTGCTATGGATAAAGGGGTGGTTGAGGGGAAGAAGACAGAGAGTGGTAATCAATGGACACTGCTCATCGTGGACTAATGTTATTAGTGGAGTCCCTCAGGGCTCAGTGTTGGGTCCATTATTGTTTTCTGTATTTATAAATGATATTGATGATGGTATATCAAGCTTAATGTCCAAGTTTGCAGACGATACAAAGGTTGGCAGGGTTGGTAAGTGTCCTTACCAAAGGTTGGTAAGGACACTACTGACACTATGCTGCTGCTGCAACAGGATCTGGAAAGGTTGAGCAGATGGGCTGAGAGGTGGCAAATGAAGTTTAACATTGACAAATGTAAAGTACTACACATGGGAAACAGCAACCCCAGAGCAACGTATCAACTTTGTGGTACTACACTGACAGTGGTAGAGAATGAAAGAGACTTGGGGGTGGTTGTGCAGGCAGATATGAAGTTCTCTGAGCAGTGCAGACAGGCTGCAAGAGTAGCTCATGGAGTATTGTCAATGATATACAGGAATTTTTCCAGCAGGGATAAGGAGGTGATTATTCCATTGTATAAGGCAATGGTCAGGCCACACCTAGAGTACTGTATACAGGTCTGGAAGCCTCATTTCAAGAAGGATGTAGAGCTGCTGGAACGAGTACAGAGAAGGGCAACAAGATTAGTGAATGGAACAAAGGGGTGCTCTTACGAAGAAAGGCTTAAGTTTTGCAAATTACAGTGTCTGGAGACTAGGCACCAGCGAGGTGATCTGATAGAGGTGTATAAAGCCTTGAATGGTTTAAGCATGCTCAATGCTGATGGGATTCTTCCTCTAGCTCAGAAAAATCACCTGAGAGGGCATAAATTCAAATTGAGGAAAGACAGATGTAGGATAGACGTGCGGACATTTGCCTTTAGCCAGTGGGTGGTTGGTTGGTGGAACAGACTTCCATCCCTTGTAGTGGAGGTTGATAGCCTAAATAAGTTTAAGGCTCAGCTGGACAGGTATTTTGAACGAACAGAGGGGTGAAGTGGAAGTGGGTTTTTTTTTTTTGGCTGATGCTGCATAAGCTTGCTTTCTTGCATCAAATGCCTCTACTAATGCTAATGCTAATGTGTAATTTGCTGGGAGGAAATGAGTCAACTTAACATGAGAAAAAAAAAAAAAAAAACTATAAAATGGGTGCGCATGCTACGTCTATTCAGGGCACTGTTATAAAAGGGATCGCTGTGTGTGTGTGTGTGTGTGTGTGTGTGTGTGTGTGTGTGTGTGTGTGTATTAATAAATGAGAATGTCCAATAGATGTTAATTGTCATACCCTGAATGTGTGTGTGTGAGATGGATAGGGACGGATGGATGAAATAGGAAGTGTTGGCTTTTTTTTGGCTGATGCTGTATAAGCTTTCTTTCTTGCAATATTTGATACTAATAAGTAAATTTACCCAAATACCTATGAACCAGAGAATATTCACGTCTTCAAGATGAAACTTGCTGTTTTTACCACAACAGTCATAAATAGTCAGTTTAATTTCTTCATCTTTTGCCAGGGAACATTTCCGTTTTTTAAGATTCAGTTTATCTCTAATCTGCGCTTCTGTTCCATTAAGTGATAAGTTCAGACACTTTATAATCTGGGCACATATGCTAAGTTTTAGAGTATAATATGGACTGCCAGTTGTGCAGGCTTGCTCTACATCAGCAATGGCAAATATCAACTCAAATTTAAACATTCAAATCAAGATTTCCTAAAGGTACCAATGTTGGTTGGTTCTAGTATGACCAACAATTCTGAACATCAGTCAAATGATGATTTATTATTATATATTGACCGTTATTATTTCATTTATTATCTAATCACTGTTGCTTACTTGTTTCTTCTGTAAATTTAACTATTAAGTTAATGAAAGTGATATTATTAATGCATTCTGTAGCATACCGTTAATTACATCCTAATTGGTTGTAATGATCTTGGAGTAACATATGTAATCACAAATATGCACACTGCAAGATTGAGCCCATATGCTTTCATTTAAAATGCACAGTACATTGATAACTACAACAATAGTATATTGGCTCTCCAAAATAATTACAATGAAACTGAAAACTCCTAGTTTTCAGTTTCGTTGTAATTATTCCTTGGGAATGAGTCAGTGTATAAAAAGAAATAATAAAATTTAGATTGTCTGTAGACAAAGGATAACCAAAATTAATTATATATTAAAATTATAACATAATATTATATAAGTACAATGGAATTTTTTTTATAATATGTACTAAGAGCATAAGCATACTGACTGTAGCTCAGACGGAAAGTCCTACGACGTGACTGTCCTCTACGATGATCTGACATGACAACTGAGAACCAATCTAGAAGGCGGTCTCCCATTGCACGAAGTTCTTCATCTAAGCAACCTACAAGTTTGTAAAAAAAAAAGAAAAATTTATATGTAATGCAACAGAATGGTAATACACTGGATATAATATCTAAAAAGCAAAATATCACAATATTTGATGATAAACTGGCTGCATAATAATGTACAAGTCCAAGGAAAATGTGAAAAATAATACAGCAGAGATTAACATTAGTGGTGAAAAATGATGCAAGGAAGCAAGCTTATACAGCATGAGTCAAAATAAAAAAAATACTCCTACATTCATCATTATGGCTTCAGGTATGAAAACAAGGAATAAATGCATCCCTGAAGCCAAGAATGTTCTCATTATTATTATTCAAAGTTTACTTACCTCTTTTTTTGCTGTCTCTCTTAATATAACTGCATAGATTTCATCTGCCCCAGGAGCTTAATTTACTTTTAGCTTCAAAAGTTTCTCCACTTCCCTCTTAGTTATCACAAAATTGTTTGGTTCCCTGTTAGATGACATACTTCCAGCATCCCCATTCCTAAAAATTTCTTCATATGTGAATGTAGATGCAAAATATCTATTCTGTTTGTCAGCAACCTGAGCAGGATCATCAATTGTTATACCATTCACATCCAGTGGACTAATGCAATTGATCCCTTTCCTTCTAGTGAATTCTTTGATACTTTTCTTTTTATTTTTAGCAAAATACCTCTTCTTGTAATCAGCTTGCCTAATCCCCTTAGTGACTTGATTTTACACTAGTTTATACTTGCTATAGGTTTCTTTATTGCCTGTTATGCATCCCACATATTTTTTGTGCACTTTTCTTCTTTGCCACTAGTCCCATCAGTTTATCTAACATTTAGGTATAAGCCTAGAGAAGTATCTCTTAGTTGGTATAAAAAGCCTATTAGCTTCTACAACTACTTCCTTGAATGCTCCTCAATCAGAATTTGCTAGTAACATAGCAGAAAATATGAACAAAACAGAGGTGATTGTGGTGGTGGTGTGGAGGGGGAGGGAAGTAAACAGGGAAAGGTGGACATTATACTTCGGCAAAACTGTCAATATTAAAGTTTAGAAATTAAAAATAAGTGACGCCTATAAAGTATTTAGGGGCAAAGGCCTCATGCTATGAGGTAGATTGATGAGGTATTGTGAAGGCATTCACAATATGAGATATAACCAAAACGATGCCAATTTAATTAATTTAACTATTTTGGTAGATAGCTATGTTAAAATGATGAATTTGCACTAACCTACATGTCAGTCATTCTACCTTGTAGCATGAGGCCTTTGCCCTTAAATACTTTATAGTCTATATCACTACACACCACCAGGCATCTCTCATATTGTGAAGTTATACATAATAACTGGGTTATCACTATTGCAACACCAGGGTACCTGCCCACCCACTGAAGAGAAGCCAACAAGCTTTAAAAGGCCGACCGGGCTAGAGGTAGATTGAGGTAGATTGATGAGGTATTGTGAAGGCATTCACAATATGAGATATAACCAAAACGATGCCAATTTAATTAATTCATTTAACTACTTTGGTAGATAGCTATGTTAAAATGATGCATTTGAAATAAGTGAAGCATAAAGTAAAGGGCCAAAAAGGCACATAATTAAGCATAAATAAAAATGCCAATAAAATATAACTAGCTACTTAAAAATATTAGTCATAATGAAATCTGAAATATCAGTAAATAATAATCCAACAACATAAACCACATCAATAAACCAAAACAAAACAAACCATTAAAAAAAAAAATAATAATAAAAAAAATTACTTTTAAAGATCAAAGCAAAGGGAATGAATGAAGAGAAGTAGTTAGTTTGGTAGAGTTTAACCAAAAAATTGATGTTAGCTAGCGGATTTACAGATGTCAGTTCAAAAGAGAAGTGCCCAAGAAAATATCTGTTGAGAAAGTATTAGGAAAGAACTAAGCATCTGTGTTAAAAAGAGTGAAGTGAAGAAAGTTGTAAAGAGAAGTTTAGATCTTCCCCAACTTCTCTAAAATGCTTTGGTTCAGGGGAGAACTTCCAAAGGCAGTTCTCCTACAAATCAGGATCATGTTATGTGTTACTTGTGCTCTTTTTGCAAATCTTCCTCTAGCAGGATATGATAAAGTCATAGATAATGTGCTTTGTATGTCATGTGTTCACTGCAAGAGTACAAAGAGGCTAAGCACAAACTTGGAATTCTGATGGGATTATATGAGGCACTCATTAAGAACTCAGCTGCCCAACCCAATGCTTGATCCCATGCTTCAGCATTAGATGACAAAGATATCCTCCACTGCAGAGATCCTTTGTCCCAGAGGAAGTAACTGTAGCTGGTCACTCAATTACCCGAGAAGTGGGAAATATACTGTACAAAAATGACAGGTGACAAGTACTTCAGTACTTGTCACCTGTAGAACAGCTATCTACTTTTAAGAGAATTCACACTAATTAAGCTATAAATGCTTCCATGAGTTGCCCCAATTAAATTTCATTGCATATATTAACAAATTTTGAACCTATTTAGGCTCTAAACAATGTCCAAGAATAGTGACACTTGCTTAAATCTCATGCTGTTACTCTATAGTTTACTTCATCTGGTGACAATGTTGATCTGAAATCAAGTGAGAGGGGGCAAATCTTCTCTCCACTAATCAGCTGGTAGAATTCACTATCTAATCGAGTTTCAAAGTAAACACTGTCATAGTACAATCCACGAAAACTTATAGAAGCAATATCAATAGTTTTAATAGCATAGCTAATCAGCCAAAGGCTGTAACTTTTGTTCAAACAAAATTTAATATTTTTTGCAGTCAAAACTTACAAAGACATTGGTTAAAAACTAGAAGTCTGAATTGAAGGCAACTAAACATCACATTTAAGTTGAAAAGAAAGCTAACAGTTTAGAACCAACAAACTTCCAGAGAAAAAACATTAGAATAATATTTTTATATACAACAGATTTCAAAATAATCACCTTTCACACCAACAACAGGAGCCATTTTATTCCTCAATACAGAATTATGGCCTTGGTCTTCACTGGTAGGAATGTCTTGCACTCTTTCCCTGAAAGAATATGTATCACTTTATTTGAACAACCATCGGTATTTTAAACTCTTTTAATTATTTAATAACTTACTTTGGTATTAAGAAATATTAATTAATGCAGATAAATTTAACATTATTAAGAGTAATACAAAGAAGCAGTGGGGATATACAGAATTTTTTTTGATTATTTTTTAATGATGATACTTATACAGTATTATAAAAAAAAAAAAAAAAAAAAAAAATCATTGTATATCCACACTAACAATTTGTGTAATCCTTAAATTAATTCAAATTACCCACTTCAGCAACACCAGGTGAAAGTTTGTTCCAACAATAAATTACTCTCTGGCTGAAGCAAATTTTTGCACATCCATCCTGCAATCATCCTTTTTCAATTTAAATCCCTTTATTGGTGTAGTCCAAGAGAGAGTAAGGATCATCAACTTCTAGTTTACTCAATGCATTTAAAGCCTTAAACACTTCAGTCAAGTCTCCTTCCAGAAGCTGACACTAGGTTCTGCAATATGCAAAATTTAAGTTTTTTTTTGGTAAAATACCCTTTTCTGTCCCTGAATATTGCTGGTCTCTGCACCCATTGCAAAATATCCACATCCTTCCTCAAATGAGATTTCCAAACCTGTATGCAGTACTCAAATTGCCTTACACAACAGGATAATCACTACCTTGGTGACGAAATTCCTGTGTATCACTGACAGAACCCCATGAACTGTGCTAGTAACCAGCCCACACTGTTCTGAAAATTTCATGTCAGATTGTACAATTATCCCTAGTTTTTTTTTTTTTTTTTTGTTTTTCACCACCTTGAGTGTTGTACTGCCCAAATAGTATGTTATTCTGGAATTAATGCAAACAATATGTGGTACTTTGAATTTATCATTAAACCTCAATTGCCACTTCTTACCCATCTGCCTAATTCCTCTAAGCATTGTTACAGTAATGAGCCTGAGTCCTGTCATTAACCACCCTACCTTTTCTATCTTCAAAATATCAGACATTAAACATATATGCCTTTATAAATATTGTTAATAAATAGTGAAAACAATAGGAGACCCAGCATTGAAACTTAGGGGGACTCCACTAATAGCATTAGTTTAAGAAGAGCAGTGCCTATTAATAACCACCTTCTGTTACTTAATGATCCACAGCATTCACTTGCCCCGAATGCCACATTGCTCCAATTTATACAGCAATATTTTACCTGGAATAGTATTAAAAGCTTTTCTGAAATTTAAATATATGATTTCAAAATTGTTTTTGCATCCAGTTCCTTTGTTAGTGCATTACAATATCCAACCAGACTGGTCAGACAAGATCACCCCTTAACAAATCCATGCTGTGACTGCCATATAACTGCACTATCTAGATCAGAGTTTCCCAAACTTTTCTTTAAGTCATGGAACACTTTTCATCTCACAACATATTCACAGAACACAAGTTTAGCAGGAACCAAAGAACTGTTTGCTAATATTTTATTACATATGACACACTGTGCATCAGGAGCATCTTTATTTCAAAGATGTTTTTTTAAAATATTTTAGCCCCAGGGGCTCACATATGGTGAGTATGGGCTTGGCACACCCAGGGTCCTGAGCTGGATATCATCATTCTTCTCTTTCTTGGTGATTCCTTTCTACTCTCTATTTCTGTCTCTTTCTCTCAGGGTAACTCGGAAATTTTTTTGGCCAGTGCAGCATAAGCCTCAGGCTTCCTTGGACTATATGGCTAATAATAATAATAATAATAATAATAATAATAATAATAATGTAAAGCCGAAATTCAAATAACTGTCATATTTTCATTTTGGTCTTTTATTAAGTTGGTTCCTGTTTTTTCACTTTGGCTTTTTGGGGAACAAAAGGCTGCGATTGTTCATCCTCACTAAGAAGTGTGACTATATTGTGTTCGCTTTCATCGACCACAGTTGCACTACTAGAAGTACTTTGCTTCTCATTTTAAAGTTCCTTTTTTCAACCACAAACCATGGTCACATATTTTAATAATACTATTTCGAAATACTAATAATTATCAAAAAAAAATTTATACAAGGAAGTGAGTTTAGTTATGATATCAGTTCGCTTCCTTCTCTCCTTCAACCAGGCTAAATTGCGTACAAATGGCATACTAGATCACCATATTGCTACTTTTTCATAGGTGTCATTACCTCTATGCATACTTCTCTATGCAAAGCCCGCCAAAATAAAGTGTTCCGTGGTCTATTTGATTATTGTCTATGTCAGTATATTAATAACGAAAAAAAATTATGTTAAAAATTATAATCATACAAAAGTGGCGTACGCTACAAATATGCAAAATTTATTTATTTTATTATTATTATTTTTTAATTATTAATTTACGATTTTTCGCGAAACAATTGTTCACATCTCACGAAACACTAGTGTTCCGCGAAATGCTGATCTAGATGGTGCACTATCCTGTCTATAGATAGTCCTGCATCACATCTTTAACCACTGAATCTATTATTCTCTGACACCTACAGGTATGTAATTATGATTAAAGAGGTCTGTGCACTCTGGATTCATTATTATCAAAATTACTGTAACTCAGAGCAAAAACAGATACAAAATAGATTATGACAAGTTTAATAATAGGAAATATACATATATTAGATTAGATACATACAAACATGTGTGTATGTATTAGATACATACATGTTTGTATGTATCTAATACATACACACGTTTGTATGTATCTAATCTAATATATGTATATTTCCTATTATTAAACTTGTCACAATCAATTTTGTATCCATTTTTGCTCTTAGTTACAGTAATTTTGATAATAGGTATGTAATTACTCATTTTGCCCTTTATGAATACGGGGATATTTTCACTTCACCAATCTGTAGGGACCGCCCTATTATCCAAGGATGCTCTCATAATTATGGCAAAAGGTTTGCTTACCTCTTTTTCTGCTTCTCTTATTATAATTAGGTAAACACCATCAGCCTGACATGCCTCATTTACTTTTAGCTTAAACGTTTTTCTTCAACTTGCTTTTTCATTATCTGAAATCATTTCACTCCCAATTAATCTTGGTATATTTCTAATATTCCCATCTCTAAAAACTTTGCCACAAGTTGAAGCAAATGTAAAATATTCAGTTTAACAGCAACCTAAACAAGATCATCACTTTGCCATCCATATCTAAATCAACTTGCTTTTTCATTATCTGAAATCATTTCACTCCCAATTAATTTTGGTATATTTTGGATTATGCTGATGCTGCATAATCTTGGAAAGCAAGCTTATGCAGCATCAGCTAAAAAAAAAAAAAAAAAAAAAAAAAAAAAACCCTCCCATTTCACCCCTCCATTTGTTCCAAATGCCTGTCCAGCTCAGCCTTAAATTTATTTAAGGCTATCAACATCCAAAACAAAAGATGGAAGTCTGTTCCACCAATCAACCACCCGCTGGTTAAAGGCAAATTTCTGCACATCTATTCTACAACTGTCTTTTCTCAATTTGAATCTATGCCCCCTCAGGTTCTTAATCTGAGCAAGAGGAAGAATCCCATCAGCATTCAGCTTGCTCAACCCATTCAAGGCCTTATACATCTCAATCAGATCACCTCACAGGTGCCTACTCTCCAGGTGCTGCAATTTGCAGAACTTAAGCCTTTCTTGGTAAGAGCACCCCTTTTTTCCCCTCACCAATCTTGTTGCTTTTCTTTGTACTTGTTCTAGAAACTCTATATCCTTCCTAAAATGAGGCCTCCAGACCTGTACACAGTATTCCAGGTGTGACCTGACCATTGCCTTGTACAATGGGATAATAACCTCCTTGTCTAGCAAAATTCCTATATAACATTGACAAGACTCCATGACCTGCTCTGGCAGCCCATCTGCACTGCTGAGAGAACTTCATATCCGACTGCACAATTATCCCCAGGTCTTTTTCATTCTCCACCTCCCTGAATATCAACTGTACCACACAGTTGGTACATTTCTCTTGGGTTACTGCTACCCATATGCAGTACTTTGCATTTGTCAATATTAAACTTCAGTTGCCACTTCTCAGCCCATCTACCTAATTTTTCTAGATCCTGTTGCAGTAGCACACTATCTTTACTATCAGTAACTATTTACTATCTTTACTACCCTGCCAACATTTGTATCATCTGCAAACTTGGACATTAAGCCTGATATACCTTCATCGATATCATTAATAAATACACAAAACAACAATAGGCTCAGCACCGAACCCTGGAGGACTCCACTAATAATATTAGTCCACTAGAGCAGAGTCCATTTATTACCACTCTCTGCTGTCTCCTACTCAACCATCCCTTTATCCATTGCAGCAACTTGCCCTTAATGCCATTCCGCTCCAATTTGTACAGCAGTCTTCCAGGTGCAACAGTATCAAAAGCTTTTCTGAAATCCAAGTATATGACATCAAAATTATTTTTTTCCTCCAGTTCATTTGTGAACACATCGTAGTATCCAGTCAAATTGGTCAAACATGACTTCCCTTTTACAAACCCATGCTGTGTCTGAATTATTAATGCAGTCTTGTCTAGGTGATCTTGTATTACTTCTTTACCCAGTGACTCCATTATTTTCCCTGGAACAGAAGTTAAACTAACATGTCTATAATTATTTGTGGCACCCTTTGAACCCCCTTTGTACTTCTCCAGTCCATGGGGACCTCCCCTGAATCTAAGGATAATCTCATAATTATGACTAATATAATTGGATAGATCAATATAACTGGATAGATTCCACCTGCCCCAAGTGCCTTTTTTATGTTCAATTTTACCAAATTCTCCTCCACTACTCTCTGTTATTATAAAATCGTTCAGTTCCCTGTTAGAGTTTAGTAAACTTCTGTTCTCCCCTTCCTTACAGAATTCCTCACATGTGAATGTAGATGCAAAATACTCATTCAGTTTGTCAGATATCTGAGCAGGATAATCAACAGTCGATTACCAACATCAAGAGGACCAATATGATTTATCCCCTTCCTGCTACAGTTTATACAAGTAAAGAAGTCTTTGTTGTTTTTCTTTGCATCCTTTACCAAGGATTTCTCATAATCAGCCTTCGCTTACCTAACAACCTTTGTGACTTGATTATAGACTAAATTATATCTGCACAAGGCGTTTGTGTCTTCTGCTAATTTATATACATCCTATGAATTTTCTTCTCTGCCACGAATCTAATTAGTTTGTCTGACATCCATTTAGTCCTAAATCTTGAATAGTATTTCTTAGTCAGTACCAGTAGCTTCCCTGATTAATTCCCATTTAGAATTCACTGTTTTTAACATCATCAGTTGATCCCACTGTACAGAATTCAAAAACTGCCTGACACCACTGTTGTCACCTTTATGAAAACAAAAACCCTTCCCTTTACCCTTGATAGTAGTTACATCTTTAAGTAAATTCCACATTAGTAGACTGTGAGCACTGTTAACTAGTGATTCTTTATCTGCAAATTCCTAATGCACGCATCATCACTGCTGATAATCAGATCAAGAGTATTACCCCGTCTGGTTGTCCCTCGAACAAGTTGCTGTAGAAAACAATCCTCCAATAAATCCACAAAAGTTTTGCTAGTGTGTGAGTGACCAATCTACAAGTTCCAGTCAATATCTGGAAAGTTAATATCCCCCATTACAAGTCATTCTGATTTACTGGCCAACTCTATTTCTCTGCACAATTGTTCGTTGTACTCATCAGAGTCATTAGGCTTGTACCACACTCCTACTCTCATTTTCCATTTTCCAGTGTTTATGTCACACCAAACTGACTCAACATTGCACTGTCCATCGTGTCAGCTGGATGCACTTCATTAGATTTTATGTGTTTCTTAACTAACAGCATAACCCCTCCTCCCTTCCTACCCTGTCTGTCCTTTCTGTACACAATGTAATGTACTCTGCAAATTCCAATTCTGCACTGCTTATATCTGTGTGACACCATGTCTCTGATATCCCAACAATATCTGCCTTTGATGCCTTGATCAGCACTTCAAATTCATCAAATTTATTTACTATACTTTTAGTATTGGTGTACATGCAAGTATACATGCACCAGTTCTTACTCTTAGTTACCCTAACACAGCCAATGTATTTATTTGTTCCATGATGACTCCCAGCAGTTCTTGAATTTCCCAGTAACTTGTTCTCCAGGCTGCTGCTCATTACAATAAAAGCAGTGCAAGAATCGCTTTTACCTCTGCCTGTGGCTAACGTTAATCTTTTAGTCTGTGAAACTCCCCAAGCTAGTAGTTTTCCGACCCATCTAATGCTGCCTCGATAGCATCAGCAAATATTCTTGCAACCTTTCTATTTAAGTGTACCCCATCCCTCTCAAAGCAGTCTCTGCAGTCAACAAGCACAAAGCACGCTGAAAAAAATTGTACCCCATGAGCCTTGCACAATCTCTCCAGGGCCGAATTAATTGACAAGGCTCTCATCATATACTCCCTCCTATCGTATCTGGGCAGAATTGCAAACACTTTCAAATTCAACCCTAGCTCGCGACTTTTTTTCAACATTGATCTGTACTTGTTAAGTAAATCTGCAGATCTCTTACTTAAGGTCATTAGTGCCAATGTGTACAACAATATCACCTTTGTGCCCTTAAAAGATGACACCTGTCCTATAACGTTATCAACTTTTGTCCCTCGCAGACATACCCTGGTCCTGTTCCACCTATCTTTTTGCATAATGTATTCCCCATCTCCCTGTTAATAGAATCACCAATAATAACTAGTTCCTGTGGGACCAGGGCATTCTGCCTTGGAGATTGCTGCTGGGTTGCCTGATGCACAGGAGTTAGCTTGGCAGCTGAGAGCTTGATAGGCCCCTCTTATTAATTTCCTCGAGGGCATCCCCCCTACATCTCAAACCCTCAGACTCTGAGTTGGCACCTAATTTCCTCAGTCTCTGCACCTAGCACACACAAAGGCATCCTCCTTGGCTAGATAATGTTGTGTTCTAGACAGATCTGCAAACATTTCACATTTTGTACATTTTTTTAGACTATGATGTATTGGAGAATCGTCCCCTTCGGTTCTCCCCCGAGTCACATTTGGTTTTTGGTTTAGTTTTTTTTTTTTTTTTTTAGGAGCATTAGCAACTAAGGCCATATTGCTCCAGGATATGCGGTGGTCATTCCCTGACCTTTCCGCATCCTCCATATTTGGTGGTGACGGGCTCAAACCCCGGTCTAATCAAGAAGCGTGTGCTATGCACTGCTGCTCCTTCCCACCTGTCTATGGAGGTGCCTCCCGAGTCACAGAACTCTGGCTAATCGTTATCAAATTCTAAGGGACTAAATGATTTTGTGATAACTGAGAGGAAAGTGAAAGAGAAATTGTTGACTCTAAATGTGAAAAAGGCACCTGGGATGGATGGCATATTTCCAATTACATTAAGTGAGGCAGCAAAGGAGGTAAGAAAACTTTTAGGTAAGGTCTGTAGGGACTGGAGATGTGTGAATGCACCCTCAAATTCACAAGGGGGCGATCAAAAGGGTGACATGAGAATTACAGATTGGTTAGCTTGACTTGTGTTCAAGAGAAAATAATGAAGTCACTGGTTAAGGTAAGTAATGCAAGATGAATTAGGCAGGAATGCAGCTACACTGCATGTATTTGTTATGGGTGAACTTATCTGACCAACCTGATTGAATACTCTGATGCAGTAACAAAGGAACTGGATGAAAAAAATAATCTTGACATAATATACTTGAATTTCAGGAGAGCTTTTGATACTGTTGCATATAAGACTGCTGTACTAACTGGAGTAGGGTAGCATTAAGAGCAAGTTACTACTATGGATGCATAACAGAGAACTGTTATCAATGGTTGCACAACAGATATGCAAGTTTTCCATTAACCAGCAGGTAACTGATTCTTGGAACACACTTTCATCTGTTGTTGTAGCAATGGATAGGTTGAATAAATTCAAGCAGAACTAGATGGAATAAGCTGATATAAGGTTTTTTTTTTTTTTTTTTTTACTGGTGCTGTATAAGCATGCTATCTTGCATCGTTTGTCCCTACTGATAGCAATACAGGTCCTCTTAGCTGATATAAAAAGCATAGTGACTGCTTGATTACTTCCCTGCTGTTGTTGTTTTGGTTTTTAGGAGCATTAGCAACTAAGGCCATATTGCTCCGGGATATGCGGTGGTCATTCCCTGACCTTTCCGCATCTTCCGTATTTGGTGGTGACGTGCTTGAACTCCGGTCTAATCAAGAAGCATGTGATACGCACTACTGCTCCTTCCCACCTGGCTACGGAGGCGCCCTACTTCCCTGCACAATACCATTTAGAATTTACAGCTGTTAACAATCCCAGTTGGTCCCACTGAAAAGCATTTAAAAACTGTCTAATGCCACTGTAGTTGTCTTTTTGAAAGAAAATTCCCTCCCTTTTCACTTGATGGTTGGTAGTTAAATCTGTAAATAAATTCCACATTAATATGCTATGATCACTGCTACTACCTAGTGGTTCCTTGACCTGTAGATTCTTAATGCATGAAGAATCACTACTGATAATCAGATGAAGATCATTACTTTACTGGATGACTGTAGTAAACAGTCATCTAATAAATCTAATAAATAATGCCTTAGTCCCTGTTGGTGAACTTGAATGGAGTTTATTTCATCATAGGATTGATCCACCTTTACCAGGGCTTCCAGACCAGATTCAATGAACATACAATGCAGAAACCTTTGTTTTCAAGGACTGAAGAAATCAGACTGCACTGCAAACCTATGTAATTCCTTCAGGAGTATGCCTTGTAAGCCTATTAGCAGGCCCACTAAGCCTTTGTACTTTATATGAATTGTATTCTACTAGTAGGATATGCTTACCTGGCTTTTACACTAGCCTTAAGCTTGTAAATTGAGTTATTTCTGTTCATTTCTAGTCATTTAGTTATTTAATACAGTTTTTCTCTGGCCCATAAGAAGGAAAAGTGGCCCTTCAAAATATTGACTAAATCACCACTTTAATTATCACCTCATTTTTAATATGTCTTTAGTATATAAAAACTCTCTTAACATGTGATTAATAAACTTCTAATGTTTCCATATACAGTGATGAATTTACTCACTTGTAATTACCCAAATACCAGCAGTTTCAGGGCATGACTCCTAATATGCCCTCAAACAAATGTTATCAATGCTTCATATTATAAAGTATTTTAATGAGTATATCACATAATTTAATGAGTATATCACAAATTTAATGAGTATATCACAAATTTAATGAGTATATCACACACACGGGGCTTAGAGGGGAACAAGTATCCTGTGTGTTATCAGACACTCAGCCTAAAACACTGATGGATCCAATATCTCTCTATTACAGAAGATTTAGGAGAAGTCCGGTCGGCCTGCCTCCCTAAAATCCACTCATGCACACCTTCTCGATGGTAAGCCCTGTTACGTCACTTAGGTGGCAACGAACGTGTAGAGTGGTTCTCTTCAAGACGCCTGGTCAGCGTGAAGAGGAAAAGACCAAACCCTCCAGCAATGAGAGCACAACAATACAAATGGCCCTCAGTCCCCAGCAGCTTTCACTCTCCCTCTTACGGCAGCGAGAGGATCAGAGTGGAAGCAGAGGGTGCTAAGAATCTCTGGGTACGACCAGGCTGCCATGCACGGAAATTGAACTTGGCCTGTTATAACGTACGATCACTCATCGGTGAAGACAGGATATTAGAGCTGGAAAAGGAATTAGAAAATGTGAATTGGAATATCATCGGTTTGGCTGAAACAAGAAGAAGAAATGAATCACTTATAAGTTTATCAAGTGGAAATCTGCTGTACACCAATGGAAACAGTGAAAGGAGTGAAGGTGGAGTTGGCTTTCTGGTCCATAAAGATTTTAAAAACAACATTTTGGAATTCAAAAGTACATCACCAAGGGTGTCAAGACTAATACTCAAGATTTCTAAGAGGTACAAGCTAAAGATTATAATGATTTATGCACCAACATCGAGCCATGATGATGAAGAGGTTGAAGAAATGTACACTGAAATTGAGAGTCTTCTAGATGAACAGAAAACCCACTACACTATTATTATGGGGGACTTCAATGCTAAGGTTGGAAAAAGGCAAAACAGCGCAGAAAGAGGAACTATAGGAAATTTTGGAATTGGTGAAAGAAATAAAAGAGGTGAAAGACTTGTGGAATTTGCAGAATCTCAAGGAATGTCAGTAATGAACACTTTTTTCAAGAAAAGGGTGAACAGAAAGTGGACATGGAAGAGTCCAAATGGATTAACAACTAATGAAATCGACTTCATCCTCACTAACAGAAGATATATTGTGAATGATGTTACCGTCCTGAATAAGGTAAATGTTGGAAGTGATCACAGAATGGTAAGATGTACACTTGATATAGATGTAGGAAAGGAAAGGAAAAAACTGACTCGAGTAAATAATACAAAGGTCTTTGAAATAACAGAGGAGGAGAAAAAGCAGTATGTACTGGAACTGAAGAACAAGTTTGAGCTTCTGCAGACTGCTCAAGACCAAGATATCGACGAGGAATATTACAACTTTCTGAAAGTGATAAAGCCCAAGAAACCTATAGGGAAACAGAAATCCAAAGAAGAAAAAATTAGTCAAGAAACACTTGTCATGATGAACCAAAGACGACAAATGAAGAGCAAGAAAAACACTGACAGGGAGAAAATTGAGTATACTGAGTTATGCAAAGCCATTAGAAAGAGACTCAGAGAGGACATAAGAAGATTTAACACAAGAAAAGTAGAACAAGCATTAAGGGAAAACAAAGGATTTAAATCAGCAGCCATGAGCAGTAATACAGAAAGACAAATGATACTGAAACTGAAGAATAGCGATGGTGTACTTATAAACAGCAGAGAAGGCATAATTCAAATAGCAGAAGACTACTATAGAGAATTATACAAGGAGCGAGGGAATGATACCAGCAGTGGGGAAGATGGATTGCAAAGTAGCAACACATACGACATACCCGATATTCTTCCTGATGAGGTAGAACATGCATTGAAGAAAATGAAGAATCGGAAAGCTCCGGGGGAAGATGAAGTTACTGTAGAGTTGTTAAAATTGGGAGGAAGAGACATAACACAAAAACTGGCAAGGCTCTTCACAAAGTGCATTAGAAAAGGTGTGATGCCTAAGCAGTGGAATAATGCAATCATAGTTTTGCTGCATAAGAAAGGAGATAAATCAGAAATTGGAAATTATAGACCAATTAGCTTATTATCCCATATCTACAAGTTGTTCACAAGGGTCATTACTAACAGATTAGAAAGAATACTTGATGAGAATCAACCGAAAGAGCAAGCTGGCTTTAGGACAGGATTCTCAACTATGGATCACCTTCACGTAATATCACAGCTAATGGAGAAAGTAAATGAATATAAAACACCATTATGCCTGGCATTTGTGGATTATGAAAAGGCATTTGACTCCGTACAGCATAAGGCAATGTTTCGGGCACTGGAAAGACAAGGCATAGATACTCCATATATTATGATTTTGAAGAAAATATATGAGAGTGCTACATCCTTTATTAGACTAGACAAAGACAGTAGCAAATTTAAAATCGAGAAAGGAGTTCGACAAGGAGACACAATATCTCCGAAGCTGTTTACTGCTGCCCTTGAGGAAGCTTTCAGAAGATTAGACTGGTCGCAGAAAGGAGTCAATGTGAACGGAGAGTACCTAAACCATTTACGATTTGCAGATGACATTGTGGTCATAAGCCACGATCTCAAAGAATTAGAGGAAAATCTTAATCAGTTATGCACAGTTAGTAAGGATTTTGGACTAAAGATGAATATGGCTAAAACAAAAGTAATGATGAACAAGTATGCCACGGAAAGGGAAATAATGATTGAAGGAGCAGTAATTGAAAAGGTGGAGTCATATACTTATCTGGGACAAGTTATTAGCTGTAATAATGATAAATGGCTGGAAGTCAAGAGAAGAATAAATTTTGGATGGATAGCATTCAGGAAATATAGTCACATACTGAAGAGCAATATCCCAGTTTGTCTGAAACGTAAAATAATGAATCAATGTATACTCCCCACCATGACTTATGGAAGTGAAACTTGGGCACTCACCAAAAGAATGGAAGAGAAGCTGAGAACTACACAGCGAAGAATGGAACGAATTATATTGGGAATCAGACTGTTAGATAAGAAGAGAAACACGTGGATTAGGCAGCAAACTCAAGTAAAGGACATTCTTATCAAAACTAAAGAACTAAAATGGTCTTGGGCAGGACACATAGCTAGAAGACATGATGACAGATGGACTAAGAAAATAACAGAATGGTACCCAAGAGGAGCTAGAAGAAAACCTGGAAGACAAAGGCGGAGATGGATAGATGAAATTCATGAGTTTTTGAGTAGTAAATGGATGGCCAGTGCTCAAAACAGAAGGAACTGGAAAGTTGCTGGAGAGGCCTTCATCCTGCAGTGGATTGAAAATGGCTGATGATGATGATGATCACATAATAACGTAACGATGTTTTGTAACTTTAGCTTAATATTTTTTTGTCTTAATCATAGTTAGAACTACATCCAGCAAAGTTTACAAGATACAGGGGTGAACTGCCAGGTCTCCTCTAGTTCCAACTTTTACTGCTTTCACTGAAAACATATACTACAACTATCTCTAGTACAGCGGTTCCCAACTTTTTTTGAGAATGTGACCCATTTTGATAATTCAGCAAGGCTTTGCAACCTAAGCCAACTGGAACCCTATATTTGATAATGATGCACTGCCAACTGATGAAATTTGTGCTGTCTTCACATTTTTAAGAACATAATTTTTCAACAGAACTCTTACACCATGTATCAATAAAGTATTTCCTCACTGCAGAAAAGAACAGAATCTTCTCCTCTTGTTTTAGATTCTGGTTTAATATACTATGGTAATTATCTTCCAAAATGGAAGTGGAATATTTAAAAACTGTTTGCATAATAAATTTACATATAACATTCTTCAGCATATATAAGGAGTAATGCCCTCAGTACATGGATGTCACACTAGATTGAAGAGCTATTCAGATTTTCATAAATTGGCATATCATTTAAAAGAAACATGCAAATTGCTTTATTCAAGCCAGAAGAGAGACTTTCTGCACGAGTGAGGATATGTCTAGAATTATTAGCTTTGAAAAAATCTTGTATCTTTTGAAATTATGTTGTATTTCACTGGCATCTTACTTAAAGATGCCAAAGAAATTAATAATGCTTTTGTTAAGTTTCACATTACACAAGTATGATGAAATGATTGCACATTACAACGAACAATGCTATTATCTCATATTTCTATTTTGCAGACAAGCAACACCTGACACCCAATTTCCTAAAAAAAATAAGCACAATTTTTTTTTTTTTTTTTAATTCCAATTTTAAATGTTTTTTTTTTTTCCCAAAAAGAAAAAGGAGAAAACTTGAGTTTTTTGCAAAAAGACAGAGGAACTTTATCACCAACTATATTATGATAGTGAGATGAAAAGTGGATAAAATAGAGTAAAAAAGATGAATTTTCCATGGTAAATCCAGAGCATTAGCAGCTATGAGAGAGAGAGATAGAGAGAGAGAGAGAGAGAGTGTTATTCAAGCAAGAAGAGAGCAACATAAACAGACCTTTCTGCACAAGTGAGCATAACATGCATAGAATTATCAGTTTAGAAAAATCTTGTGTATATGTCTTCTAAAATTTTACATTAAGTTTAATGTTATGTTTTATGTAAAAAGTTGAACACCTGTCTTGGGATGTAAGGCCTCTTTTCTCCATAATCAAATCTGTGAATGGCAAACCTGCAACTGGAGGAATTCTGTTGTGCTTACAGTATTTATCGAGAAAAATTGGGGGGGGGGGGGGATTAATTAATAAAAAAAAATCTCTGAAATAAAATTACTTTTCAAAGCATTTTTGCTTAATTAAATTTATTTTTTAAAAAAGTAATATTCTAAACACTTACTTGTCACCGGATGTAACTCTTTCAATATCTGGCCTGACAGTTGACTTTGAATCTTGTTTCAATGCCTTCTGGAGTTTATGCTGTTTGCTAATAGTGTTGTGGTACTTGGCCATGTAGTGGTTCCAACGATCCTTCATCTGCTTCTCTTTCATTCGCTCTCCATCCGATTTTGTTGCTAAGAAACAGTTCTTTTACTATTACTACTGGAGATTACTGAGTTTCTCATATTAAAACTGTCCTAATATAGAATAAAACTACATTGGTTAGCTTTTATATCAAATATTCCTAGTATTTAACATGAAGTACATTACATATAAGAAGCTGAGATAATTTGCTATACTAGAAATGTGACAAATTTATAAAACAAGCTTGTCAAGTTATTCCTTGAGCTTGATGATGATGCTTGTCAAGTTATTCCTTGAGCTTGATAAAGCTTGATGATGTTCTTCTTATGCTTTAAAAGTTTGCTTTTGAAATTAAATAACAAATGAAAAGCAAAAACAGTTTATAAAGAGAAAAGGAAAATAAAAAACAACTTTGAACCAGAGGTTGACCATTGATAAAAACAAATTATTTCAACTTTTGAATTTTCTAATAAAAAAGAATTCTGGTTAACAGCAGTTTCACTGAGTTATATTAGTTTCAATTCAGAGTTGCTGGACTAATATTTTCTGAAGGCAATATGATCTTTTGAAATGCAACATGAAGGCAACATGTTCTTTTGAAAAGTAAAATCCAGTTATGCCATAACTGATGTAATAACAAAAGCCTTTAAATAACTAAATTACGTAAACAAGACTCTGAATTATGGTCTAGAATAATTTACTAAAAAACACTAAACTGCTTATTTGTACCACTGCAGTTTGAAATATTTTAATGAATTATCTTAGCAATTTTGTTATGGAAATTGCAAAATTATTGCAAAATTATAAAGTTGTTTCTAAATGCATTTTCAAGCAAGGAAATTAACAACACAGATGAAAATAATAATACAGATGAAAAATATGAATCAATATACAGAAGTGGGCAATAACCACATAACAGAAATTAATTTGTATGCACAATGGGGAGCACACAAAAAAAAAAGTCCTCAAAAAATTCAATATGATGCAATAACCCCTGTGAATGTATACCCATTATACTAAACACAGCGTCAAATTAGCCAGAGTGCAAAGGAAGCAGACTTTTTTTTTTTTCCTGCATCTGAAAAAAAAAAAAAAAAATTTCCGAATCAACTAAGAATATCTAATAAATACACTTCCACATAAAATATTTAATTACTTTATTGTTATGCAAGGATAAACCACTGCAAAGAGATCACCACAGTCGCCAACAACTAAATAAATTGGCTATTTAAGAATGCAGGTAAGTCTGATGAAGAACCACTATTTTTGATTCTTTTTAAGATGTCTCATGTTCAAAGTTTGAACTTGTGTTATATTTGAACTTATATATGTTCCTGAGATTAAGGGGGGGGGGTCCATGTTTGCTCCTCAGTGTCCCGAGTATTGGATTTATGCAGAGGTAACTGGCCCACCACATGGAGGCAGGAGCAATGGCACCAGTGACCAAGTGATGGGTTACTGGTAAGCGTTAATGAAGTTAGTTATATGTACAAGAAGAAAGATGTCTTTCTTTTCTTGATAGAAAGCTTACTTATTTATTTTTGTAGAAGACCAAAATAAAATAATAATGTAAATTAAAAGACTTTAATAGTCTCATTAATCAGCTGATTAGAGAGAAGACTATTTCAGATTGCTTTGGAAATTATCACCATCACTTTATTGGCACTCAGGGCAATATATACTAGTAATGGAGAGAAAATCATCAAAGGGAATTATCCAGTATAACAAAGTTCTCATGTGTATCAGTCCATAACAAATGGACTGATACACTAGCTTGCTGCGTCTCCCAAAATAACTGGATATATGTCATCTACCTGGCAGAAATTTTAATTTTCAAATTAAATTAGAATCATGCCTCAAACAAAAACAACAAAGCAAAAAGTTCAAGTAGTCTGAATGCTTTGGGTTCGGAGAGAACTGTCACTTTCCTTGAGAATCAGAGCTACATTTGTTATAATAATTTGTTGTGCTAATTGTGGACTTTTTATAGTTATCTGTAGTGGGACATGATATAGCCAAGATGGATGTCTTTGTCTGTTTCCATTGCAGAGAGTGTGAAGATATTAAGTGCTAAGTTAGCATTACTATGCACTTATACGAAGGCTCGAGGAACAGGGTTGATGTCTTCAAAGAAATTAAGAACAGTGAATCCTTTAAACACTCAGCCACCCGGCACAATGCTGGAGACTATATTCATGTAATAAAAGACACAAGGCACTCTACAGCAGGGGTGCTGGTCCCACAGGAGACAGCTACTGTTTGTGTCTCTACTTTCAGGGGTAATAAGAAATATACTGTGCAAAAAATAATAGGTGTAATATGACCGGGTAGGTCTAACAGGGGCAAAAGTTGATGAAGAACAACAGCTACCATATTTTAAGGGCACAAAAGGTAATATTGTTTTATACATTGCTACTAATGATATTAACAGTATTGAGATTTGTGGATTTACTTAACAAGTAGATGGCAATGTTGAGAAAAAGTCACAAATTAGGATGTGTTCACAATACTACCCAGACACAATAAGAGGAAGTACACAATGAAGCTTGTTAATTAATTCGGGCCTGGAGAGGTTGCACTAGGCTCATGGTGTACAATTTTTCTCAGCATGTTCTGTGCTTGTTAATAGGAGAGACTGCTTCTACATGGATGGGATACACTTAAATAGAAAGGGTGCAAGAATATTTATTGATGCTATCGAGGCAGTGTTGGGTGGGCCAGAAAACTGCTAGCTTGGGGGAGATACACAGACATATTAACAATAGCCACAGGGAGAGGTGAAAGTGATTCTTGCACTGCTTCTACTGGAACCAGCAGTAGCCTGGAAAGCAAGGTACCAGGGATTTCAGACACAGTGGGATGCTTTTGGAACAAGCAAATATGTGGGCTGTGTTAAGATTACTAAAGGTAAAAACAGTTCCATGTATATACAGGGTGTCTCAAAAATATTGGTACAAACGTTTAGGGAAGGTAGGTAACATCTAAAGGAATGTGAATTGCATAGGAACCCATAACCGTCACCGAACGTCACCGTAAGTCGGTACACGGCGCTGCTCATCAGTTCGCGAGGGGGAAAATTTCGGGTTTACCTATTCAAGTAGTAGTCACCGCACGAAGAGCATGCATCGATATACAAACTGTGAGCTGGCAGACATGCACCTAGTGTATGGATTAGCAGAGGGCCCACACAGTGTGCACCCCCCGATGTGGCACAACATCGCTTCACAATAAATGTGTGGGCAGGTATGGTCAGTGACTGCTTAGTCGGCCCATACCTGTTACCATCCCACATAAACTCTGCTAAATATCGGATCTTTCTTCAACAAATTTTACCAGGGTTACTTGACGATGTTCCAGCAAACGTGAGACGCAACATTTGGTTTCAACATGACGGGGTACCTGCCCATTATGGAAAGTGTGTTCGTGACCATTTGAAAAGGCGTTTTAGGCGTCGATGGATTGGCCGTGGTGGACCCCGTTGCTTGGCCCCCACGCTCACCTGATTTATCGAGCCTTGATTTCTTTCTGTGGGGACCCTCAAATCTATTGTGTATGAATCACCCGTGGAGACGGAAATGGATCTCGGTGTGAGACTCGTCTGCGCTGCTGCTACTGTCAAAGAAACTCCAGGTGTGTTCGACCGTGTCTGCCAATCCATGCTGCGTCGGTGTCACGCATGCATCACGTCTCGTGGTGGAACCTTCGAGCATCTGTTGTAACATCACGAAATGCATCCATCTCGAACTCCATTGTTAATATTATGTCAAATAAATGTTTGCCACTAATTACTGTCTTGTGTCATTTCTGCTTCTTGTGCCTCTGCTACTACTTTCCCCATGACGTTTCCTGTTATGGGTTCCTATGCGATTCACATTGCTTTAGATGTTACCTACCTCCCCTAAACGTTTGTATCAATATTTTTGAGACACCCTGTATATGTAAGTACACTGAACATAGCAAATAAATAAATCTAAAGTACTATTTAATTCAATAAACATAGACATTGTAGGGATATCAGAGACACGGTATCATTCAGAAAAAGGAATGCGGAATTTGAATATGAGGAGCATAATATATATAGAAAGGACAGGGGTGGAGTTATGGTCCTAGTTAAGAGGCACATAAATCTAAGGATGTGCATCCAATTGACATGGGTGGCCAATGCAATGTTCAGTCAGTTTGGAATGAATTAAAACAAAGTAAAAATGAGAGTAGGAGTGTGTTATAGGTCTAATGACTGTGATGAGTATAATGAACAACTGTACAAACAAACAGAGTGAGCCAGTAAATAAGATTATCTTATAACTTTAGATATTAACTGAACTTGTAGCTTCGTCACTCACACAGTAGCAACACTTTTTTGGATTTATTTGTTTGTTTGTAGGCTTTACGGCACAAGAGCAGCAAGGCCATAATGCATTTAACTATGATGATGGATTTATTTGATGACTGTTTTCTACAGCAGAATATTGGAGAGGCAATGAGAGAAAGCAATACTCTTGATCTGATCTGATCATCAGCAGCAACTCTTCATGGATTAAGAATCTGCAGATAAAAGAACCACCATTACAATGTACTGATGTGGGATTCACATAACTACCTGTCAAGAGCAAAGGGAAGGGCTTATTTTTTGTAAAAGTAACTAAAGTAGTTTCAGACAGTTTTAAAATTCTGTGCAGTGGGGCCAACCAATTATGTTACCAACAGAAAATTCTAAATGGGAACCATTCAAGGAAGTAATCATAGAAACTAATAGGCATTTTATACCAACTTAGAGAAACTGTTCAAAGCTTAGACTTAAATGGTTACCAGATAAAATGATGACACTAATTGCAAAGAAGAAAAATACATGGGATGAATATAAATTATTAGTGGATACAGAAACCTACAGTAAGTAAAATCTAGTCTGCAAACAAGCTGCTAAGGAGACTGAGAAGCCTTTGGCTAAGAGTTCAAAGAAAAGCAGCAAATAATTCTTTGCTTATGTTAACACTAGAAGGAAGGAAATGAATCAGATTGGTCTGCTAGATAAGAGTAGTTTAACTCTTGAGGATCATGATCAGGTTGCTGGTAAACTGAATAGATAATTTTTGCCTCTATGTTCACATGGGAAATTTTTTTTCGGATGGGATGCCAGAAGAGTATCACATTCTAACAAGGAGCAAAATGACTTTGTGACAACCGAGAGGAAAACGGAAGAGAAACTGTTGAGCCAAAATGTAAAAAAGCACCTGGCCTGGATGGGATCTATCCAATTATGTTAATGGTGGAAGCAAAGGAGGTAAGCAAAAATTTGGCCATATTATGAGAGCATTCCTGGATTCATGAGAGGTCCTTATGGACTGGCAATATGCAAATATATATCCAATTCACAAAGGAGGATATCAAAGGGTAAAAAAAGTAATTAACTTATCAGATTGACTTCCATTCCACGGAAAATAATGGAATCACTTGTTAAAAAAGTAATGCAGGTCCATATAGACAAGTATGCTATTATACTGCAGTCACAAAATGGATTTGTTAAAGAGCAATCTCATCTCATCAATCTGATTGGATACTATGATGTAGTAACAAAGGAACTGGATGCAGCATTAATTTTGATTAACTTGATTTTTGCTATTAAAAGTACTGTCAAATAATTTTGACATCATATACTTAGATTTCAGAAAAGCATTTGATACTATTTCATGTGAAAGACTTCTGCTGAGCCGACTGGGCTAGCCGGGTGGGTAAAGTGCCTGCCTGGCAACCCAAAGGTCGCAGGTTCGCATCCTGCCTCGGGCTTGGATCAGAGTAGTAAAAAAAAAAAAAAAAAAAAAAAAAACCTTTGGGAGGTGCATTATGGCCACAGAAGCCGATGCACCAACAACTAACAAAAAAAAAAAAAAAACTTCTGCTGAAATTGGAGCAAACAGTGTGGCATTAGGGACAAGTTACTGCTATGGATAAAGGGATGTTTGGTGAGTATGGGCTTGGCACACCCAGGGTCCTGAGCTGAATATCATCATTCTTCTCTTTCTTGGTGATACCCTTCTGCTTCTCTCTGTCTCTCTCGGGGTAATTCACAATTTTTTTTTTTTTTTTTTGGCTGGTGCAGCATAAGTCGCAGGCTTCCTTGCACCATACGGCTAATAATAATAATAATGACTGGATGGTAGAAGACACAGGATGGTTATCAATGGGCATTGTTCTGCTTGGACTACTGTTATTAGTGGGATTTCCCAGTTCAGCACTGGGGCCCATTGTTGTTTTCTATACTTATTAATATATCCACGAATGCATGTCCAGCTTAACATCTAAGTCTGCTGATGATAGAGGTTGGTCAGGTGGTTAATGACAGTAATCAGAGTACGCTATTGCAAAAAGATATAGAAAAAAGGCAGATGGGTTGAGAAGTGGCATTGAAGTTTCTAACATTGACAAATGCACGGTACTGCATATGGGTAGCAGTAATCGCATAATAATTTTGGGGTTAACTGTTCAGTCAGACACATGACATTCCCTGACAGTGCAGACTGGCTACTAGGACAGCTCATGGGGTTTTATCAATGATATAAGTAATTTTGCCAGCAAGTATAAGGAGGCAATTATCCCATTGTATAAGGCAATGGTTAGATCAAATCTTAGGAACTGCATACAGGTTTGTAAGCCTCATTTTAGGAAGGATGTGGATCTGATACAAAGAAGGGCAGAGAGATTAGTGAGGGGAACAAAACGGTGCTCTTACTAAGAAAGAAAGGCTTCAATTCTGCAAATTGCAGTATCTGACCACTAGGAACCTATAAGGAGATATGATTGAGGTGTATAAGGTTTTGAATAAGTTAAATGCTCATGCTATCCTTTCTCTTGCTCAGACTAAACACAAATTTAAACTGAGGAAAGATGGTTGCAAGACAGATATGTGGTAATAAGCCTTCAGCCAGCAGACGGTTGATTGTTCGAAGAAACTTCCATCTGGTGCTGTGGAGTAGGTAGTTTGAATAAATTCAAGGAGATACACATTGCAGTACATATTCAACTCTTCAGTTTTATCATCAATGACTTTTACACATCTGTTAGAAAAGTACTGTCTGATTTGCTCTTTTCCTTTTTGTATTTTCATATGCATAAAACTCCTCATCCCCTTTGTTTGCTCTTCTAGCCAGTGATTTTTTTTTTTTTTTTTATTAAAGCAGCAAGTTCCTTATACATTATTTTGCTATGTTTTCTTAATAGTATATATGCATCCATGGTCTGATAATGGGTTTAAAGTTAGTCCATTTTCTCCTATGTTTGTGCCCTGCAATCTGTCTTCCTGGTTGATAGAGGAGGCAACATAGCACTTAGACTATCATAGTTCCCTTTCCTAAAACTGAAACCCCTGCCCTCATTTAACAACTGAAACCTCACTGATCATCATCAATCTTAGCACTCCACGATCACACCCAACTAAAGGCTCCTGTGCTGTCAACCCTACGATACCATCTGGATCGTGGGTGGTGATGATCCTGTCTGGAACAATCTTGCCCCTAGTACTTTCTCCCTAATGTGTTGATATAGATAATAACTCTAGCTGATTTAAAAAATGTTTCCCTTCCAAGTGCTCCAATCAGTATTTATTACCCTGAAATCTTCCACAAGGTACTGGGCACTTGCTTGCCTTTATAATTAAATAATTATTTTGTAAATTATTATCCAAAAACCTGTAGTTTCACATAAAAATTGCAGGCTTTTACAGTGATCAATTTAATTAATAATTGTAGTTAGTTTTAAAATGAGCTATAAATTCAGTTATTCTGAGACTTTCTCTAACTACATTTGGCACACCTTAGTTATGTTACTGGACAGAGATCTCTCTCTCTCTCTCTCTCTCTCTCTCTCTCTCTCTCTCTCTCTCTCTCTCTCTCTCTCTCTCTCTCTCTCTCTCTATCTGAAGAATAAAAATTTACAAAATTTTAAATTAGAGTTTCTCAAACTGTACAAAGATGTAGGCACTTATGGACTTACCTTTACAAGGGCAAAATCCTTTGCAGGTAACTTTAACCAACGTTTTATGCATACAATTGCGAAAATCAAGTCTACAAACTGAAGAGTAGGTTTGATTATCAGACCCACAAACAAAATCTGGCTTCAAGACAGGGCAAGGAATACAAGAGTTTCCTTCCTGTTCTGCACTAAACTGGTCTTTTTTATTGTCAAAGTCTTCATTTCTTTCCCAGAGCAGTTCCTCTTCTTCACTACCATCTTCTATGGTTTCTTTTTCCTTCTTTGCATTATAAGATTTGGAAAGGTTCCTGCAAAATGTTAATTATTATGGGTTGCTGGAGGGCATTAAGAAACTAATAAATAAATAAATAAATAAATAATAAAAAAAAAAAAAAAACTCTTGTTCACACATGTACCCACACAATTTTATCTGAAATGCTCAAAAACACTTTATATCAGTTTCTATATTGTTTAATTTTATAAGGTAAATTAAAATATAGTATATTAATCCAATATTTTATTTTATAACGTGTAAGGGAACACAAATTAACTTCTAACCTTTCTTGGAATAAACATAACAAATATTGTCTTTCTTCGACAAATTATTTTTTTTCTGAACAGTTAACTCTATACAAACCACAAATCTTCCCTACCACAGAATATTACTTCCAAATCTGGAAGTAATATTCTGAGCACTTACCCAAATTGAGTAAGTGCTCAGAATCAAGAAGGTGCACTCAATTCAAAATAGTACAATCAGAATAATAAATGATCTCTCTCTCTCCAAACTCACTAAACCAGCAATGGCAAACCAATGGCATATACAGGCACATGGCCAGTCATAAATAGTTCATGCATAGAAAATATACTTTTTATTTGAAGACAAATTTGTTTTATGATCTATTAATGCCAGCAAAAAAGTTCTTAATAGAAAGAAACTTAAAACTTTCAAGTAATTGTTAACTTTTTATAATATCAATAAAGACTAATTTTATTAGTCTATACAAATTTTAATCAGTTTTTTTTTTTTTTTTTTTTTTTTCTATAGCAAGCAAAAATTATAAAATTTTTCTTTCAACTTATTTTTGGAACAAAGGTGGGAAAAGGTTAGCCAGTTATGCACTAAACTAACTTTTCTTTTCCTTCATTTCTTAACTTCTATTTTTTGAAACAACCTTCCTCTCTAAGTATACCTACCAATTTTTAGAAATTAGAATTTGTAAAATGTTTGACACAGATCCACCTTTCTGTGGGAACATTTCTTCCAGATTAATAATAACAATTAATACATGTTATACATTACAACATGAAAATTATGGCATTATGAGATGAAACTTTTCCTAATCAGCCTAGTATGGAATGCAATAAACTGTACTTTAAATTTATTTGCTTAATTTATGTCTGTACCCTATTTATTTATTTACCACATTCAACTTCACAGTATTGGCTTCTGAGACTTTTTCTTTTTTTTTTTTTGGAACCTGAAATTGCTGAGAAACATGACTAGTCTTGATTTAGCCTTGAAACAACTTCAAGGTCCCAGCAAATCAGGAAAAAAATATCATATCATATCATCTATTAGCATTAGTAGAGGCATTTGATGCAAGAAAGCAAGCTTATGCAGCATCAGCCAAAAAAAAAAAAAAAAAAAAAAAAAAAAGTAATATAAATAAATAAAAATAACCACTTCCACTTCACCCCTCTGTTCGTTCGAAATACCTGTCCAGCTGAGCCTTAAACTTATTTAGGCTATCAACTTCCACGACAAGGGATGGAAGTCTGTTCCACCCACCAACCACCCGCTGGCTAAAGGCAAATTTCCGCACATCTATCCTACATCTGTCTTTCCTCAATTTGAATTTATGCCCTCTCAGGTGATTTTTCTGAGCTAGAGGAAGAATCCCATCAGCATTGAGCATGCTCAAACCATTCAAGGCTTTGTACACCTCTATCAGATCACCCCGCTGGTGCCTAGTTTCCAGACACTGTAATTTGCAAAACTTAAGCCTTTCTTCGTAAGAGAACCCCTTTGTCCCATTCACCAATCTAGTTGCCCTTCTCTGTACTCGTTCCAGCAGCTCTACATCCTTCCTGAAATGAGGCCTCCAGGCCTGTATACAGTACTCTAGGTGTGGCCTGACCATTGCCTTATACAAGGGAATAATCACCTCCTTATCCCTGCTAGAAAAATTCCTATATATCATTGACAATACACCATGAGCTACTCTTGCAGCTCGTCTGCACTGCTCAGAGAACTTCATATCTGCCTGCACCACCACCCCCAGGTCCCTTTCATTCTCTACCACTGTCAGTGTAGTACCACAGAGTTGATACGTTGCTCTGGGGTTGCTGTTTCCCATATGTAGTACTTTACATTTGTCAATGTTAAACTTCATTTGCCACCTCGAAGCCCATCTGCTCAACCTTTCCAAATCCTGTTGCAGCAGCATAGTGTCAGTAGTGTCCTTGACAACCCTGCCAACCTTCGTATCGTCTGCAAACTTGGACATTAAGCCTGATATACCATCATCAATATCATTTATAAATACAGAAAACAATAAAGGCCCCAATACTGAACCCTGAGGGACTCCACTAATAACATTAGTCCACGATGAGCAGTGTCCATTGATTACCACTCTTTGTCTTCTCCCCCTCAACCACCCCTTTATCCATAGCAGCAACTTGCCTCCAATGCCACACTGCTCCAATTTGTGCAGCAGTCTTCCATGTGCAACAGTATCAAAAGCCTTTCTAAGATCCAAGTATATAATATCAAAGTTATTCCCTGCATCCAGTTCTTTTGTGACTGCATCATAGTATCCAATCAAATTGGTCAGGCAAGACTTCCCCTTAACAAAACCATGCTGTGTCCTAGCTATAACTGAAGTCTTGTCTAGATGATCCTGCAGTGCTTCTTTCACCAGTGCCTCCATTAATTTTCCGGGAACAGAAGTTAAACTCACAGGTCTATAATTACTTGTGTCAGCCTTTGATCCCCCTTTGTGAATTGGGGTCACATTTGCACATCTCCAGTCAATGGGTACCTCCCCTGAGTCCAAGGAAGCTCTCATAATTATGGCTAAGGGTTTGCTTACCTCCTTTGCTGCCTCCTTTAATATAACTGGATAGATCCCATCCACCCCAGGTGCCTTTCTTGTGTTTATCTTCAACAATTTCTCCTCCACTTTGCTCTCAGTTATTACAAGATTCTCTAGCTTACTGCTAGAGTTGAATACACCTCTGGCATTCCCCTCGCTGAATAACTCCTCATGTGTGAATGTCGATGCAAAATATTCATTTAGTTTGTTAGCTACCCGAGCAGGGTCATCAACAGTTGACCCATCGATCTCAAGTGGACCAATCTGATTCATCCCCTTCCTTCTAGAGTTTACATAAGTAAAGAACTCTTTGCTGTTTTTCTTCGCATCCCTTGCCAAGGATCTCTCGCAATCTGCCTTCGCCTGCCTAACCTCCTTTGTAACTTGGTTACAGATCAACTTCTATCTATCATAGGCATCCGTGTCACGTGTTAATTTGTATGTATCCCATGCATTTTTCTTCTCTGCCATATGCCTCATTAGTTCATCTGACAACCATTTAGGCCTAAACCTTGAACAATTTTTCTTAGTTGGTATGTAAAGCCTAGTAGCTTCCACGATAAGTTCTTTGAATGCTTCCCATTTTGAATTTGCTGTTGGCAATATCATCAGTTGATCCCACTGTATATAATTTAAATACTGTCTCAGTCCATTGTAGTCGCCTTTACGAAAGCAATACCCCTTCCCTTTACCCCTAATGGTAGTTACCTCTTTGAGTAACTCCCACTTCAGCACACTGTGATCACTGCCACCAAGTGGTTCATTTATCTGCAGATTCTTAATGCATGAAGAATCACTACTGATAATCAAATCAAGAGTATTACTCCCTCTAGTTGCCTCCCGAACATGCTGATGTAGAAAACAATCATCCAATAAATCCACAAAAGCCTTGCTACTGTGTGAGTGACCAGCCCCCAAATTCCAGTCAATATCTGGGAAATTAAAATCCCCCATTATAAAACTCTCTGATTTACTGGCCCACTCTATTTCTCCGAACAGTTTCTTATTATACTCATCAGAGTCATTAGGCCTATAGCACACTCCTACTCTCAATTTTGATCTCCCAATGCTTATGTCACACCAAACTGACTCGACACTGCACTGTCCAGCGATGTCGACTGGCTTCACTTCCTTGGATTTTATGTGTTTTTTAACTAATAGCATAACCCCTCCTCCCTTCCTATCCTGTCTATCCTTTCTGTAGACATTGTACTCCCCAAATTCCAGTTCTGCATTTCTTATATCTGTGTGACACCACGTCTCTGAAATCCCCACAATATCTGCCTTTGATGTTTTGAGCAATACCTCAAATTCATCAAATTTATTTACTAAACTCCTAGCATTGGTGTACACACAAGTATACATGCACCTGTTCTTTTTCTTAGCTACCCTAACACAACCCATGTGTTTACTTGTACCCCAATGATTCCCAGCAGTCTCTGAAATATCCTGCATCTTATTTTCCAGGCTGCGGCTCATTCCAATAGAAGCAGTGCAAGAATCACTTTCACCTCTGCCAGTGGCTACTGTTAATCTATTAGTCCTTGTATCCCCCCAATCTAGCAGTTTTCCGACCCACCTAACATTGCCTCGATAGCATCAGCAAACATTCTTGCTTTGGGTGATTTGGGAAATATGATTTCCCAAATCACCCTATACATTTACACAAATACGAAATGCAATTCTATCTACAGATACACAAAAACATCCTTCTCTTCTCCTGATGTAAGAAAAAAGAAACACAGTCTTAGCAGGATAAGAAACCTTCCAGAGGAGATTCATACAATATTCCAGCAACCTAAAAAATATTTGGTCTTTGTTATTCAAAAGAATTCTTATGCTGGAATGCAAAATCTATTACAGATTAGTTTAAAAGTGGATTGATCTAATAACATTGGTTAATTAGATAATTTAATTTACTCCAATTGAATTTTATTTAATTTTAACAAGTAATAATTTTGCTTAATTAATTAATTTCTCCTTATTTATTTTTAGCTTTGTTTACTTCAACATATTTCTTTCAAAGTACACTATTTTATCAATCAATGAATTAATCATAATTTTAGTAGCTCTTAATACTTACTTTCATAATAGGGGTATATATATAATTATATGTATATATATACAAACCTTCTCATCCCTCTTCAAGTCTCCTAACCCTGTACAGTTTGAACAGTCAAAGCTCGTTATAGCGACCATCTTTTTAATGTCCCACACATTATTACGTCCTATGTGGTTGGTCCCAGCCAATTTCCCATTAACCTAACCAAATGCTATTTTATGAAAAATCAATACAACTGTTTTCTCATTCCCCTTGGTGGTGGGGTCCTTATATAGAGCTTTGACTGTATTAGCCAAACGTTGGTACATAATGCTTAAAACTTTTATGTAAGGTTATTTATTTTATTATTATTTTTAATTCACTGAGTAAAATTTAATCTTTAAAATCAAATATAAACTAAACATTTTTAGGTTAACTACAAGGTCAGTCATTCAGGATTGATGGACTGGGGCTCAGAAGGGAGTACTGCCAGTCAGTACTATTGTCAATAGCTCACCTGTGGAATCCATAGCAACGGAATATATATATTTATAGCCTCCATAGTCGAGTGATCAGGAGCGGGAGTGCAGTAGCACACACTCTTTAAGTAGACTGGGGTTCAAGCCCTCAATTGCTATCTGCCAACCCACACTGGACAGTGTGGCAGATTATGGTCCATTTTCTTCAACAATTCATGTTGAGGAGGCTTCCATCCTGCAGTGGGTTGATAATGGCTAGAGTTTACCTTTTTTTCTTTTTTTTTTTTTAAACATTGATGTACTGTGTAAACAGCCTTAATTTATCATTAGTAATTTTACTTATAGTTCATTGCATATACAATTTTCTTTGAAAAAAAGAAGTGAGTACTTGGCAGGAAGGGGAATATTTACTAAATTCCCCTTCTCCAACCACAGTCTGGATTTATTTTTTTAATGTTTGTAAGAAGAAATACAAGCAGATCAACTCTGAAGATTGATCTACAGGTACACAAACGACATCCTTCTCTTCTCCTGATCTTTGTGCAATTCTCTGAATTCTCCACATTTAAAACAAAACTGTGTAATTTTTGCTTCATTACTATCTTAATTCTGAGGCTGGATGACAGGATTCAAAACAGAATCCAAAAACGTGACCAAATATTAATAAGTTTTGTTGTGGTGGAAGAGTTACTAGTATTACTCCTAGCAATAGAGGATGCTTCTCACAGATGTAGAATAGATGTACAGAAATTTGCCTTTAGCCAGTGGGTGGTTAATTGCTGGAACAAACTTCTATCTGTCATTGTGGAAGTTGATAGGTTAAATAAATTTAAGGAGGAAGTGGACAAACATTTAGAGGGAATTTTTTTGTAATATATATATATATATATATTTTTTTTTTTTTTTTGGCTGATGCTGCATAAGCTCATACACTTGCTTTCTTGCATCATATGCCACTACTACTACTAGTGGCAAATGATGCAAGCATCATTTGCCACTAGTAGTAGTGAAGCAGTTTATACAGTATCAGCCAGAGGGGAGAAAAATCACTACCCTCTGACTTTTACCTTTCTTTCCTTTCCTTGCAGGGAGCCCACTATATCCATTTTCTTCTCTTGCAATAGAGGATGCTTCTCACTTTCACCCTCTCTCTTCACCATTAACTTTCTAATTCTCACTCGTTTCCTTAATATCATCCACCTACACAACTTACTCTATATCACACCCACTTTCGCCCTAATCCCTCCACCTCCACACTCCTTCCCTTCCCCCTTTTTTTTCCTTCTTGGGGCTAGCTCATCTTGCCCAGGCCTGCCCTCATCAATGCCAAACATAATGACAAATGGCCTGCCTCCTTGTGGCCACAGACTGGTTCCTGGGTAGAAACTCTTAATGAGTTGCTATTTAAGCGGGTATTTTCCATTACCCTAAAAGAGTCACTGACAAAGCTACCTCCTGTGAGACTAGCAATTTCTGCTGTTGGGATTGTCACCATGTTGTGCGGTATATGAATGTAGGTTCTCACAATGATATGAGCAACTGAGAGCTTATGCATCGCCTATTTTAATTCCTTTTAGGTCATTAACTCTATTCTCCAAGTGTTAATAAAAGCCCCTCAGAACAGTCAGTTTGTGCTTAATTTTCTCACACTCTTTGACAAACACATCACCTTTGGCTACATCACATCTGGTTCCAGTTAACCCCTCAAACAACTAGCATATTTTATAGCCATGATTTGTAGAGGACTTACCCTCTTCAGTTCTCCCCAAAGCCATAGCATTGCTGCTACTTTGAGCTCTTTGCTTTGCTGCCCTAATCTGAGGTATGATTTCCATTTAAATTTAATTTAATTTGAGAATACCACATTAAACTAATATACACCTAAGTGCAATAATAACACTAAACTACTGAGAGGTTATGCAACGATAATGTATTATTCTATAAAGTTACATTATATGTTATGTTTAACTTAATTAATTAATTTTAAATTTAACTTACTTTTTATACAATAAAATTCACTTCATAACAGTTCATGTTGTTTATAGCATTATTTTCATTTAATTTAATCACAGTGCTTATTGTATTCTCTTTACTTTTCTTCTGTTAGTCACTGAAAATTTTAAAATAGTGAAAATAATTAAAATTATAACAAAGATTAGTAATTTATGATTACTCTTAAGCCGTACATAGGTATAGTATTAAAACTACATGATACTCAGTATGTAACACACCTTTCTACAAATTTTTTTCATCCCTATTTTTTATATATTAGTTTTAGTTTCTATATTGAAATTAGTAATATATATACAAAATATGCCAGAGAATGATATTCTCGGAATACATGTATTATTCACATTAGTCGTGGGAGGTATTCATTGTTTAACTGCATTATAGCAAATGGTCCAAAATATAGGAAAATGAGAAGGCAACAGATACCAGAATTCCGTGTTTTTATCTTTTCTTTTTTTTCAATCTAAAGATTAACCTTTGAATGCAAAACTTTTATAAAAAGCAATTACTAATAAAAACTATAAATTGTATATGAATGCAAACACTTACTTAACTCGCAACTTCCTCTTGCTAACACAAATAGCAACATCATCTTCCTTCACTAAGCATACCTGGTGTGACTTACACTGGAGATTTTTGCAGAGGTCATCTTAAGAAAAACATCCAGAACAAAATATGAAAATCAGATAATTTATATATAGGATGCCCATAAAATAATATTGTTATTCTTGAGTTATGCTGCTTACAAAAAAATTACTACTGGCTGAGGACAACAGTATTAGTAGTAGCAAAACAATGCATGAAATCAAGCTTATACAGTATCAGCAAACAATGCATGTAAAAATATGCATGCATGCATATGCCCATACCATCTAATAAAGCTGATGAACACAGCCTAAGATTTTGATTTTTATCTCCCAAAATACAGGACATTCAAGGGTTTTGATAAAACCAAATTTTAAGTGTCAGATATTGTCTAACACTCACAGATTTAGAGAGGAATGAAAGTTACATTTATTGCAATTTTTAATGAAATTTTAAGAAATATCATGACAAATGGAAGAAAAATATTTATTTTATTATTTTTTTCATTTACTTTCTTTTATAATGATCAGATGCCCTCTGATCAATGTCCACTAGTCTGCCAGCATACTACGCTTCTTCTATACCATGGGAACAACAAATGGAAGATACTTTATTTTTAATCAGCCTCTGAGATGCAAAGCATAGTTAGTGCAGCATATATGAGGAGCCCCTTTCTTGTCCTAATCACCTAATTTACAGCCAAAATAGTAAATGTTTTCTTTAATAGGGGCTTTATACACTACATGCAACAAAAGCTAACTGCTGAATTAATGCACTGATACGATATTTTAAAAGCACATTCAACTGAAATTTACACCAAAAATTTATAAAAATAGCACAAAAATAAGACTAAGGTGCTTTGCTATATACATATATATATATCCATCTAACAAGTAGTGAAGAGTATAATAGTCTAGAAACTCCTGGAAACTGACGACTGCAACAAGATATAAAAAATTTCTGACTTTAGAACTTCTCATTTGGTTTTTTTTTTTTTTTTTTTTAGGAGCATTAGCAACTAAGGCCATATTGCTCCAGGATATGCGGTGGTCATTCCATGACATTTCCGCATCCTCCGTATTTGGTGGTGACGGGCTCGAACCCCGGTCTAATCAAGAAGCGTGTGCTACGCACTGCTGCTCCTTCCCACCTGGCTACGGAGGCGCCTAGAACTTCTCAATCCACAGTCCAACTAATATGAACAGACAGGCCAAAATCTAAATACATGAAGATTAAAATATGAAATTATCTTGTGAAGTGAGGGAGCTAATCAAAAATGGGCTGCACAGTGAAAATCAGTGTTAAAAATACAGTCACCATATTTCTAATGGAAAAAAAAAAAAAAAAAATGCTCACTGCTCTTCAATATAATCTGTCCAAAATTTCTTATCCTACAACATTGTGCCAAAGTTCATTCTAACAATCAATTGCTTTTGTTGAAGGTAACTTTTTGCACAAGATATTCTGCAAATAAGTTTATTAAAGCTATGCATCTATATGTGTGAATATTCACCCACTGCTGAGAAAGAAAAGATGCCATCATTATTAAGACTGCATTCACACGTGTCACTCATGTAGATGTTGCAGTAACACATCCACTTCAATGAAGTGGGAATTACTGCCCTAACCAGCCAATAAAACTAAAGGAACTTTACACCTCTTTAAAGTTTTATTAGTTGCTTGGGAAAATATACACTGCCACATCCACTTCAGTGCCAGCACATGAACCCAGTCTTAAATCCTTAAACATATCAATTAGCTCACCCAGGTCCCTACTTTCTAGACAGTGCAATTTAAGTCTTTCTTGGTAGAACACCCTTTTGTGCCACTAGAAAAATTTGTAACTCCTTTCTGTGCCATATACATATACAGGGTGTCTCAAAAATATTGGTTGTTGTTATTTGTTGTTATTTGGTTTTTAGGAGCATTAGCAACTAAGGCCATATTGCTCCGGGATATGCGGTGGTCATTTCCTGACCTTTCCGCATCCTCCGTATTTGGTGGTGACGGGCTCGAACCCAGGTCTAATCAAGAAACATGTGCTACTCACTGCTGCTCCTTCCCACCTGGCTACGGAGGCGCCGCAAAAATATTGGTACAAACGTTTAGGGGAGGTAGGTAACATCTAAAGGAATGTGAATTGCATAGGAACCCATAACCGGAAACGTCACCGTAAGTCGGTAGACGGCGCTGTTCATCAGTTCGCGAGAGGGAAAATTTCTGGTTTACTCATTCAAGCAGTAGTCGCCGCACGAAGAGCATGCATCGACATACGAACTGTGAGCTGGCAGACATGCACCTAGTGTGTGGATTAGCAGAGGGCAATGGACAAGCCGCTCAACGAATTTATGGAGAACGCTTCCCAGACAGACATGTACTGGACCACCGTTTGTTTGCACGTGTGCATCAAAATTTGTGTGATTATGGGTCATTAAGAAGTAACAGGAGTAGTGCGGGCAGACCACGTTCGATGCGAACTCCCGCCATGGAAGAAAGTGTGTTGAATGCCGTCCAGAATAATCCTACTACCAGCACAAGTGCCATTGCCTCTGCCTTAGGAATGTCTCGTTGCAGTGTATAGCGTGTCTGGCACAATGATTCCTTACACCCCTTTCATCTCCAAAGGGTTCAGTTACTGCTCCCCACGATCATTCTGCACATGTGGCTTTTGCGCAGTGGTTTCTTCAAGAAAGTGTTCGAGACTGACTTGAATTTTCCAGCCTATGTTTTGTTCACGGATTGGCCGTGGTGGACCCGTTGCTTGGCCCCCACGCTCACCTGATTTATCGAGCCTTGATTTCTTTCTGTGGGGGCCCTCAAATCTATTGTGTATGAATCGCCCGTGGAGACGGAAATGGATCTCGGTGTGAGAATCGTCTGCGATGCTGCTACTGTCAAAGAAACTCCAGGTGTGTTCGACAGTGTCTGCCAATCCATGCTGCGTCGGTCTCACGCATGCATCACGTCTCATGGTAGAACCTTCGAGCATCTGTTGTAACATCACGAAATGCATCCATCTCGTACTCCATTGTTAATATTATGTCAAATAAATGTTTGCCACTAATTACTGTCTTGTGTCATTTCTGCTTCTTGTGCCTCTGCTACTACTTTCCCATGACGTTTCCGGTTATGGATTCCTATGCGATTCACATTCCTTTATATGTTACCTACCTCCCCTAAACGTTTGTACCAATATTTTTGAGACACCCTGTAGATCTATGTCATTCCAAAAATGAAGTTTCCAAACTTATATACAGGATTCAAGGTGTAACTTAACCATTACTGTATAAGGCCATATAGAAAGGCATGTTAAATTTCAAAATTGTGTTCTTTAGCCACCATGTATTAAAGGAATCTTTTTTGCCATTTTTGAAAACTTCTGAGCATAACACATGATCAAAGAGTGATAGACAAATTCTTTAAATTAAGTATAGAAAACACAACTGTTTCCAACTGTTGTGTTTTCTATACTTAATTTAAAAATAGCACAACTTGTATTAATTTGTTGGGAAAAACACTATACATAAAATATAAATATGAAGCTATCAGTCCCATATTCAAGTTCGTAACATCATTAATTATGCAAAAATACAACTAATACATTCATATGTATTGCTATTTTTGTGACTGTACTTGAGGCATGATAATTAAGGCTGAATAAACAATAAAACAAACTAGTCAGTGTTCTCCCCAGGACCTACTGAATGGGTGCACCACCCAATGAATTTAAGTGATTCTTGCGGTACCATATGGTACTGCTCACTGATCAATATTAATTTGAACATACTATGCGATTGAGATCAATGTGACAGGAGCATATAATGTTAAATTATGCAATTAATTTTTGCTCTGGATCGCTTGTCACATTTATAAATACATAACAGAAAAATAAATGCAAATGGACCTGTGGTACTGGATTCCATGACTTAAAGGAGAAAATAATACAGTATATATCCAGTAATTAGAATTTTAATGATAAAGAATGAAGCTTTCAGGGCAAATGGACCCCTTCCTCAGAATGATAAAATTTCAATAGATATAAGAGCTGTGCATGCTCTGATGTGTACATGGCCATGATATTGACATTCATCTACTAGATTGGGGTTCATTGTTGGTACACGGACTTGTGTGGGTTTGCTGCCAGCATTTATCAAGCTTCAAGACTGTTGATTCCAAGATAGGGTGTAGCCTCGTGCCCTTGCAGCAATTCAAGAGCATGAGGCTACAACCTATCTTGGAATCAACAGTCTTGAAGCTTGATAAACACTAGTAGCAAACCCACACAAGTCCATGTACCAACAATGAACAGCAATCTAGTACAGTGGTACCTTGGTTTGCGTGCAGAATTCGTTCCGGAAACGTGCTCGTAATCCAAAGCACTCGTATATCAAAGCGAATTTCCCCATAAGAAATAATGGAAACCCAGATGATTTGTTCCAAAACTCACAAATATTCATATACTGTAAAAATGATTAATACAAAATACATACATACCTTTTTATATTTTTAAAAGCAATCGAATTTATTAATTATTCCGTAGGACGACTTTCACTGTCACTAACGGAATCACTACTATCTGTTGACTTTTTCTTTTTGTGCGACTTTAACAAGGAACCTCTCCAATGACACTTGCTTTTGCCTCCTTTTGAGGATTTCACGGAAATATGACATTGCATTATCGTTAAACAGATTCATCGCTCGCACTGCCACAGCCTTACTCGGGTGGTGCTTTTCTACAAAATTTTGCACTGTTTCCCACATTTTACACACCTCCCTAATCTCATTTGAAGAGAGGGATGTCTCCATTTTTTTCTCCTCCTCCTCAGACGAGATCTCCTCCATAACCTCTTGCTGCTGCTCGCGATGCAGATCCATCAGTTCGTCGGTGGTAAACTCCTGGCCATGTTCCTCCACCAGCTCTTGAATGTCATCCTTATTCACCTCCAGTCCCATGGTCGTCCCCAAGGACACAATTTCATCAACAACTGGCAGCTCCTGTTCATGAGCAAACCCCTCAACACAATCAGACCACAGTTTTCTACAAGCAGAATTGAGGGTTCTCTTGGTGACCCCATCCCAGGCTTTATCGATGATTTTGAGGCAGTTTGCGATGTGGAAATGATTTTTCCAAAACTCTCGGAGGGTAAGGTTAGTTCCTTCGGTCACCTCGAAGCATCGCTGAAATAGCGCCTTGATGTAAAGCTTTTAAAAGTTCCAAATTATCTGCTGATCCATAGACTGGAGTAATGGAGTAGTGTTGGGAGGAAGGAACTGGACCTTAATGAATTCAAATTCTTCCAGTAAGTTGTTCTCAAGGTCTGGAGGATGAGCAGGAGCATTATCCATAACCAGCAAGACTTTGAGTGGCAGTTTTTTTTCTAAAAGGTATTTCTTCACTGCAGGACAGAAGACCTCGTTGATCCACTCAACGAACAAGATACGAGTGACCCAAGCCTTGCTGTTAGACTTCCACATAACGGTTAACTGGCTCTTCTGCACCTTGCATTTCTTGAAGGCTTGTGGATTCTCAGAATGATGCACGAGCAGGGGCTTGACTTTGAAATCACCGCTTGCATTAGCACACAGCAAGAGGGTGACACGGTCTTTCATGGGCTTGTGACCGAGCATTGCATTCTCTTCTGCTGTAATGTAGGTCCTCTTTGGCATCTTTTTCCAAAAAAGCTCCGTCTCATCGCAATTAAAAACTTGCTGCGGCAGGTAACACTCGGAAACCATGAGCTTCTGGAACTCGGCAACGAACGCCTCAGCTGCCTTAGCGTCCGAACTCGCAGCCTCTCCGTGCCTCACAACACTATGGATGCCACTTCTCCTCTTAAAGTTATCATCCCCTGCTCGCCTTGAAGCCTTCTTCGTTTTCTGTAGACATACCTGGCTGTTTACTTACGAGGTCGGCGTACAAGGCCTTTCCCTTCTCACAGATCAAGTTCTCGGTCACAGTATCACCCGCTAGTTGCTTCTCGTTTGTCCACACCAAAAGCAACTTTTCTACATCTTCCAGAATACGTGGCCGTTGCTTTGATATTCTCGTGACTCCTTTTGCTACATCTAGTCCCCTTAGTTCTTTAATATTGTGCAAATTGTTGACGTAGACTTCTTATAAAATCTTGCGATGGCGGCCACTTTCATACCTTGTTCGTGCTTCTCGATGATTTCCTTCTAACTTGTACCGTAATCATCTCCTTCTTCTTACCGCCTTCCTTTTCAACCCTTTTCTTCATTGGGGCCATTTTCGTAGTGCACAGTTAATAAATAACAGTCACTAAATTTGAACACAAAAAAAAAAAAAAAAAAATGCTTTACGCACATACACGCGGTCACAACGCTAGCACGAATGTTCACTACAATGTTGACTGTATATGAATGAAGTATGCCGACTGAGACCGAGCATGTGAGACGATTAACCACAATCCCGAGCAGCACGTGATCACGTGACGCTCGGCAGACAATTTTTAGGAAATAAAGCACAATTGCAAAATGAGGAGGCACCCTTGATACACATAAACAAAGCTGCACGCGTGTAGCAACTGAATAAACAACACCGTAAAGCCAGAGATACACTATTAACACCTCACATTTTCCTAAAGCACATTTCTAGGGGTTACTACCATAAAACAATTTCCAGTTGCCTTTCTGCTAGTGGAATCTGTTATAAACTGGTAGTAAACTCGATCTAATTGCATTTGCGATAATACCGATAGCTGGAATTGTGTTGGTTTTTACGTTATTATGGTGAAATGTGTTTCCCCTTCACTGATATAAAAAACAAATAAATTTTCAGAATCTTCTCTTCATTCCTATCGTGTTGCGTTCAGTTGGGGTGATTCTGCGTTCGACTGCCATTTCTTGTAAACGCAAAGGCGAATCGTGCATAAGCGAATTCAGTTCGTGTTATATAAGATATCGTTCCCCTATTTATAAATCATGTATGATCAAATTCATGTAGTGTAAACACGTGTTATACGAGGACTGACTGTACTCGTATTGCAAGACCTCGCTCGTTTATCAAGTTAAAATTTATTAAAAATTTTTGCTCATCTTGCAAAACACTCGCAGACCAAGTTACTCGCAATCCAAGGTACCACTGTAGATGAATGTCAATCTGGCGGCCATGTATACATCACAGCATGCACAACTCATATCTATTGAAATTTTATCTATAAAGTCCATATTCTGTTATAATCTGTATACGTTTGCTGAGGAAGAGGTCCATTGCCCTGAAAGCTTCAGTCTTTGTCATTAAAATTTTAATTACTGGATATATATTGTATTATTTTCTCCTTTAAATAACAGAAAATTTTATAATATTGTGAAGTATTACACTTCCCCACCCTGCTACTTCATAATGCCACCCAGCTGGCAAAATTTTCTGGGGAGAACACTGCTAGTAATATTTATATTTCAAAGAACTGTATAACAGCAAGAAATAAGTCCTGACAGAGACATTTTCCCATTGCTGAACTGTTGTATATTACTGCATTGATTGCTTACACATTGCATAAATTTTTTATGCCATATAAACCTTTACTTTTAGGCATAAATATTAATTGTTAGTTATTGAGTTTGTAATTTACAATTGTTTTCAATTCAACTATTCATTACTTTCCATAACAGGTGTTTAGCATTGCACTTTGATGTCACATTGTAGAAGACACAGTGGGCACAAGTGAGTGTTTTGTGAAGTTGCCACTGTGTTTTGAGCACTGTTAGCAAGAGATAATTATTATATGAAAAAAAAAAAAAGTAAACAGTAACTCTCTTGCTTGAAATTTTTGAGGAGAAAAAGTGTTTTGTTAATATTCATTTCCAGTTAAATTTGTTCACATTAAAAAGAATACAGCTTTAGAGAAATGCATCTTAGTGCTATTGAGTAGTTGACTTTTTTTTTTTTTTTAATTGAAATTGCAGCAAGATGATTGTCAGTAAATTTGTCAAGAATGCAGTTTTTTTTTTTTTTTTTTTGTCCATTACTGGAGCATGTATGAATGAACTGGGTGCAAAAAAAAAGTGGATGAAGTCATTTCAAATTAAAGGTACCAATAAAATTGTCTTGGATATTTAAAAAATTATTTTAGTGACAAGCTCTAAGGAAATTCAAGGTAGGACACATGGTTGTGGGCATTAAGGAAAATGAAATCATTCTTGTGTGCATGATAAAATTAAAGCTGTGAGCAGAATCTTTAAAAAAAGAGAAAATACTGGATTAAAGTTGTTTAAAGAGTATCAAAGTGGACCACAAGTTAACATAACCAAAGTGAATGAAAAAGATATAAACTGCATGTCATTCTCTCAAGCAAAAATAGGATGACTATTTCTCTGAAGATTACTGTTGTTTTCTTAAATGTTTAAAGTTAGATTTGCGATAGCAGCAGAATTAGTCTGTAGTGGCCATTTTAGTTCAAAAAGGTTTAACTGTTTATACAAAAGAGAATATATACAGAATATATATATTTATATATGTTAATGTTTCTGAAAGTTACAAATATAATCTTATTTGTTTATTCCAAGTGTGTCATGCATTACTTGGCTTCTTAACATGCTTTTAGTGTCAATTATACAGTCAACATATGACAGGAGTGTTAGCTTTCTGGAACTGTGTGAATAAGTTGGGAAACCTCATACCAAAAACAAATTTTTATTTTTAGAATTAAAAGAAATACTTTCTTCTGAAAATCTCAGTTACAGAGGGGACATAATTGCAAACCTCTAAACAGTTTTAGTTGTTTGGGAGATTGTTTTATAAGTGTTGGATACTCTGAATATTCATAAGCCTGAAAAACAAATGCAACATTTTATTTACACTACATTTTACTAACTTGAGTTAAATAATTTGTGTTCACTTAAAAATAGCTCTTCAGCACAAAATGTGCCAAAGCTGTAGTATGGGTAATCATGCATTAAATAGCAATATACTTCACCCATGGAGGGCTCTTTTATTTAGAGTAGCATAATATAGAGTAGTAGCATATTTATTTAGAGTAGCAGGTGATCTGATAGAGGGGTATAAAGCCTTGAATGGTTTAAGCATGCTCAATGCTGATGGGATTCTTCCTCTAGCTCAGAAAAATCACCTGAGAGGGCATAAATTCAAATTGAGGAAAGACAGATGTAGGATAGACGTGCGGAAATTTGCCTTTAGCCAGCGGGTGGTTGGTTGGTGGAACAGATTTCCATCCCTTGTGGTGGAGGTTGATAGCCTAAATAAGTTTAAGGCTCAGCTGGACAGGTATTTTGAACGAACAGAGGGGTGAAGTGGAAGTGGATTTTTTTTTTTTTTTTGGCTGATGCTGCATAAGCTTGCTTTCTTGCATCAAATGCCTCTACTAATGCTAATGCTAATAATCATAAGGCAATTCATGATGAAGAGCACACAATGCAAGATTATTCTCTATCTGTAAAATAACGTTACCTATACCAGAGGTTATCAAACTTTCTCAGTTCACGGTGCCCATAGGCCAAAAGAAATATCTAACAGTTCTGTTTATTAAGTAGTTAGGTCCAAACAACTTAATAAGTATTGTTGAAACTGTGATAATGTTGCAACCGTGAACTATCTCAAGCTAGTAGCTCGCATGATGTCTGACAGATGTCGAGTATCGTTGTGTTTCCCTCAAAATTTTAAAATATCCAGTGGCACCCCTGTGAGTTCACTGCGGCTCCCTGGGGCGCCACAGTGCACAGTTTGGGAACCGCTGACCTATACCCTGCTCACTATAATGTTAATTCATAGAAAAAAAATGCACCATGCGTTCATGTGTTGTTGCCTCAAAAACTTAGACCGTGAATAAATATTAGACATAACCTGATAAAAATACATAAATAAAGACACTATACAATCCAGGCTATAAAAAGATAACTACTGACCAGAGATAGAAATATATTGGCACATAACATACAGCTGTTTTTGACATTACTATGTCCTCTTTAGTGAGGTACTAGGCAGAACAGAAAACCAAATGACCAAACTCATATATTCTTTTTTTATATAAGCTGGGCAGGAACACTTTCAATTCCAAGTAAACCATAAACCATGTCATGAGTACAAATAACAGGGGATGACAAAATTAAATCCAATTCAGATAATGAAGAATCAAGAAAAATCATAACAATAAACAAAACAAATCATACAAGTCAAATTAAAACTAAATTAAATTAATCTGACCTTAACTAATGAACATAAAAATCCCTAAGTTAACATAAAAAATAAAAAAAAATTTGAACTCAATCCCTTCATCTACATTTATGACATGGTTTAGAGTTTACCTGGAATTAAAAACGGCTGTGCCCAGCTTACATAAAAAAAGAGGATGTACAAGTTTGTTTGGTCATCTGGGTTTTCTGTTCTGCCCAGTTCCCCACTGAAGAGGATACAACATCTGTAACAGCTGTATGGAGAATAACAATATGTTTCTGTATTTAGTCAATAGTCATTTTTCTATAGCCTGGATTACTTGGTTTCCCTATTTACATATTTGTTAGTGGGTCTCAGACACTAGGTTAAGTCCACTAAAGTTACACATGGTGTAACTTTAATTCTGACATAAACAAATGCACATCATACAGTAAAGCACTCATTGGTCAATTACTGAAGCCCCACTCGACTGTTTACCTACTGATTGATGAGAGCTTTACCGAATGAACATGCATTTGTTTATGTCAGGCTTAAAGTTAGAATAAACAGAGCATAGGAATTTAAGTTGAAGTTCAGATTTTTTTATTTTTTATGTTATATTTCATGATTCAACAAAACTTCAAATATAAGGTTTTGCAGTAAAGTTTAATTCTTCCTCTTTCTATCCTTTTTCAGACCAGTCTAGTGATCATGACGTTCTGAATCGGGACACCAAATAACCAGGTTATGAACTGCAGAAGGCAATTGCCACTCATCATATGGCCATTTTGAACCTTATCAGGAAAGTGATAGCAAAACAGAAAAACCAAATGAATTGACATTCCTACACACCCTTATAAAAACCTTATACAGTAAACCCTTGCTAATCCGGTTACAGTTAATCCAGATGTCGAATAATCCTGATTGAAATGTGAAAAATTCTGTTCACAGTTGAGTACTTTGAAAGATACAGGATTTAGAAAGGCAGATAAGTCACTCTGACTGCAGAGAGAGAGAGAGAGAGAGAGAGAGAGAGAGAGAGAGAGATGGACCATATGTTACATTGTCTTGCGTGTTGTTCAGTGTCATTGTTGACTCTGAGTGGGATGAATGTTATTGCTTATATCGCTTCATTTGAGTCCTTCTTTATATGTATATATGTAATAAGTTAACATATTTTATATAATTATGAGTTCTAAAGAATTGAAAAGTGGAATAAAAAGAAAACATGTTACTTTAACTATCATTAACAAGATCAAAGTGATAGAACAACTTGAAAATTGTGTTCCTGGAAAAAAATTGCTGAAGAATTTAGTATTGGCCAATAGACTGTTAGATATTAAAAAAAAAGAATCTATAAAGACGTTTTCTTTAAAATTCGATATGGGTAGTGATAAAAGCAATGTATCAAATATGACATTAAAAAAGCCAAAAGAAGCTGTATTTAAGTGGTATTCACAGCAGTGATCAAGTGGCATTGACAATACATTTATCCATCTATTGATTTATAAATGCATTGTCTTTTTATACTTTTTAAATAAAGGCTCTACAGTGATTTATTTTTTATTTATTTTCATCAGCACTACCTATATTTTATTTATTAGTGTTTTACGTTTTTGTTCTTTTAGGGCTATCTTTTGCTTCACTAATCCAGATTATTGCTTAATCTGGATGACCTCTCCTTTCAATTAATCCAGATTAGTGAGGATTTAGTCGTTTTTATTATAATTACAAATTATAATTATAATTTGCTTTAAAATACATGGATATGTATTACCCATTGCAAAATATTTTGTTTTAACAAAAATGGATGTATTGAGTAATAACAATAAACCTAACATCACATGGATCACAACAAATATGCTAGTTATTTTGGGTATTTTTGATGAATATATCTGTTCATTTGTTGGGTCTCAACACAGAAATGTTTGTATCACTGGGCTCTTTGAAGCCCCAAAATTAGAAGTTCATAGTACAGGTATTTACAAACGTGTCTTTTTAATTTTTTTTTTTTTTTTTTACCTCCAAGGTCAATAATGTAGTAGTAGTAGTGGCATGTGATGCAAGAAAGTGTATGAGCTTATGCAGCATCAGCCAAAAAAAAAAAAAAAAAAAAAAAAAAAATCACACCATTCCCTCCAAATGCCTGTCTAGTTCCTCCTTAAATTTATTCAACCTATCAAACTTCCACAATGACAGATGGAAGTTTGTTCCAGCAATTAACCACCCGCTGGCTAAAAGCAAATTTCCGCACATCTTTTCTATATTTGTCTTTTCTTAATTTGAATTTATGCCCCCTTAGGTGCGTAATCTGAACAAGTGGAAGGATCCCATCAGAATTCAGTGTGCTCAATCCATTCAAGGCCTTATACACCTCAATCACAAATTGGAGCAGTGTGACATTGGAGGCAAATTGCTGCTATGGAAAAGGGGTGGTTGAGGGGGAGAAGACAGAGGGTGGTAATCAATGGACACTGCTCATTGTGGACTAATGTTATTAGTGGAGTCCCTCAGGGCTCAGTGTTGGGTCCATTATTGTTTTCTGTATTTATAAATGATATTGATGATGGTATATCAAGCTTAATGTCCAAGTTTGCAGACGATACAAAGGTTGGCAGGGTTGTCAAGGACACTACTGACACTATGCTGCTGCAACAGGATCTGGAAAGGTTGAGCAGATGGGCTGAGAGGTGACAAATGAAGTTTAACATTGACAAATGTAAAGTACTACACATGGGAAACAGCAACCCCAGAGCAACATATCAACTCTGTGGTACTACACTGACAGTGGTAGAGAATGAAAGGGACTTGGGGGTGGTTGTGCAGGCAGATATGAAGTTCTCTGAGCAGTGCAGACGGGCTGCAAGAGTAGCTCATGGAGTATTGTCAATGATATACAGGAATTTTTCCAGCAGGGATAAGGAGGTGATGATTCCATTGTATAAGGCAATAGTCAGGCCACACCTAGAGTACTGTATACAGGTCTGGAGGCCTCATTTCAAGAAGGATGTAGAGCTGCTGGAACGAGTACAGAGAAGGGCAACAAGATTAGTGAATGGAACAAAGGGGTGCTCTTACGAAGAAAGGCTTAAGTTTTGCAAATTACAGTGTCTGGAGACTAGGCACCAGCGAGGTGATCTGATAGAGGTGTATAAAGCCTTGAATGGTTTAAGCATGCTCAATGCTGATGGGATTCTTCCTCTAGCTCAGAAAAATCACCTGAGAGGGCATAAATTCAAATTGAGATAAGACAGATGTAGGATAGACGTGCGGAAATTTGCCTTTAGCCAGCGGGTGGTTGGTTGGTGGAACAGACTTCCATCCCTTGTGGTGGAGGTTGATAGCCTAAATAAGTTTAAGGCTCAGCTGGACAAGTATTTTGAACGAACAGAGGGGTGAAGTGGAAGTGGTTTTTTTTTTTTTTTTTTGGCTGATGCTGCATAAGCTTGCTTTCTTGCATCAAATGCCTCTACTAATGCTAATGCTAATCAGATCACTGAACAGGTGCCTAGTCTCCAGGCACTGCAATTTGCAGAACTTAAGCGTCTGTTGAACAAAAGCCGAGAATTAGGGTTGAATTTGAAAGTGTCTGCAATTCTGCCCAGACACGATAGGAGGGAGTATATTATGAGAGCCTTGTCGATCATTCGGCTCAAGGGATAGAATTTTTTTCAGCCTGCTCTGTACTTGTTAACAGAAGAGACTGCTTCTACAGGGATGGGATACACTTAAATAGGAAGGGTGCAAGAATATTTGCTAATGCTATCGAGGCAGTGTTTGGTGGGTCGGAAAACTGATAGCTTGGGGGGGGATACAAGGACTAATAGTTTAACAGTAGCCGTAGGCAGAGGAGATTCTTAGCATTAGCATTAGTAGAGGCATATGATGCAAGAAAGCAAGCTTATTCAGCATCAGCCAAAAAAAAAAAAAAAACACACACCATTCTCATTTCACCCCTCCGTTCGCTCGAAATACCTGTCCAGTTGAGCCTTAAATTTGTTTAGGCTATCAACTTCAACAAGTGATGGAAGTCGGTTCCACCAACCAACCACCCGCTGGCCAAAGGCAAATTTCCACACATCTATCCGACATCCGTCCTTCCTCAATTTGAATTTATGCCCTCTGAGCTGATTATTCTGAGCAAGGTGAAGAATCCCATTGGCATTGAGCATGCTCAAACCATTTAAAGCCTTATACACCACTATCAGATCACCTCGCCGGTGCCTAGTCTCCAGACTCTGTAATTTGCAAAACTTAAGCCTTTCTTCGTAAGAGCAACCCTTTGTTCCATTCACTAATCTTGTTGCCCTTCTCTGTACCCGTTCCAGCAGCTCTACATCCTTCTTGAAATGAGGCCTCCAGACCTGTATACAGTACTCAAGATGTGGCCTAACCATTGCCTTATACAAGGGAATAATCATCTCCTTATCCCTGCTAGAAAAATTCCTGTATATCATTGACAAGACACCATGAGCTACTCTTGCAGCTCGTCTGCACTGCTCAGAGAACTTCATATCTGCCTGCACAATTACCCCCGGGTAATTGTGCAGGCAGATATGAAGAGATACCACCACTGTCAGTGTAGTACCGTAGAGTTGATACGTTGCTCTGGGGTTACTGTTTCCCATATGTAGTACTTTACATTTGTCAATGTTAAACTTCATTTGCCACCTCTCAGCCCATCTGTTCAACCTTTCCAGATCCTGTTGCAGCAGCATAGCGTCAGTGGTGTCCTTAACAACCCTGCCAACCTTTGTATCATCTGCAAACTTGGACATTAAACTTGATATCCCATCATCAATATCATTCATAAACACAGAAAACAACAACGGACCCAACACTGAACCCTGAGGAACTCCACTAATAACATTAGTCCACGTTGAGCAGTGTCCATTGATTACCACTCTGTCTTCTGCCACTCAACCATCCCCTTATCCATAGCAGCAATTTGCCTCCAATGCCACACTGCTCCAATTTGTGCAGCAGTCTTCCATGTGCAACAGTATCAAAAGCCTTTCTAAGATCCAAATATATAATATCAAAGTTATTCCCTGCATCCAGTTCTTTTGTGACTACATCATAGTATCCAATCAAATTGGTCAGGCAAGACCTGCCCTTAACAAAACCATGCTGCGTCTGAGCTATAACTGAATTCTTGTCTAGATGATCCTGCAGTGCTTCTTTAACCAGTGCCTCCATTAATTTACCTCGAAGAGAAGTTAAACTAACAGGTCTATAATTACTTGTGTCAGCCTTTGATTCTCCTTTGTGAATTGTTGTTACATTTGCACATCTCCAGTCTATGGGTACCTCCCCTGAGTCCAAAACAAGCTCTCATAATTATGGCTAGGGGTTTGCTTACTTCCTTTGCTGCCTCCTTTAATATAACTGGATAGATCCCATCCACCCCAGGTGCCTTTTTTATGTTTATCCTCAACAATCTCTCCTCCGCTTTCCTCTCAGTTATTACAAAATCATCCAGCTCACTGCCAATGTTTACTTTACCTACATCATTCTCCTTCCTGAATAACTCCATTCTCCTTCAAGAATAACTTCTTGCACAACTTCTATTAGAATAAGTAGCGACATGGAGCGAGGGGTGTTGGGGGTTTCAGGGACGGATGGCAGTCATCCTGAAATAGGTGGGTATATGGGATGTATTAGGGTAACTAGGAATAGGAGCATGTATACCAATGCTAGAAGTATAGTAAATAAATTTGAAGTGTTGGTCAAGACATCAAAGGTGGATATTGTTGGGATAGCAGAGACGTGGTGTCACACAGATATAAGGAATGCAGAACTGGAATTTGGGGAGTACAATGTGTACAGAAAGGACAGACAGGATATAAACGGAGGAGGTGTTATGCTGTTAATTAAGAAAAACAAAATCAAAAGAAGTGCATCCAGTTGATATAGATGAACAGTGCACTGTTGAGTCAGTTTGGTGTGACATAAGCACTGCGAAAGCAAAAATAAGAGTAGGAGTGTGTTATAGGCCTAATGACTTGAATGAGTACAATGAACAATTATATAGAGAAATAGAGCGGGCCAGTAGATCAGAATGTCTTATAATGGGGGATTTTAATTTCCCAGATATTGACTGGAACTTGTGGGTTGGTCACTCACACACTAGTCAGACTTTTGTGGATTTATTGGATGATTGTTTTCTGCAGCAGCATGTTCGAGAGGCAACTAGAGAGAGTAATACTCTTGATCTGGTTATCAGCAGTGATCATTCGTGTATTAAGAATTTGCAGATAAAGGAACCACTAGGTGGCAGTGATCACAGTGTACTGATGTGGGATTTTTTTTTTTTTTATGAAAACCCCAAACACAAAAGGTATCAAAACCTGTAGTACTTAGTACCGTGCATGGGTTGAAGGAGAAGTATGGGGGGAGGGGCATGCCGGAAACTTTGCTCTAGAGACTAAATATGGGTTTCACCACATCAAGCCTCCAATAAGCAAAGTGGTGGTATTTCACCGGTTGATGAAAGTCATCTACCACCTAGCAAACGTATAAAGATATAATTACCATCTGGGGTAAAGAAAAGGGTTTTTGCTTCCATAAAGGTGGCAGATATGAAGTTTTCTGAGCAATGCAGACAGGCTGCCAGGGCAGGTCATGGGGTTTTGTCAATGATATATAGGAATTTTGCTAGTAGGGAAAAGGAGGTGATTATCCCTCTGTATACAGTGGTCACAGAAAGTTTTTAAATTCTGTACAGTGAGATAAACTGACGATGTTACCAACAGTAAATTCTAAGTGGGAAGCATTCAAGGAATTAATCGTAGAAGCTACTAAAAGTTTCATACCTATTAAGAAATACTGTTCAAGGTTTAGGCCTAAATGGTTATCAAATGAACTAATGAGACTCGTAACAGAGAAGAAAGATGCATGGGATGCATATAAATTATCGAGCGACTCAGAAGCCTATGGCAGATATAAGCTAATCTGTAATCAGGGCACAAAGGAGGTTAGGCAGGCGAAGGCAGAATACGAGAAATCCTTGGCAAAATATGCTAAGAAAAACAGTAAGGATTTCTTTACTTATATAAACTCTAAAAGGAAGGGGATGAATCTGATTGGTCCACTTGATATCGATGGATCGACTGTTGATGATCCTGCCCAGATAGCAAACAAACTGAATGAGTATTTTGCATCTACATTCGCACACGAGGAGTTATTAAGGTTTGTAAATGGCAGAAGGTTATCAAATTGTAGCAGGATACTTAATGATTTTGTAATGACTGAGAGCAAAGTGGAGGAGAAATTGTTGAAGTTAAACATAAGAAAAGCACCTGGGGTGGATGGAATCTATCCAGTTATATTAAAGGAGGCGGCAAAGCAACTAAGCAAACCCTTGGCCATAATTATGAGAGCATCCTTGGACTCAGGGGAGGTTCCCATGGACTGGAGATGTGCAAATGTATCCCCAATTCACAAAGGGGGATCGAAGGGTGACACAAGTAATTACAGACCATTTAGTTTAACTTCTGTTCCGGGTAAAATAATGGAGTCACTGGTAAAAGATGCATTGCAGGATCATCTAGACAAGACTGCAGCAATAATTCAGACACAGCATGGGTTTGTTAAGGAAAAGTCTTGTCTGACAAATTTGATAGGATATTATGATGTGGTTACAAAGGAACTGGATGCAAAAAATAATTTTGATATCATCTATTTGGATTTCAGGAAAGCTTTTGACACTGTTGTGCATGAAAGACTATTGTACAAATTGGAGCAGAATGGTATTAAGGGTAAGTTGCTACAATGGATAAAAGGATGGTTAAGTGGGAGAAGACAGAGGGTGGTAATCAATGGGTGCTGCTCTTCATGGACTAATGTTATTAGTGGAGTCCCACAGGGTTCGGTGTTGGGTCCACTGTTGTTTTGTATATTTATCAATGATATTCATGAAGGTATATCAGGCTTAATGTTGAAGTTTGCAGATGATACAAAGGTTGGCAGGGTTGTTAATGACAGTAATGGCAGTGTGCTACTGCAACAGGATCTAGATAATTTGGGCAGATGGGCTAAGAAGTGGCAACTGAAGTTTAACCTCGACAAATGCAAAGTACTGCATATGGGTAGAAGTAACCCCAGAGAAACGTACCAACTGTATGGTACTACACTTAAGGTGGTAGAAAATGAAAAAGACCTGGGAGTAATTGTGCAGGCAGATATGAAGTTTTCTGAGCAATGCAGACAGGCTGCCAGGGCAGGTCATGGGGTTTTGTCAATGATATATAGGAATTTTGCTAGTAGGGAAAAGGAGGTGATTATCCCTCTGTATAAGGCTATGGTCAGGCCACGCCTTGAGTACTGCGTACAGGTCTGGAGGCCTCATTTTAGGAAGGATGTAGATTTACTTGAGCATGTACAGAGAAGGGCAACAAGATTGGTGAGGGGAATGATGGGATCCTCTTACCAAGAGAGGCTTAAGTTCTGCAAATTGCAGTGGCTGGAGACTAGGCACCTGTGTGGTGATCTGATTGAGGTATATAAGGCCTTGAATGGGTTGAGCACGATGAATTCTGATGGGATCCTTCCACTTGTTCAGATTACGAACCTAAGGGGGCATAAATTCAAATTAAGAAAAGACAGATGTAGAATAGATGTGCGGAAATTTGCCTTTAGCCAGTGGGTGGTTAATTGCTGGAATAAACTTCCATCTGTCGTTGTGGAAGTTGATAAGTTGAATAAATTTAAGGAGGAACTGGACAGGCATTTGGAGGGAATGGTATGGATTTTTTTTTGGCTGTACTGCATAAGCTCATACACATGCTTTCTTGCATCACATGCCACTACTACTACTACTCTCTTGGTAAGAGGATCCCTTCATTTCCCCTCACCAATCTTGTTGCTCTTCTCTGTACACGCTCAAGCAAATCTACATCCTTCCTAAAATGAGACCTCCAGACCTGTATGCAGTACTCAAGGTGTGGCCTGACCATTGCCTTATACAGAGGGATAATCACCTCCTTTTCCCTACTAGCAAAATTCCTATATATCATTGACAAAACCCCATGACCTGCCCTGGCAGCCTGTCTGCATTGCTCAGAAAACTTCATATCTGCCTGCACAATTACTCCCAGGTCTTTTTCATTTTCTACCACCTTAAGTGTAGTACCACACAGTTGGTACATTTCTCTGGGGTTACTTCTAGCCATATACAGTACTTTGCATTTGTCAAGGTTAAAACTTCAGTTGCCACTTCTTAGCCCATCTGCCCAAATTATCTAGATCCTGTTGCAGTAGCACACTGTCATTAACAACCCTGCCAACCTTCGTGTCATCTGCAAACTTCGACATTAAGCCTGATATACCTTCATCAATATCATTGATAAATATACAAAACAACAGTGGACCCAACACCGAACCCTGTGGGACTCCACTAATAACATTAGTCCACGAAGAGCAGCACCCATTGATTACCACCCTCTGTCTTCTCCCACTTAACCATCCTTTTATCCATTGTAGCAACTTACCCTTAATACCATTCTGCTCCAATTTGTACTGAAAAACGAAAATACATAATACATTCAAAAAGTTTCTGGAATTGCACACTAGTATTTAAATGAACGTATGGTTTCATGGGACACCGATGTTAACCTTGGTGCACATGCACGCCAAATGGGAACTGGCTCAACTGCTTCACTTGTGTGTCACAGCTGACTGATTGTGGAATGTCGCATTTGAATAGCATGCTAACGTAGAGTTCTTTAAACTTTGGAAAAGTGCAACAGAGATGCTGCAAGCATTACAGGACGTTTATGGAGATGATGCTTTGAAGAAAACAGCAGTTGATGAGCGGTTTAATCGGTTTTAAAACTAGAGGAAACAATGGAAGGTTAACCTTGAAGTGAATGCCTTCAACATCATGAAATGATGAAAATGTCACAAAAGTGAAGGAACGTTTGCGAAAAGATAGGCACAATTGTTGAGACTGCTCATGAAGTTGGCCTAACTGCTCAGTACACACAACCTGACACAAGGTTTAGTGATGCATCATGTGTGCAAAGTCCGTTCTATTCTTGCTGTCAGATGATCAAATGAACTGCAGGAAAGCCATCACAAGAATTTGTTTGAAAAATCTATGCATGATACAAGCTTCCTAAGAAAAGTGATCACTAGGGATGAGAGTTGGGTGTTCACCTGTGACCCCGAGACCAAGATGGAATCGGCCGAATAGCATACAAAAATGTCCCCACAGCCCAAGTCTCATGCAACAAAATCCAATATCAAAGTCATACTGATCATTTTTTTGCAACAATGAGGGCATAGCATACCATAAATGTGGTTTTGACACATTTGTGCAAGAATGCAAGCTGAAGACAACCTCAAAACTGAAAGGTTGGCTGGATCCTGCACCATGACAATGCACCCAGTCACATGGCAAAGGCAGTCCCAGTAGTAAATCTCAGTCATGCAGCAGTCTCCCCCCCCCCCAACATTACCCCATTTGACTTCTAGCTGTTCCCTAAAGTGAAATGGGACTTTGGGGTTGCCATTTTACTACAGTGAATATCATCAAATAAAATGCTGAAGTGGCCATACATGCACTAAAAAAACACAATTTTAAAGACTGCTTCAAAGCTAGGGAAGATTGATGGAGCAAGTGTGTGTGCAGAAGGAAAGTACTTTGAAGGTGATTAGATTAGTAAGTCCAACTGTTCACTCAATAAACTTTTATAGAAAAATTCTGGGAACTTTTTGATTGTATATCTGCATAATGGCAATAATAAGTTAAAAACAAGTAATATACATGCCACATTAAATTTCAGGCATGTTAGATTTTTTCTTAAATTAATTGATTTTTTTTCTTTTTGTGTGATTAACAGAAGTGAAAAGTAAATATAGTTATCATCTTATCAAGTAATTACTAGAATTATAATTTCATAGAACACCTAATAAAATTTTATAATCTCTAAACTTAAGTCATTCAGTTTAATTACAACTGTATAATATTTATTACTCTTCTCCCATATACTTTTTTTTTTAAATCTCTCTCTCTCTCTCTCTCTCTCTCTCTCTCTCTCTCTCTCTCTCTCTCTCTCTCTCTCTTGTCCCCCCACAAGATCAGCTAAGTACATCCCCCCCAACTGAACAAGTCATTAATAATTCTGCCACTCACAAATGGAATTCAAACACAGACTTCTTCAAATAAGTGGCAGGTATAGTGGATTTTTCAAGACAGTATAGTGACAAATCCATTATAGTGTTACAGATGGTAATGCAACTGGATATTTAAAAATAGGCAACTAAGCATAGATGAATGAAATGATGAATATGCTGTTGCTGCAAAAATTATTCAGTATAACAGTGCAGGAGTATGCAATCAGAGCTTTTCTAAGCCAGGTGAATATCACTAAATAAGTTAAAAATAAGTTAGTATTACTTATAAGCAAAAATAATAAGCATATAATAATAATAATAATAATAATAAGTAATGATGGCAGTGGTTCCCACTGCTATCATTAAAGTCACTAGGGATATTTTGAAAAACCTCCCTTAATTGCATTCATCACTGGTTGCTTGGGTGGTCTTGCCAAATAAGATAAAGTTTTGAGTATGTAAAGAAATCTTGTACTGTCCTCAGAAGGTACTGTGTGCAAAGCAGATAGCACATGAAAAACACATCTTGAGATGAGATAAGCATAACTAGTGATGGATTGAACAATCAAGAAAAAGTGATCACTTAACTTATACACTGAGTCAGAAAGGTTAATAATGCTATGACAGTTAGGATATGTATCTCAATTGAGAAACAGCTCTTTTTTTTAAAGTCAATTATCTTAAAAAATGTGAAATTTGAATTTTGATATAAAAATTAGTTCCAAATACCTTTTTAGATTATTTGAAATACAATTTTGCTTAAAAAATCCAATCAACTATTATAACATCAAATATTGATTACTGACAACCACAAAAAAAGAACATGGAACACAAATGAATATCCTGAAATTCATATAAAATTCCAACTTACTTTCTGCCCAAGCTTCTGAAGCTTTTCTTAATGTCTTTTCAGGATCAGCATCTACAACTGCCTGTTGAGATATTAACATAAAATTTCATTAAAAAATTCCATTTTTATAGATACATATGTACATACATGTATATTACATCAACAAAAATGCATGTATTACATCAACAAAAATTATGGGAGGAAATACCTGCTAAAAATAAGTCAATTTACTTGTAAATAATGGAATTTAAAGAAAATACTAGTTAAAAATGCAAAAGTCTGGCACAGTATTAAATAATTTATAAGAAATTTATTATATTAGCCTCAAAATGGATGTAACTGAAATTATAAAAAAATATAATTGGTGCTGGTGGTTGCTATTTAAAATGATGTTAAATATATGTAGAGACTATAGCAAAACTAACATATTTCATAACCATTTTTTCTGACAGAAATAATAATTCTGGCCTACCAACTAAGATCTTGGATGCTTTCAAATTAAATCATAATATTTATTTTGGTAACAATGAAATATGTTTATCTGCTGTCACAATGGAGAAAAATGGTCAAAAATTATAATGGAACTATTTTCATTGAATGAAATATGGTGTCTTTCATAAATGACACCATATTTCATTCAACATTACAGTAAAAAAGATGACAGTCATTTGCTATAATTATGACATTATGTGAGGCTCACATGAAAATGTTTCTGTTTAAAGAAAATGCCTCTACTAATGAAAAATGAAAGAAATTTTATTTCTGTAATCCATATAACATTTCTGACTAAAGAAAAAGGTGTGAAATAATCAAAACTGGCTATGTTATAAGCATTTAAATGGGATCCTGGATGAACACCATATGCCTGCTCACATTTAAGGTGAAAATCCTAGAGTTAATAAAACAAACAAAGAAAAAAAAAAACCCCATAAATGACAGAAAATTGAAATAGTGTGAAAAGAAAATACTCAGCTTCAAGTTTATAAGAGAGGAATGGAGTAGTGCACTGATGTCTTACTGACTGCTTACTAGGTTGTCCCTACTCTGTTTCACTGTGATACTCGCTGACCTCTGGAAACCCTCACCCACTTAACTAGATGAGCTGCTTGTTGTTGTTGTTTGTTTGTTTGTTTGTTATTTGGTTTTTAGGAGCATTAGCAACTAAGGCCATATTGCTCTGGGGATATGGAGTGGTCATTCCCTGACCTTTCCGCATCCTCCGTATTTGGTGGGCACGGGCTCGAACCCCGGTCTAATCAAGAAGCATTTGCTACGCACTGCTGCTCCTGCCCACCTGGCTACGTAGGCGGCCCAATTCTTTTAGGGTGTCCACAAACCTCTTTTACAAAACTACAACATTGTGTGAATAGGGTGCATGCTGAAACCACTTCCAGGTGATAGAGGACAACTTCAAGTTTACATTCACTGGAAGATGTGCACTGCAATGGATGACAGTATAATCACAAAACTGTAATCACAACAGAAATTACCAAGAATTCATCCCCTTGGTTTTGTGATCATTTAACAGCTTCTGGACAAGCTATAATTGTATAGCTTCATCCTCAGATGGATGTTCAATGTGTCAAGTTCAATGTGTTACACACATTGAACTTGACCTGTTAAAGCTCACACCTGCCACATATATGGATTTCCCTGGGTTTTGCATAAAACTTCCTTGAACCAGCTCCACTATGCACTCACTGAGTTTTGTCTGACTACCAACTTGACCAGGATGATTGTACAAATGAGTATCATTTATGAATTTCCAACACTGCAAAAATGTAGGGCTACTTGGTAGCTTCTTTTTATACCATATTTGAAATTTAAACATAACAGCAGTGGCAGACTGTAGCTCATGAACAAAACTATCTGCTTCATTATTATTATTATTATTATTACCAGATGCACTGGTAATAATATGACCTTGACCTAGACACAGAGATCATACCAGTTGTTCACAAAAATAAATATCTAAAAAATGCAACCTCTTTCTAAGAGTGCTTAGAAAGAATATAGTAATAAATTATGACCAGTTCCAAATTTATTTCAGAATGGCTTTATAATTGTGAAAAAAAAAGTGTAAGCAAATCAATCAGAAAATACATTCATAATACAGCTGCAATTTTTCTTCTTGGATATCAGCAACAAGGTAGAATTATACAAACACATACTTCTTGACTGCACACAGTTTGATTGGCAGGTTAATATTATAAATATTAATGTATTTGTGAAAAAATTATATTCATTTTTCATAAACTTAATATTTTATAAGACAGTAGCATTAACCAAAAAATAATCTCATCAGTATTCAGTAAGCAATTACACTTCATAACTCAGAAGATTTATTAATAGAAGAGAAAATTACTTTAAACTTCATTAATTTTTAAATCATATCAATGATCTTTAACGTACATGTTAAATTATTGATGTGGCATGAAACCATCAATAATTTAAAACAATGCAGTCATCTATTCTATCATTTCAAAGGCAAAAAAAAAAAAAAAAAAAAGGTTAATTGTGTACAGAAATGGACTGGATATGCAATATCACTCCAACCTCAACTACCATGATGAACAGAAAACTCAAAAGTCGACAAAAAAAAAAAAAAAGACTAAGGGTAAAAAAACAAAACTATATAGTCAAACCTCCAAAATATGACAGCCTTGGGATTTGTTTCTTGTTGGATTTTGGAATTATTCAAATTTCAGGCAATCACATTACTGATAAAAAAAAAAAAAAAAAAAGCTGTGAAAAATACAGGGTGTGCACAAATGATTACCCTGATTACATTTTATTACTATTGGGAGGTTAAAATTTAACCAAATTGTATGCTAATATTAAAAGTTTTTATCAATACATCAATACAATTATAGAGTTTTAAGCCCAGTGAGTAAAGTTTACTGCTGTTGCCGCTAGTAGTGCTGTCACATCTATTCATTCAAGATGCCATCTGCCTCCGTAGCCAGGTGGGTAGGAGCAGCAGTGCGCAGCACATGCTTCTTGATTAGACCGGGGTTCAAGCCCGTGCCCACCAAATACAGAGGATGCAGAAAGGTCAGGTAATGACCACTGCATATCCCCGGAGCAATATGGCCTTAGTTGCTAATGCTCCTAAAAACCACATAACAACAATAACAACTATACAAGAGAAAGCTCAGTATGTTGTTTGGTTAGCTGAAACAGAATCTCCTATGACTGTGCAGAGAATGTTTAGAGCCAAGTAGAGTAGAAATCCTCCAGACATAAAGCTTATTAAATCGTGAATGGAAAAGTTTTTGGCAACTGTGTCAATTGAGAAAGGGAAAAGAATTGGCAGACCATCCGTTTCCGAAGAAACAGTGAGTGCAATTCAAGATGCTTTTACACAATCACCTAGTAAATCCATGTGACAAGCTTCACGGCAGTTATGAGTACCAAAGTGTAAAGTGCACAAAGTGTTACGGAAACATCTAAAGCTATATGCCTACAAAGTTCAGATACTTCAACAGTTGAGTTAGAGCGTGTGTGTACACCCAAATGATCATCGTAAACGAGAGCAATTTGCTAACCTCATATTAAATAAAATTTAGGAGGATAATCAGTTTTTGCAGAACGTTTGTTTTTCGGATGAGACCTCATTTCATGTTAGTGGTGTAGTCAATAGACACAATGTGCATATTTGGGGATCTGAAAATCCACATATGGTAAGAGAGCATATTCGTAACACTGTCCCAAAATCAATTTGTGGTGTGTCCTATTACATGATTACATTATTGGACCTTTCTTCTTCCACAAAAACACGATTAGTGCAAACGTGTTTTTAGACATGCTCATTAATTATGCTATACCCCAATTGGAACAGAGGCAGCCTACTGTTATCTTCCAGCTGGATGGAGCACCCGCTCATTGGGCTCAAGTTGTTCGTGATACACTTTGGATACGACATTTCCAAAACATTGGATGGGCAGGGATGGACTGATTTTGTGGCCCCCAAGGTCACCAGACATAACTCCACTGGATTTCTTTCTTGGGGATATGTTAAAGACTGTGTATGCGACAGCTGTTCCAGATATTGAAACACTACAAGAACGGATTACACGTGCAGTCTAATGCATCACCTCACTGATGTTAGAAAATGCATGGAGAGAGAGAGAGAGAGAGAGAGAGAGAGAGAGAGAGAGAGAGAGAGAGAGAGAAAAAGAGAGAGAGAAAGAGAGATTGAATGAGAGAGAGAAAGAGAGATTGAATGAGAGAGAGAAAGAGAGATTGAATATCACCTTGATATTCTATGTACCACAAGAGGTGTTCATGTTGAAATTCTTTAAAGTCCTTATGTATTGATAAAAACTTTTAATATTAGAGCACAATTTGGTTAAATTTTGTTAACCTCCCAATAGTAATAAAATTTTTGTGACAAAATGTAATCAGGGTAATCATTTGTGGACACCCTGTATTACACCTCTATACTGCAACATATTGTAAGTGTTCTGTAAAAATGTGATCTCTTCCTCCCACCAAAGAGAGAAAGGTAACATATAGTAAATATTGTGCAATTCAGTAAATATACAGTAGAGTAGTAAACAATCCCATTCCAATATACACTTTTTAACCTGTAAAACATACCTCCAGAATATTACAATAACCTGTGTATGCATTTTGAAAGGCTACAATTCACTGGGTTACTTAACTTTGTTTTAGATGATCTATAATCTAAATGCCTGAAAGTTACTGATCAATGTTATTTACAAAGACAATGGAAGAGTTCCAAATAACATTCATTAAATAGTCTGGTATGGTCTCTCAGTTTTATTGATAGATTAGCAACTAAGTGCTAACTTAGTTGCTAATTAACCCAGATCTGGAAGGCTATAAGGTGCCAAAACCAGGTCATGTAAAAGATAGGCAGTTAAAGTCAGTGACATGACGAATTAAATCACTACGTCAACAAGGTATAGGGATAAAAATACATAAAAAGATATAAAAGAAACATTTTAAATAGAGTAAATAAAGCTTAGTGCTTTTAAATAACTAAAAACGTTGTTGTTGTTGTTATTTGGTTTTTAGGAGCATTAGCAACTAAAGCCATATTGCTCCGGGATATGCGGTGGTCATTACCTGACCTTTCCGCATCCTCCGTATTTGGTGGTGACGGGCTCGAACCCCGGTCTAATCAAGAGGCGTGTGGTACGCACTGCTGCTCCTTCCCACCTGGCTACGGAGGCGCCTAACTAACTAAAAACGTGATCATTGTCAAATAAAATCTGACTGAGTGTATAAGGATCAGTTAGATGATAAAAGCAGTAAAATATAATACGCATTCATGCCTGTAACATGGACACAGAAAAAATGCCAAATGGTTATAAAGGTGTCAAACAATGCTTACAAATGGAGAAGTCATCTGCACTAAACAGGAATGAATGCATAAGACCACCAAGTCTTATGCAGAGGTGAGCAAGAACAACTCTATGGTTCCTGTGCATACTAAACTGCCAGTGTTTGATGAAACTGCCAGGCTTTAACCAATACAGCTTGTTTGCGATCTGCCCATGCCATGACTGCTTGGAGAGTAATCTATTGAGTTTTACTTACCTGTAGTGTGTATAGAGGACTAACAAGCTATGGTTTTTCTGGCATTTTGATCTGGTTGTGACGCCAAAATAGTTAATTATACCTGATCCCAATGTGGCTTGGGATCCAGCAGAAATGGTTGCAATGAACATTCAGAAGGAGAATGTAACATCCACTGGACCCAGATCCGGAATGGATAAGTATTATATCTCATCCAAGATGAAGCCTGTGGTATACTAAGAGTGAGAGTGAGAGAGAGTGTGTGTGTGTGTGTGTGTGTGTGTGTGTGTGTGTGTGTGTGTGTGTGTGTGTGTGTGTGTGTAACAGATAATTCATATAAAAATACATAAGCGAGTAGCATGGCAAAAATGCAGAGCGAAAGTTAACATAAAAATTAACATAAATTAAATCAACAGGGAGGGGAAAAGTAAAGGTAACAAGACAGAAACCGTAGCAGCAAGTCCACCAAATAATTTAGAGTTCAATTAAATCCAATTTAAATTGAAAATAATGCCAATTATATAATAATTTAGCAATACCCTCCCAATTAGGTACTAGTTCCGAGAGACATGAAATATCACCAAAAGGAACTAAAACGAACTAAAAGAAAACAAAGCAACAAAATAATAGACTGACCATTATGCCCCGCATCAACGGAGGACCACGAGGCCAATAATGGTCATGGAATCGCGGCATTTCAATCGCTAGACAAATCATCGCAAAAGCAAAACGATCGAAGGACCGAACCACCCCCTCCATTCCCTGATCGATCCACAAATGCAGAGGATTTGCATAGCGGTGGTCCTTATGCAGTGAGAAATAAACTATAGAACAGAGCCACACCACTGCTTAGCCAGCTTATATGGACAGAAAAAGACGGAATATAGATGGCGGCATAGGTGCTGCTTTTTGCATATCAACCCACTACTACCACCTGAGTTATATTTAATTAATGGCTTTGACTGCCAACCATCAAAGGGATGGTTGGCAGTCAAAACTATTATAGAGATTTTCCCTAACATAATTCAAAATGGATGTCCACATGGGATCGTCTGGCAGGAATTTTAGTTTAATGGTGTACTATAATTGACAATTGCTTTTGCCAAAGAAACAAGGATGGTTCAATTGCTTCGACGTATAGACTCTGGACATAAGATATTCAGAATGGCCCAACAGCGAATGGCCTAATGATGGATTGGTTAAAGCCATTGCAGTATTCTGTTTCTAGCCAATGTGTACACCTGAAACACAATCCAATTTAGAAAAAGTGCACAAAAGAGTTGAAGTAATGTAGAATCTGCACATTACTTCAACTCTATTGTGCATTTGTTAGAGATAACCCGTAATATGGTCAGATCATTTGTGCACCTAGTTCAAAGTTGATGGATTGTTTGTTTGTTTATTTGGTTTTTAGGAGCATTAGCAACTAAGGCCATATTGCTCCGGGGATATGCAGTGGTCATTCCCTGACCTTTCCACATCCTCCATATTTGGTGGTCACGGGCTCGAACCCCGGTCTAATCAAGAAGCATGTGCTACGCACTGCTGCTTCTGCTCAACTGGCTACAAGTTGATGGATGTGTTGAACAAACATTAAATTTTCATCCAAGGAATTTTGTTTCATGTGTTACCAGAATTGCACTTTGTCCAAGCTTATGATCCAGTTCAGAGTAAAAGTTCTGTTTCTGAAAAAGTGGATGCAAATGGTCTTCTGAGATGAAAACCTGAATTAATTAGCCATTGCCTTTCGATGGCCCTCATGTTGAATAACTGTGAAAGGATGCTAAAATCATCAAGAGAGAGATCACTTTTATAGTTTGAAGTTTTTCAATAACAGAATTAACTTTGATAGCAAAAAACATAACACATAGAACTGATCCCTGAGGAAGTTCTTCTTGGCAAAATAGCCAAGAGAGAGTGAACTTGGAATGACTGACTTCGAGAGGAATTTTTTTTAACAAAAATGGCAGTGTGTCCCCTAAGACCAAAGTTATGTCTTTTAAAATTCCAAATCATGTCATATGCTTTTTATATATATAAAAAAAAAACTGACACCTGGTGCTAGAATTTCAGAAAAATCTGAAAAATGGATGTTTCGAGTTGGATTAAATGGTAGAGTAAATAAATTTAATCCAACTTCAGATTAAATTCATTTAATCCAACTTCAGATTAAATTCATTTAATCTAACTTCATAAGTAATTCAAGCTTCCTTTGGAAGTCATACTGTATCCTGGAAAGGTCAACTTCTAAATACCACATAGGTGAGTAATGACCATTTTTTCCAGGATCTTGCACTAGCAGCTGGTCAGAGCTATAGGATGGTATTGTTTGGTATTTTTAGATCCTTTCGTGGTTTGAGGAAGACAAGGATGAGTGCCTTGTGCCACAAGTCTGGAAACTGCTCTTTTGAGATAGAGCGAGATATCCACAGATTCTAAAGAAAGATGTTTAATCATCTCATAACAGATGTCATCTGGCCTGTCAGCACTCACCCAGGAATAGAGACAGTGTTGCTTCCATACTGCCAGTTTTCATTATGTAAAATGGCTGGTTATAGGCATCACAGCCATTTGAAATCAGCTTTAATTGCCATTTTTTTTAGATTTTTCTTTGAGTGCCAGAAACTCAGCAGGTGGGAGGTAAGATTTTTTGGCAGACACTTCAGCAAATGTCTCCCCTAAAGTGTTTGCAACTGAAAATCCATTATGTTCTAGAACCAATGAAGGGAGTGATGTGTATCTGCTCTTCATTTTCCAGATTTTGTCCCAGATGACTGGATTTGGGAGAAGGGTGATGTGATAGAAGTGGTGAAATGGATCCAAAATTCACTCTGACCCTAACATCTGATGTAATTTGCTTTGGTACATGCACATTTGAAGGCTATTAGATTATCTGTGGTAGGATATTGACAAAATATCACCCACACCCTATTTTGAACCTTTCTTGCTGCTGTGCATTCTTCGTTCCATGATGGTTTGGGAAATGGAGAAACCGTGTGGACGTCTTGAACATTGCAATTGTTGCTGCTTGGACAATAATTTCTATGATGTATTTAACTACATCACTGATTGGCTCCTGGCTGACTATGGTGGTATTAAATATTGCATGATGTCTGAAGACATTTCAGTTAGCATGATCAAGCATTCACCCAGGTATCCTCGACAGTGTAATCATCTCCCATTGCAAAGGGTGGATATCATATGGAAGAGATCTCTACTGTAAAGGTTTTCTTCAACTTCCAATGTAGAAACAGGGAGTAGAGAATGGGGAGAGATAGAGATTAATGGCAGTAGAGGTAAGGATAGGCATCTGGTAAAATGTGGTAAAGGGCAAGTTCATTATTTTTGAGCATACACTCTATTACATGACCTCTTGATATCTGCACTATCCAGCCAAGTATGAAGTCCATTAAGATCCTCAAGTAGAAGAAAAAGAAGAATCACTGCCTAATGAGATCATCAAAGACTGCCTAGTGGATGACATTCCCACATAGAAAATATATGGAACAAATAGTTAGCAGGACACTTACTGTAATGTAAATAGATACTGCCTATAAGTTGTTAAGTGGCATAGCTTGAATCGGGATATGGTTACCCACAAGGATGGCAACTCCTCTGTAGGCAGAGCTATCCCTGAATCTGTCCTTCCAGATAATTGAACAATTATTAGCATTAGCAGAGGCATATGATGCAAGAAACCAAGCTTATATAGCATCAGCAAAAAAAAAAAAAAAAAATACCTTCCCATTTTAGTCAAACATTCACTCCAAATGTTTGTCTAGTTCTGCCTTGACCTCCACTACAACAGATGGAAGTTTGTTCCAACTATCAACCACCTACTGGTTAAAGGCAAATTTCCGCACATCTATTTTACAATTGTATTTCCACAATTTGAATTTATGACCCCTCAAGGTGAATAATCTGAGCGAGAAGAAGAATCCCATCTGCATTCAGCTTGCTCAAACCATTCAAGCCCTTATACACCTCAATTAGATCACCAAGAAGGTGCCTAGCTTCCAGAAGCTGCAATTTTCAGAATTTAAGCCTTTCTTGGTAACATCAACCCTTTGTTCCACTCACCAATTGTGTTGCCCTTCTCTGTACTCGTTCTAACAACTCTACATCCTTGCTAAAATGAGGTCTCCAGAGCTGTATACAGAATGCTAGGTGTGGCCTGACCATTGCCTTATACAAAGGGACAATCACCTGCTTCTCCCTGCTAGCAAAATTCCTGTATATCATTGACAAGACACCATGAGTTATTCTTGCAGCCTGTCTGCACTGGTCAGAAAACTTCATATCTGACTGTACAATTACCCTCAGGTCCTTTTCATTTTCCACTACCCTGAGTATAGTAGCACCCAGTTGATATTACCCTGCGGTTACTGCTGCCCACATGCAATAATTTGTTACTGCTACCCACATGCAATAATTTACATTTGTAAATGTGAAACTTCAGTTGCCACCTCTCAGCCCATCTACTCAACTTTTCCAGATCCTGTTGCAGTAGAGTACTATCATACTGTCATTAACAACCCTGCCAACCTTCATATTGTCTGCAAACTTAGACATTAACCCTGATACACCTTCATCAATATTACTGATAAATATTAAAAGCAACAATGGGCCAAACACCGAACCCTGGGGGTCTTCACTAAAAACATTAGTCTACGAAGAGCAGTCTCCATTGATTACTACTTGCTGTCTTCTCCCACTCAACCATCCTTTTATCCATTGTAGCAACTTGCCCTTACTGCCATACTGCTCCAATTTGCCAATTCATAGAGTAGTCTTCCATGTGCCACAGTATCAAAAGCTTTCCTAAAATCCAAGTACAGCAGACTCTCGATTTTCTGGGATCGCATTAACAGGGACACTTCGACTCCAAATTAAAAAAAAAAAAAAAAAATCAACCAGAAATCATAAAATTCAAGTAATAACTAGAATAGGTATGAACAGATGTTTTCCAAGTCATAAATATGTGACAAGAAGCGGAGTTATAAATCGTCATTGGGAGATTATTATATTGCAACCCTGCTATCTTCCCACCTGCAGCTCAAAAAAAAAAAAAAAAAAAAGAGAGACCAAATGTTTAGTTTGTTTTAGTGGATTGTGTCGATTGTTGTGTTCCGTTGCACCGCAAAAGGGCAAATTTTGTTTCGTTATTTATGTCAGGGATGTCGGAATTTTTTTTTTTATACTTTGGCCCCCACTTCAACATGATGGGAGGTCCTGGACCAGTCCAACTGGGATCATTCAGTGGGTGGTTCTCACTGCTAGGGTAAACTATATTCCAGTAAGTTCTCTTCACTTTTGTCTATGGACAGGGTCAAGACATTGAAAATGTGGATATGATGCTCTAAGCGAGCTTGGCATCCCATTCACATGCACAGTACCTGCTGGTTTGCAAGTGGATTTCCCCTTGTAGGTCCCCCTACAAGGGGGAAACCCCACCAACTAGCCCACCAAGGGGTCTTGGTGGGCTAGTTGCTTAGGGCATCAGAAACTTTATTTTACTCTTATGATTAATATAAATCTCTTTTCTTCTGAGCCCCTACCAAATCGATTAGACGATACTGATGATGCCTCTACAAAAAGACACAGAAATGAGGATTCAACAACAGTGACACCACTTATTCTCATTCTCTTTCCCACCAGAGAGTGGGCAGTTGGAAAGATCACCCTCTTCCCACTAAATTAGCTCAAACCAAAAGGCAAGGAGAAAAAAATGAATCCCTCAGCCAAAAAACAAAGTAAGAGGTCTCCAGTTGGATCCAGTAAACCTAAATAATGGCCACATTTAAATTCTTAGAGTGGATTCTGTAGAAATAATGATGACATCAAAGCTCTCCTGAGTGTAAGCATGTGCCAACTTGCTTTTGCTTACAGGAGACATATTTAAAGACAATTGAGGACCTTCCTTTGCAGAAATTAGGCACCAACTCAGCGTTCTGATGGGCATCTATGGGAGTTTGAAGGGTAGGGTAGATGCCCTAGAAGAACTGAAACAGGAGTCCCATCAATGCCAGACCTCTTGTGCACCAGGCAACACAGCAGCAGCCTTCAGGGCAGAATGCACTGGTCCCACAGGAGCTCGTTATTGTCAGTGACTCTACTGTCAGGGAGACAGGAAATATATTGCAAAACAGATAGGTGAAATAGGACCAGGGTATGTCTGCCAGGGGCAAAAGTTGATAATGTTGTAGTGCAGATATCATCTTTTAAGGACAACATTCTGATGGGTGTCTGAGAGTTTGAAGAGTAGGGTATTTGCTCTCAAAGGAATTGAAATGGGGGCCCATCAAACTCTCAGCTGACTAACTCAATGCCAGAGCGCTCGTGTGCATCCGGCAACACAGTGACAACCTTCAGGGCAGTATGCACTTGTCCCACAGGAGCTAATTATCATCGGTGACTATTGTCAGGGAGATACAGTTGACCCTTAAACAACATGGGGGTTAGGGGTGCCGACCCCCTGCGCAGTCGAAAATCCGCATATAACTTTTGACTCCCCAAAAACTTAACCAATAATAGCCAACTGTTGACCGGAAGCCTTACCAATAACATAAACAGTCGATTAACACATATTTTATATGTATTATATACTGTATTCTTACAATAAAGTAAGCTAGAGAAAAGAAAATGTTATTAAGAAACTTTAAAAGGCAGTCCCTTACTGGCAAGGTACTTCCTAACTTCTGGGACAAAGCATTGATGGAACCAAACCAGAAAAATGGTTCTCGTTGTCCAGGCCTTCTTGTTGTTCAACCAAATGACTAGCAGCTGGTGTTTATCTTTTCCCTTCAAGGCCCGGGGGTTAGCAGCTTTATAATAAGGGCAGTCCTGATCATAAACCCAAATGCATTTGCACAAAACAGTAGAGTTAGCGTATCCCTTCGTGCCTTAAATCCTGGTGCTCACTTCTCTTCCTTACTAATAAATGTCCTTTGTGGCATTTTTTTTCCAGAATAGGGCACTTTTGTCTGCATTAAACCCTGTTCAGGCAGATATCCTTTCTCTTCAATGATTTTCTTAATGGCGTCTGGGAACTTGTCTGCTGCCTCTTGGTCGGCAGAAGCTGCTTCTCCTGTTATCTTGACATTTTTTTAAGCCAAACCTCTTTCTAAAATGATCAAACCATCCTTTGCTGGCATTAAATTCTCCAGCTTCAGATCCTTCACCTTTCTTTTGCTTTAAGTTGTCATATAATGACTTCGCTTTTTCTCGAATCATATTGGAGTCTATAGGTATGCCTTTCTTATAGCAATCCTGCACCCACATAAAAGCTGCATTTTCAATATAAGATAAAAAGGTATTTAGCAAAAAGTGCAAGGTTTTTGCACCTGCTGGCATAGCTGCAGCGACAACTGCGCAAATTTCCTTTCTTTTTTTACAATGGTCCTTAAGCTGGATTCATTTATCTTAAAATGGTGGGCAACCACAGCTGCAGACCTCAATCTATAGTTAGTCAAGCAATTAAATTTTTTCTTGTAATGTCATGACTTTTCTCTGCTTCTTGGGAGCACTTCCAGCATCACTAGTAGCACTTCGTATGGGTCCCGTGGTGTTATTCAAGGTTTACAGAATTGTACTAAACACAGTGAAAAATACAAGAGAACAGCGTATTTTTTGAGAGATCAATTTTTACTGCAATTTACTGGCAAGATGAACTCACACAGAGATGATTAGCGTCACATGGTTTTAAGTGGATACTGCAACACTTGAGCTCACTGCAATAGCAACAGCAACTACGAAATTATTACAGTAGTACAAAAAATTATGATATTAGGGCCCCCCGTGAAATGATTACATCTACCCATATATTTATTTGTCTGAAATTGCATGTGTCCTCTGGTCGATTTGCCTATTTGCTGGATGAAAAAATCCCAGTTTCTGGGGGAAAAACCTTGCTATCTACGCCTGAGACTAACTCAGCCATGGAGTGAAAAAAGTCCACTAAAGTTCTTCGTGTCATCGACGGGATTCAAACCCAGGTTTTTTTCCCCCTGGTGTGGGGAGGAATGTGATGATACCACTATGCTACCCACGCAGACATTACAGTATGTACTACTGTTAATTTTATGCAGTTATGATTTTTTTTTTTTTTTTTTTATGTAAACCCCAAACACGAGAGGTATTAAAACCTATAGTACCGTGCTTGGGTTGGAGGTTGAGAAGACAAAAGAAGATATTTGTTGACATTGGACTTGAACTTCTGTAGACTGTAATTTTCAGGAAATACATATGAAGGAAGGTTGTTCCAGAAAACAGCAGTTGAATGAATAAACAAGGAAGGTGAAAAGTTGGTTCTGTGAGTTTGAAGATGGACAATAAATGGATGTTCGCTGGTGGCGACACGGGTTTGGACTGTTTTGAAAGAGAGAGCGGGAATTATAGAAGCCAATTCAGAAGAACAGTGCCCATGGAAATATCTGTAGAAGAGGAATGCAGCAGAAACAGTACGTCTATGAGACAGCGAGTAAAGAGACTCTGTTAGAGATGAATCATTAATTAACCTAACTGCCCTCTTCTGAATGGAATCAAGAAGCCTGCCAGCGATTTTGGGGGCACCACCCCACATGTGGGAACAATATGCCATGGCAGGGCAGATTTGCGATTTATACAGAGTGAGCAGCTGTTTGGAAGAAAAGAAACGGCCAGAGCAAAAGAGAAAACCAAGTTTTTTAGATGCAGAGGAAGCAATATTTGTAATGTGCTTGTGCCAAGGGAGATTAGAAGTTAGGGTAATCCCCAAAATCCTCTAGAAATCGGAGTGTCACTGAAGATAAGCATAGGAGCAGAAGAATCCTTTATGCGAGATATAAGACAAGACTGAGTTTTAGAAGGGTTGAAATCAACCCTTCTAAAACTTCTAAATCTTTGCCCCACTGGAGAATTACCTGAAGATCGGCATTTAAGGAATTAGTAGCAGATTTTCGAGAAATTGAAGCTGATTGAGCAGGGCAAGGTTTCTCAAAATGGAAAGTAGAATGCAACGTGCTATCATCGGCAAAACTATGGATACAATTTCCAGTCAATGGAAGAAGGTCATTAATATACAAGAGGAAAAGAGTGGGGGAAAGAACTGGGGGACACTAATGCCGGTGTCCCTTGGGGGACACCGGCATTAGTGGAGAAGTTAGAGGACAGAGAGACATCTACCATCAACCTCAGTGAGAAAACTGGATAACCAATTACAAAAAACAGTTGGCAAACCATAAGATGGAAGCTTGTTTAGAAGACCTTTATGCCAAACACGATTGAAAGCCTTTGAGATATCAAGAGCAACTACTTGTGTTTCACCGAACCTTTCCATTGAATTAGTCCATAAATGGGTAACATAAGCCAGAATATCATCAGTGTATTGACACTGATGGAACCCATACTGGCGATCGTTGATCAGACGGAAGGTTTCTAGGTAGTTTAAGAGTTGGCGGTTAATTGATTTCTCCATTACTTTAGAAAGAGTAGAAGTAATTGCAATGGGATGATAATTGGATGGGAGGGATTTGTCACCCTTTTTAGGAACTGGCTGGATATCAGCAAATTTCCAAGCAGAAGAAAAAACACTTTTGGAATAAGAAAGTGAAAAAAGGCAGCAAAGAATAGGAGTAAGTTCAGGAGCACAGGCTTTGAGAACGTGGAGAAATACCATAGGGACCTGGAGCTTTCTTAGCATCAAGATTCGTCAAAATCCTTCTGACGGAAGACCACAGGAGGCATTGAATGGAGCATGTCGGGAATGGTGGGAGGTGTTTTACCAAGATCATTAATACACGAGTTGGAAAAAAAATCGGATGCTAGCAGGTCAGCTTTATCCTTGGCTGAAGTGACAACAGAACCATCTGGTTTGGACAGATGTGTGAGCAGAGATGGGCAAAAGTTGCGGCCAATAGCTTTGGTAAGAGACCAGAATGCTCGGCTACCATTAGGGCAAGAAGAAAGTTTTCTACTCTTAGCCTGTTCAAACTAGTTTGGACTAATTAATAACTGCTTTACAATTGTTGCGAGCTTTGGTGTAGGCAGAAAATGAAACTGAAGAATTAGAAACAAGCCAATTACAATATGCAACATTCTTCTCTTGAAAAGCCTTAGCACATTTATTGGAAAACCAAGGTTTAGATAAAGGATGAGATTTTAAAGTGGAGTGTGGGATAAAGGATTCCATTCCTGCAAGAATAATTTCACTGACTCGATCTGAGCAAACGTTGACATCAGAAGTTTTGAAACAGTAATCCGACCAAGGAAAAGAAGAAAAGAAATCTCGCAGTTCATCCCATTTTGCATTCTTGTAATCCCAAACAACATGAGGTTGGGAATAGCCATGAGATAAAGGCTCCATTGGAGAAGAGAATCACCAAGTTGTGATCTGAAGTGCCTAAAGGACCTCTCACTTCGGCGACTCCGTAGCCAGGTGGGAAGGAGCAGCAGTGCGTTGCACACGCTTCTTGATTAGACCGGGGTTCGAGCCCGTCACCACCAAATACGGAGGATGCGGAAAGGTCGGGAAATGACCACTGCATATCCTGGAGCAATATGGCCTTAGTTGCTAATGCTCCTAAAAACCAACAATAACAATAACCTCTCACTTCGATCGTGTACTTAGAAGGGTTGTTTGTGAGAAAAAGATCAAGCATGTTGGCTGTATGATTAGGACTGTCTGGTATTCTTGTAGGTAAATGAACAATCTGTGTAAGGTCATTAGTAATTGCAAAAGCCTCAGCATCTCGACCAGCTGGATCGGTGTGACTAGAAAACAGAAGCCAGCTGGAGTTGTGAACATTAAAATCACCAAGGAAAATTACCTCACTGTTAGGAAAGTTGTACTGGAGAAAGTCAAGTTGCAAAGAGTGGAAGTCAAAGAGCTCCAAGTGATTAGTGGAGTTTGGAGAATGGTAGAGACAACAGATCAATTTTTCACAATGAGGTAGAGAGATTTTAAGCCAGAGAAGATCAAAGAGAGGAGATTCCAAATTGCCAAGTCTCTGACAGGGAATATCAGAATGGACATATGCACAAGTACCACCTTTGAGGCGAAAGGAATCATACAGTGAATAATTTGGGCATCTGAGATGAGCAGTAGTTGAATCAACTGATAACTGAGATTCTGTCAGAAAAAGTACATGGGGTTTGGCAGACTGCAAGTGGAAATGGACATCGTCGAGATTAGAATTGAGACCACGTATATTTGTGAAATTAATTAGGATGTGCTTGGCAGGTTGAGATCTTTTCGCAGATAAGCTTGCTCTATTAGTTTGACAATTCATGGTGTATTCAATAGTAAGAAAAAGTGGGTAGGACATGCTGTATGAAGTAATGAAATTTTTGGACATGGCGTACACATGGTAAGAATATACCCAGATCCTTGACATAACGTGGCCTCGACAATGCTCCCCGCATACACACTACTCGGACTCACTCCAGTCACTATCTGGCAGAATAGAGGTAGCAAGATTATAACACCAGCTGATCCGGAATCCTCCTAGAGAGTTACCACTAGGTTCGGTCCAGTGTACTAACTAGCGGCCGTCCTGCGAACCATTTCGAGGGTACAGCGTTTTAGAGCTGTACCCTCGAAATGTAAGGAATATTGGATCCTGCCACGATGTTCATCATAGCCTCAGAAGTCATCAATCACACTGCATGATGGAAGAGATAGGGAAGGGTTGACCGGAACTTAGCTCTAGAGACTAAACATGAGTTCCACCAATTTAAGCCTCCAATAAGCAAAGTGGTGGTACTGCACCGGTTGATGAGAGTCATCTACCACTTAGTACTGCCTGGTAACATAGAGGGGTGGCATTCCTCCATGTGGTGTGGGCACCACACCTCGACCCCTGCTTATGTTGGTTCACACCTGGGTGTTCACCCACCATGTACTTGTGCATGGAGGTTATACCCAGGATTACTAACAGTCCCACCATCATGAAGGTGCAAGCAGAGGATCTGGCTGTCATAGACCGTCCGGACTTTGCCGAAATTCGGTCCACTTGATTTGAGTGTCACCCGAATATCAGTTCCATCAGCGTTTTAGACTCCCAGGTAGCAAGTACAGCTTGTCTGGCATATCTGAGAGAATGTCTATGACAACCTCAAGGACCAATACTGCATCTTTACTTTTGTTTACATTTCTCTCGACCGTGAATGGTGCCATATACGGTCTGTAAGTGTTTGTGTGCGTAAGTTTTAATAAATTTTAACTTTTTATAATAGACTAGCCATAGGCTACCTGTTTTTAAAATGGAATACTATTATTAGGTTTTTAATTCATATCATACTATTCACTTAATATGATTTTTTATACTTTTTGCTTTTTTCTTCTCTCAAGTTTATGCCTACATCGCCTCACGTGCAAACATCAAAAATTAAGCTATTAAGCTATCATTAAGCTATTATATACGAAGATATATATCTTTGTATATATATATATATATAGGCAACGCAGTTTGTCTGTGAGTTTTTTCAAATTGTCGCAAATCTCCAAAAAATTTCCAATATATTTATTGAAAAAAATCTGCATATAAGTGGACCCTTGCAGTTCAAACCCGTGTTGTTCAGGGGTCAACTGTATATTGTGCAAAAAGGATAGGTGGAATAGGACCAGAGTATGTCTTCCAGAGGCAAATGTTGATGAGGTTATAGAGCAGATATCTTTTAAGGGTGATATTGCTGTACATGTTGGCACTAATGATTTTAAGAAATCTGTGGACTTACTTAACAAGTACATGTCAATGTTGAAAAAAATGTCGCAAGTTAGGGTTAAATTTGAAAGTGTCTGCAATTCTGCCCACACGCGATATGAGGGAGTATATGATGAGAGCCTTGTCAATCAATTCGGCCATGGAGAGATCGTGCACGGCTCATAGGGTAGAATTTTTTTCAGTGTGGTCTGTGCTTGTTAACAAGAGAGATTGTTTCTACAGGGATGTGATACACCTAAATAGAAAGGGTGCAAGAATATCTGTTGATGCTATCGAGGCAGTATTAGGTGGGTTGGAAAACTGCTAGCTTGGGAGTATTCATAGACTAATAGATTAATAGCAGCTACAGGCAGAGGTGAAAGCAATTCTTGCACTGCTTCTATTGGAATGAGCAGCAGCCTGGAAAGCAAGGTACTGGGAATTTCAAGGGCTGCTGGGAATAATCATGGAACAAGTAAATAAATACATAGGTTGTGTTAGGGTAACTAAGAATAAGAACCACTGTATGTTTACCAATGCTAGGAGTAGTAAATAAATCTGATGAATTTGTGGTGCTGGTGAAGACATCAAAGGCTGATGCTGTTGAGATATCAGAGACATGGTATCACACAGAGATAAGGAATGCAGAATTGGAATTTGGGAAGTACAATGTATACAGAAAGGATAGACAGGATAGAAGGGGAGGAGGGTGATGCTGTTAGTTAAGAAACACAAAATCGAAGGAACTGCATCCTGTTGACATGGGTGGTCACTGCACTAGGCTGAAATCACTCATGTTCTTTGAACCACTTCTGTTCTTATGATGCATTATTCTAGTGGAAGAACCCATTTTCAGATGAATACACTGCAGCCATGAACCTTATTAGAAACAATTTACAGATAACCTGGGATATCCAGATGTCATTTCATTGGCATCAAGGGGCCCAATGTGTACCACAAAAGCACTCCTCACACTATTACATCACCAGCCTATATTGTTGACACCTGAAAGCATGGGTCCATGGACTAATGCTGTTCATTATAGTCTGGTCCTCCCATCAACACAAAACTAAAAGAACTGGGATTAATCACACTAGGCAACGTTATTCTAATCTTCCATCGTCAGTGTACCCGAGTTCACTGTAACCATAACTCCTTGTTTTTTTGCTGACAGGAGCAGTACTTGCTTAAGTTGTCGGATGCGATACTCCATCCATGACAAAGAGTAAGTTGTGCATTCTGAAATTACTGTTTACTGGTTTATTTGACTGGCTATAACCTTTCTATTACCTTGCCCAAGTCCTGTGGGCCTCCAGCATCAATAACCTGTTTCCAACCAGATGATTGCCACTAGCCAGATGTTATTGCACCACTCTCAATACACCCAAGACACAGTTGTATACGAAACCCCCCACCCCAACGTGGTTGCAGTTTCTGGGATAATCATACCAGTGTGTCTCGCACTGATGTTCAGACTCAATTAAATCCACCTTGCCCATTTGTGCACTGAATTGTACATGACACATCCGTATTTATTTGTCTATCTGCTTTATATTGCATGGTACAACACATGATGCTGTTGCACTCCATTTCATGAAAGAGTAGGTGTACCTAAAAAGGAGGTCAACTGTTGCTTAAATGTATTTATTAAGAATACAGAGTTAGCCCAAACTATGGTACATCTCATGTATCCATGCATTATTACAACAATAATTCCTATATCATTTCTTGTCATGATTTACAGAACATCAAAATGAAATGCATGTCTGCAGTCCCATTTGGACAATGTCTGCCCTTCAGCAGATCTTCCAATAGCTCAACTTCAACTAGCCACACCCACCCATCTGTAAACACTTCAATTGGTGGATTGTTTGTGGTATTCCTTTGCATATCAATGACTTCAGACAGTTTCCTATTTCATATGGTTCTAGATGTGATCTTTACAGTGAATTTCTACATGCACAAGTACATGTTCAGAGATCAAAAAAAGTTCAGAAAAAAAAAAAAAAATAAGGAAAAAGACAACATTTTATCAGCAGTAGGCTTAACAATATAAATCATCTGTGCATTTATAAATATACATAGACAGAATGTATTAATTAATTGGGGGGAAGTTACTAAAACTGTCACATTATGACCTAGTAATCATTAAAAAAAATTAACAAAACTGCAAATATGATACAGGCTGAACAAAATTTATTAAATTTTTATCATCAAATGAAAACTGATTTATTCTGAACATTAACAAACTACACAGCAAGTTACTGGAGGGGACAGGGCTCACATTTTGAGGTTAGTTGTATGTAAAGCCATAACTAAGTATTTTTGCATCCGGGACTAAGCACTAAATGTGTCCCATACCGGATTATACAATCTCCTTAGTAAAGCAATCTTTGTACATCATATAAAACACTCATCAGTTTTATACATAGTGTTGTACATTGCATGTTAACACTGCTTTCAAAATAAGAAATTGTGCAATCAATCTTGAAATGTAAGCCTTGTTCTTTCATTAACATTATATAGTTCATTAATAATGGAATAAATGTTGCATTTCAAATGTGGTGCATAGTGCGACTATTTTATTAAGTTCAGAAATGTTAATATAATTTATAAAAGGTATCCAGAATAATTTCACTGCAATAAATATATTTATTGCAGTGAAATTACCATACCACAGAATGCCAAGATATAACACACTGTAGCATAAATATCACAGTTATAATAAAACTGAGTTCCTTTAAAGGCACTATGTGTACAGAGCTGAAATTTAGGATGGACAATATTTAGACATTGAGAAAAGGAATAATGTGAAAAAAAAAAAAAAACTTAGTTGAACAAAGGTGGGAATGGCAGGTACATTAGATTGGAGTGAATAATTATGCTGCAGGTTTATTCAGATTACAAAGGGTACCCAGGTCAGATATTCATCATCATCAGCCATTTTCAATCCACTGCAAGATGAAGGCCTCTCCAGCAACTTTCCAGTTCCTTCTGTTTTGAGCACTAGCCATCCATTTACCAGCAGTTATCCAGGTCAGATATTAACATTCATCAAACTGTTAATGCGATATCCACTGATGTCACCCATATGCTGGAATCGCAGAACCAAATTGTCAGTTGTTGCTCGTATCATTTTTTGTGCAGAATGTTCCCAACATGCCTTGTTATGATGTCTTTTATGTCTACTTCTGTGAGCATTTCCCATTTATTGTTTGCATATTTTAATGAGAGTTTGTCCCACTGAAAATAATTTTAAAAATTAATTTTTAAGAACAGTGTTACCTTTATGAAAAGGAAATCTGTTCCCTTCACCCCTGACAGTAGTTATTTCTTTGAACAGATCCCACATCAATACCAATATGATCCCTGCCACCTGATGATTCCTTTACTTGAAGATCCTTAATTTGTGATGAATCTCTGCTGTCAATCAGATCAAATAATTGCCTTTTCTTGTTTCCTATTTACAATATTGGAATAGAAAGCAGTTATCCAGCAAATCCAGAAATATTCTGCCACTGAGTGAGCTGCCAACCTTACAAGGTTCAATAAATATCTGAAAAGTTAACCCCAGCCCATGAATAAGACAATCTAACGTGCTGTTCCACTCAATTTGTGTGTACAGTTGTTCATTATACTCATTGCAGTCAATCTGGCATATAACATAATCCTATTTTTTTTGTTTTCTTAACAGTTATGTCATACTAGACTAATTCAACATTATACTGGAGGCCTGTGTTTACTAGCCATACTGTTTTGGAATCAATGTGCTTCTTACGCTGAAGCATAACTTCCACCCACCATACTAGCCTTTTTGTACACACTGTACTCACCATATTCAAATTCTGCATTGTCTACAAAAGAGTGATGCCATGTTCCCAATATTTCTATGATGTTAGTATGTGATTACTAGGGCTTGCAAACCGGTTTTATAAAACCGGTTAAATCGGTTTTCATATTGAGTTGTTAAAACCGAAACAGAGCTTCTAAAACCGGATTCGAATATTTTCTTAGTTAGCCCTCGAATATAGTTTTTTGTTACACACATTTTCTTTTGTTTGTTTGTTTGTTTGGATCGTTCAACTGCTTTATGTTTTAAACATGTTTTTTTTTTTTTTATTTTATTTTAAGGTACGAATCTCATGGGCAAGTGGCCTAAATCTAGGAGGGGTACCTTTTATCTTCCCACCTGTATCATGGCACGATGCAGGTGAACTCATTTACAACTGAGTGAGTCTGAGCGATAGCGTAAAAGAAAATGCTCAACATTTCTCCGTTCCATCTATCTTGTTCGCCAGGCAAGTTAGGGAACGCGCCTTATTGATGGTTACCCACTAGAAACAGATTCGCTGAATATTGCATCAAATTTCAACCGTAGAAAGTTTTTTGCTTCTTTATTTCTATTAAATTTGCGATCAAATGTTCTCCAAAAAGCAGCTTCACCAAATTTAGCTTTTATGTAATTTTTAAAATACAATAGATTTAATTGGGGGGAAAAAAATTGCAAGTAAATAAATAAAAAATTTCTTTCATGAAAATTTTGAAACTTGCCTCGTTTAGACTCTTCATTCAGTGCTTGCGGAAGTGACGCATAGTATTGTGCCTTTGTTATCATCAATATTTTTATTTAAAATTGTCGGTGATATAAATTCCTACTAATTAATATTTATTACTCTTAATATGTCTAAGATGAAATCAAATGTATGGAATTATTTTGCTCGAAAAAGCAAAGATGAAGCACAATGTTCGAAATGTCAGAAGATAATGAAGTCGTCTGGAGGATCTACATCATCTTTGATGTTGCGTTTAAAGAAAATGCATCAGATTGACATTAAACAAGATGACAGTGAACCTCCCGTAAAAATGGTAAGAACATTAGAAAATTTTATTGTTAAAAAATCTATGGAAGAAGAGATTTCAAAATTAGCTGCTTTAGATGGATTTTCTTTTAATTCAATTGCCAAGAGTGAGTTTATACAATCAAGCCTTCACCTTCAGAGAAATAAATACGATAAATTACCACCAGCCTCAGTGAATGGAATTAAAAATATGGTTCTGAATTATTAAAAAACTAAGAAAGAAGAACTCCTTCAGCATTTCAAAAATTCATTGGTTTTGGGTGCACGGTATTCATCGACTCTAGACGAATATACGTCTATACAAAATAAAAGGCATATGAATATAAATGTGCATTCAAAAGACAATCATTGGTCGTTAGGTCTTATTGAGATTAATGGTTCACTTGATAGCAGAAGAACTGAGCAAATTGTGAATGGACACTTGAAGGGATTTGGTTTGAACTTGGATGAGGATATTGTTGCCTGCACCACCGATGGAGCAGCAATGATGATTAAGTTTGGCAAGCAAATTACGCCTAATCATCAACAATGTATAGTCCATTGTATACATCTGTCAGTTATAGATGTACTTTATGAAAAAGCAATCAATTATGGTGCCACAGTCTCTGAGTCTTCCAAAGACAATGAAAATAATGAAGAAAGTAGTGATGATGAAGAAGTTGAAGAAAGACACCAAGGCATGCTTTATCAAACCGACTTTACCAATGAGCTCATTTATTTCTTCAATCCAATGGCCAATATTGCACAAACTATTAACAAAGTCAGAAAAATTTGCAAGCTTTTTCAAAAATCGCCTGCCAAAAATGACATATTACAAAATTTTGTTAAAGCAAAATTTAATGGGAAAGAATATAAACTTATATTAGATTGCAAGACTAGATGGGACAGCACATTCTATATGATTGAGAGATTTTTGAAATTGAAAAATTGCCTTCCAAATGCTCTATGTGCAGTACTATCAACTGAAGCTGTGTCAGACGATGACTGGAAAACCTTGAATTGCTATGTGAAACTTTGCGACCAGTTGAAATGATTCTGAAGGCTATAACCTCAGAAGATACAGACTTACTTAAAGCAGAGTCTTCAATAGAATTTCTGCTTGCTAAGCTTGATACAGCAGAAAACCCACTTGCTTTAAAGTTTCACCAAAGCCTTTTGCAGCGTTACAATGCAAGACGAAATTGCCAAACTGTGGCTTTGCTGAGCTATCTACATGACCCCAAAAAGTTTAGGAAAGAAGATTCAGGTTCAAGAACTTTTGATTTTTCAAGTAAGCAAGTTTTGAAAAAGCATGCTGAAGAGATTTATCAGAGATTATTTGCAAAACATTCCGAACGAGTCTTAGCGTTGAATGAAGAAACTGAAAATAAACGAACTGTTCTTTTAGAAGAAAACAAAGACTCTTCTTTCTCCGACGTTGGAGATACACTTACACGAGAGTATGATAGTGTAATAAAGAGATTAACTGAAGAGCCTTCAAAATATCCGAGTGAATTGGAAATCAGCAAAGAATTTAAAATTTTGGAGGCAACTAGCAGTAGAAGTGAAAAGCTGGAGAAAGTTTATAGAGCACTACTGACCATTAAACCAACAAGTGTCCAATCTGAGAGAGTGTTTTCAATCGCTGGTCTCTTTAACACAAAAATAAGGTCAAGTCTATCAAGGAAAAATGCTTAATATACTGTGTTTTTTAAAGGATCATTTTCAGAAAAAAGCTGAGCAATAAATAGTAAAGTAATTTCCCCAAGCTGTTTTTTTTTCACATTTTTATTTATTTATTATTATTATTATAGGGCTTATTATTTTTTTGTTTACTATACGAGAAGATAGTTTTTATTCAAAGGATTTGAATACAATTTGTAATTTTGTATAATCTCAAGCTAGTTACTTTTTTGGAGCATTTTAATTTTTTTATTTTTTTTACTATAAGAGGTGATAGATTTTGTTTAAAAGATTTGATTACGATTTGTACAATCTACCCAAGATAAAATAAATACCTGTGTTATAAGCTTTTAATTATTTTCCCTAAGTCTGAGAAAATCGGTTTTAAAACTGGTTTTAAGAGTAAACTTCGGTTAAACTCGGTTTTGAAATTTCTCGGTTTTATGCAAGCCCTAGTGATTACTTAACCAATACTTGAATTCATTAAGTTTATTTTTTATATTACTAGCAGTAGTGTACAATCAAGTACTGACACCAGCCATTACTTGCTTATTATTAAAGTATCTCTTATAAAAGATATATGGAACATGATTCAATGGAGGGAATGCAACAAAATTTAGTATGTGCATGTGTTCTTTTGGAGGATGCAGATGAAAATAATATATGAAGCAAAATCAGCAACAAAAATTACCACCACTGAAAAAGTTGTGATAAACCTCTTATATAATCTGTATGGTTGTGTGTATTGCAAATGAAGGACACACCAGTAACACCCATGTATGGTTCATTTCATTGCTTTATTGCTTCATTTTGAAGCAACAGCATTATCGGCAACATAGAACATGTGGTATGGTTTGTTGTCAGGCATATTCCAGATTTCCTCATTTTGTCCAATGCCATCCTTCAGGACTCTGGAATTAGCATTTAGTAGTGCAAATGATGAAACCCAAAAAAAAAAACACTTCCCATTTCACCTATCTATTCCATTCCCTCCAATAGTTCTTCATTAAATTTATTTAAGCTATAAATTTCCACAACAACAGATGGAAGTTTATTCCAGCAATCAACCACCTGTTGGCTAAAGGAAAACTTACACACATTTGTTCTATAACCATCCTTCCTAAGTTTAAATTTATAGCCCTCTTGTGTAGTCTGAGCAAGAGAAAGAATCCCATCAGCATTACTCTTGCTCAAGCCATTCGAAACCTTAAAATCCTCAATCAGATCACCTCACAGGTGCCCAGTATCTAGATGCTGCAAATCACAGAACTGAAGCATTTCTTGGTAAGAGTACCACTTTGTTGCTCTTCTCTGTATTCATTCCAGCAGCTCTACTCCTTCCTAAAATGAAACCTCCAGACCTGTATGCAGAACTGAGGATGTAGCCTGACCACTGCCTTATACAATGGGATAATCACCTCCTTATCCCCTAGCAAAATTCCTGTATATCATTGACCCCATGAGCTGTCCTGGCAGCCTCTTTGCACTGTTCAGAGAAACTTCATATCTGACTTCACAATTACCCCTAGCTCTTTATCATTTTCCACTACCCTCAGTGTAGTACCACACAGCTGGTACATTAATCTGGGGTTACTGCTGCCAATATGCACTATTCACATTTATCAAGATTGTTAAATTGCCATTTCTCAGCCCATCTGCCTAACTTTTCTAGATCCTGTTGCAGAAGCATACTGTCATTAAACTTGTACATTAAAATTCATACGCCTTCATCAATATCATTGATAAATATAGAAAACAACAATGGGCTCAAACACCAAACCTTGGGAAAATCCACTAATAACATTAGTCCACAAAGAGCAGTATCCATAGATTGCCACTCTGTCTTATTATTATTATTATTAATAGTCATATGATGCACCAGGAAAAAAAAAAGTTCCCGAGTTACCCTGAGAGAGAGAGAGAGAGAGAGAGAGAGAGAGAGAGAGAGAGAGAGAGAGAGAGAGAGAGAGAGAGAGAGAATCAAAAGTAGAAGGGGGATCACCAAGAAAGAGAAGAATGATGATATCGAGCTCAGGACCCTGGGTGTGCCAAGCCCATATTCACCAAATGTGCGCCCCCGGGGTTATTTTCTCACTCAACCATCTCTTTATCCATAGCATCAACTTGCCCTTAATGCCACACAGCTATGATTTATATAGCAGTCTTTCATGTGCAATGCAAAAGTATAAAAAGTTTTCCTGAAATTCAAGTAAATGATATCAAAAATTTATTTTTTGCATCCAGCTCCTTTGCAACTTCATCGTGGTATCCAATCAGATTGTTCAGATAAGATTTCCCCCTTAATAAACCCATGCTGTGCCTGAAGTATAACTCCAGTCTTGTCTAAGATGGTCCTGCATTACTTCTTTAACCAGTGACTCCATTATTTTCCTGGAACAGAAGTTAAACTAACAGGTCTGTAATTAAAATTATTCATGTCACTCTTTGATCCCCCTTTATAAATTGGGGATATTAGTATTAGTAATGGCCACATGGTGCAAGGAAGCCTATGGCTTATGCTGCACTAGCCAAAAAAAATAATAATAAAATAACAAAAAATACATAAAATAAAATAATAAGAATAAAAACAAATTAATAATAAGAAGAAAATTTTTTAAAAAAATAAATAATAAAAATTAATAAGAGAAGAGGAAATGGACAACCTATGCATTTCCTCCGCTCTTAGGTAATTATCCAGCTGACCTTTCAATTTCCCCAGACTGTCAGCCTTCTACCACCCATGTAGGTAACTTATTCCAGTAATTCATAACTCACTGGCTAAAATAAAACTTCCTGCAATCCAGTCCAAACAACTCCCCCTGTAACTTGAAATTATGGCCCCTAGTTTAACCCCAGGGGCTCACATCTGGTGAGTATGGGCTTGGCACACCCAGGGTCCTGAGCTGGATATGATCATTCTTCTCTTTCTTGGTGTTCTCTCTCTCTCTCTCTCTCTCTCTCTCTCAGGGTAACTGGGTAATTTTTTTTTTTTTTTTTTTTATATCTGTATATATTTGCATATCTGCAGGGACCACCCCTGAATCCAAGGATTCTCTCAAATTATGGTGCTAAGGGTTTGCTTGCTTCCTTTGCTCCTTAATATAATTTGATAGATCCCATCCACCCCAGGCGCCTTTCTTATGTTTAAGTTCAACAATCTCTTCCACTTTCCTCTTGAGTTATTGCAAAATCTTTCAGTTCCCTGTTAGAGTGTGATAAACTTCTGGCATTCACTTCACTAAAGAATTCCTCATGTGTGAATATAGATACAAAATACTCATTCAGTTTGTTAGCAACCTGAGCAGAATCATTAATAGTTGAACCATCGATATCAAGTGGATCAATTTGAATCATCCTCCTTCTTCTAGTGTTTGCCATTTTTCTTTGCATCCTTGGCCAAAGATTTCTCATAATCTGCTTGCCTAACCTTCTTTTAACTTAATTACAGACTAGTTTTATCTACCATAGGCTTCTGCGTTGCCTGAAAATTTAGGTGGATTTTATGCATTTTTATTCTGTCATGAGTCTCATTAGTGCAACTAACATCCATTTAGGTATAAACTTGAACAGTATTCCTTAGTTGGTATGAGAATCCTAGTAGCATCTATGATAATTCCTTGAATACTTCCCATTTAAAATTCACTGATGGTAACAACATCAGTTGGTCCCATTGTACAGAATTTAAAAACAGCCTGAGACCACTGTAGTCACCTTTATGCAAAACCTTTCCCTTCCATTTACCCTTTATGGTAGTTACAACTTTAAGTGAATCCCACATCAAAACTATGATCACTGCCACATAGTGACTCTTATTTATAGACTCTTAACATCTGCATTTTGAAAAAAATTCACTGATGTCTTTCTCAGAAATGGATGTTTCTGAATCACTTTATAATGCTGATTTCAAAAATGACTTCCATTTGTTTCCATCACATCAGGTTTCTTCAAAAATCACAAAAGAAAATTTGATTTACCACAAATTTTTATTAATTTTGGCAGAATTTATGCATTTAAATTATAACAAAATGCCACTTTTACCAGACTTTTATATTAAATACATGATGAAAACACTACTAAAAAGTGTCACTGTTTAAAAAGTCTACTAAACACTCGTCCTCTCATTTTATAAACTGATCTATGATGGGTCAAATTTTCATTTCTTTGATTTTCTTGAAAATATTTCCATTTTACATCCCTCTTCAGCATCCAGCAATAGTCAGCCAACATGCTGACATTCCGTCTCACTTGGTACCTCATCTCCACAAGAGAAGTAGAAGGGAATCACCAAGAAAAAGAAGAATGATGATATCCAGCTTAGGACCTTGGCTGTGCCAAGCCCATACTCACCGGATGTATGCCCCTGGGGTAAAATATAGGTAACTTATTCCAGTAATTTGTAACTCGCTGGCTAAAATAAAACTTCCTGCAATCTAAACATCTCTCCCCATAACTTGAATTTATGGCCCCTAGTTTTAGAATCATTTATAACTGTGAAAATTTCATCCTCATCCACTTTACTATTGCCTCTCAGAGCCTTAAACACCTCAATCAAGTCATCTCTAAGGTGCCTAGTTTCCACGCTGTGCAACCCACATATTCGAAGTCTTTCCTCATAAGGATGTCCTTTTGCTGAGCTTACCAGGCGAGTTACCCATCTCTGGACCCTTTCAAGAAGCTCTGTCTTTTTTTTTTTTAGGTGCAGTCTCCACACTTGAGCACAGTATTACAAGTGTAGTCTAATAATACCCTTATACAGGATGTTTCAAAAGTGATGGTCAATAATTTAAAGGTGAACTGTACAGACTACAATATGCAAAAAAAAGCCTAGTAAACATGGGTCCTTAAGTGAATCATTTTTGAGATATTGCACATTTCTAGTTGGGATCCACCACTGACAAGGTGAACTGTACAGAGTTGAGATCCACCACTGACTTGTTTGTTTAAATTCGGTTATGCCCATTCTCTCCCTTTCCCCTCTCTCAATGCTCTGAGACATAGCAGGCATGCTAGTACTTGTCGAAGGATAGTCAACATGGAAATAGGCTACAGCAACGAAGAGTACTTAAATCCTATGGATTTTTGTATCTGGGGGTCACGTAAAAAGCTTGTTGTACACTTTTGACATTAACACAGTTGAATTGCAGTGTCGGGTTGGAGCCTTTCAGCAAATCAGAAGTGACCCAGGAATGCCTGAGAGGTTTCACAACTCAATGCAGAGAAGACTACAAAGCTGCATATGGATGCAAGGAGAGCATTTTGAACACCTTTTATAACATCCTGTAACATCTTTAAAATCCTGTGGCGTTAAAACCAAAAATTAAAAATGTATTATCTTATGTTTAATAAAACCTAGTTCACAGCTTTTTGCTAAATTAGTGCTCCCATAGTCAGTTGCGGATCTTAACAGAAAATGTGCATTGCATTATCTCGAAAACGGTTCATTTGCAGCCCGATGTTCACTGGGACTTTTCTGCATATTTTAGTTTGTACTTTTCATCTTTAGATTATTGACCATCATTTTTGAAACACCCTGTATAATGGGAGTATGATGTCCTTATCTCTACTAGCAAATGTTTGATAAATCATCAATAGGATTTATCGAATTCATGGGAATTGCAAATGGCATAGCCTTCTGTTTATCATTTTTTCCACAATCTCAATGCTTTTACGCAAAGCACTGAGATTGTGAAAAAATGTGCATCTTGGTCACCGACTTTCACTCCAAAATAAGCACAATATACATTTTTTTAAAATTATATAATATTGTCTTTGCTTGAGGACTACACGACTTCCACAAATATAACAAAATAAGAATAAACTGTTCAAACACTCAAAAATAAACTGATCTCACACTGATAAACACTGCTGCATGGAGCTCTCAAGGTCAAGAAGCAAATGACTGAAGTCAGTGTTGCCAACATGTAAAGATATAGTTTACAAATTCCCAGCACTCCTAACTTAATACATTCAATAATGCAACTCATGACATCAACTTAAGTGATTTGTGTGAAAGAAACAAGTACATCATAGAAAAAAAATAAAAAAAATTAATTACATTTCTGAAATTAGCATAAAAAACAGAATTAGAAACAGCTATTACTTTACAAACATTGAAAACCATGCAGAGTGATGTAATCAGATCAAGAGTATTACTCCCTTTTTTGCTACTCTAACATGTTGCTGTAAAAAGCAGTTATCCAATACATCTACAAATGTCTTGCTAGTGTGTGAGTGAACAACTCACAAGTTCCAGTCAATATTTGGAAAGTTAAAATCCTCCATTATAAGACATTCTGGTTTACTGGACTACTATTTCTCTGTACGGTTGTTGGTTGTACTGATCAGAGTCATTAGTATTACACTCCTGCTATCACTTTTTCTTTCCCAGTGCATACTTAAAATCAACCATTATAAGACATTCTGATTTATTGGTCTACTCTTATTTCTCTGTACAGTTGTTTGTTGTACTGATAAGATCCATTAGGCCTATAACACTCCAGTTCTCATTTTTGCTTTCCCAGTGCTTTCTTACACAACACAAACTTACCTTTACTGCAGCCTTTCAAAGCTACAAACTGCAAGGCATAAGAATGGGCAATCAAGGTGGCCATGCTACAGGAAATGAGCAGCTAATTACCCTTTCAGTGGTAAAATGCTGTCACAGCAGTCATTATAGAGACCTCCTGATAGGTAATGCTTCTCTGTCTTGCATAAAACTGTTTCAAGGAATCATTGCTGTTGCAGTAGTGTAATGTTGTTGTTGTTTGGGTTTTAGGAGCACTAGCAACTAAGTTTGTTTGTTTGTTATTTGGTTTTTAGGAGCATTAGCAACTAAGGCCATATTGCTGCGGGATATGCAGTGGTCATTCCCCGACCTTTCCGCATCCTCCATATTTGGTGGTGACGGGCTCGGACCCCGGTCTAATCAAGAAGCGTGTGCTACGCACTGCTGCTCCTTTCCCACCTGGCTACGGAGGCGCCTAGCAACTAAGGCCATACTGCTCCGGGGATATGCGGAGGTCATTCCCTGACCTTTCCGCATCCTCCGTATTTGGTGGTCACAGGCTCAAACCCCGGTCTAATCAAGAAGTGTGTGCTATGCACTGCTGCTCCTGCCCACCTGGCTACGGAGGCGCCAGTAGTGCAATGACAATGGTCACTGACATGTCTCTGTTCCATTAGGCAGTAACTAAACACATCCACACCATACAGTGGCTTTAGGGGATTTGTTGTGCACAGGATGGCTCCATGACCCAAAGTTTTGGTTGTTCATAGCCTATTAGATGAATCATGTCTTTCCAAAGGATGATCCATGGCCACTCAATATCTATTGCCATTTGTGCCAAGCAGTTGAGAACAAACATCAGTCAAGTTTCACAATCACCTACTTGCAACTACTGTTTGCAGTGGGGTCTGTATGGGTAAAACTACAAAACTTTACACACTTTCCACATTCTGGATATCCACCCATCTTACTACCACACTTTCCAGGGATCTTTCCACAAATGAAGTAATAATGTCCTCAACCTTCTTGGTTGAGAGGTTTGCATCTCCTGCCACACTATTTCCACTCTGGTAGTAAAGCATCACAATTAAAGCTGGTCTGGTCTGGTAAGGTCTGTGTTTCTAAGAGTATGGTATCCTCATCTGCAGCAGCTTACACCTTTCAACATAAAATTATACACAAGTGGAGTAGAATATGGAATCCATTGCCAGCACAACTTTTCTCTTGGTGGGGATTTTAGAAGTTGATTTTCATGTAATTCCCTTCAGCATCTTCTGAATATGATACCTGCAAAATCTGGTTGCAAAAACAGGTATTTACCACTATGCTCTTAGTAACTCACACAGAACCCATATAATTGCTAAACACATCCAGATCCAGACAACTACAGATCCAGTAGGATGGTTTCTTAAAAAAATAATGGACCAGTAATGAAGGTAACTGTGAAGTCACACCATACAGTGGCTTTAGGGGATTTGTTGTGCACAGGATGGCTCCATGACCCAAAGTTTTGGTTGTTCATAGCCTATTAGATGAATCATGTCTTTCCAAAGGATGATCCATGGCCACTCAATATCTATTGCCATTTGTGCCAAGCAGTTGAGAACAAACATCAGTCAAGTTTCACAATCACCTACTTGCAACTACTGTTTGCAGTGGGGTCTGTATGGGTAAAACTACAAAACTTTACACACTTTCCACATTCTGGATATCCACCCATCTTACTACCACACTTTCCAGGGATCTTTCCACAAATGAAGTAATAATGTCCTCAACCTTCTTGGTTGAGAGGTTTGCATCTCCTGCCACACTATTTCCACTCTGGTAGTAAAGCATCACAATTAAAGCTGGTCTGGTCTGGTAAGGTCTGTGTTTCTAAGAGTATGGTATCCTCATCTGCAGCAGCTTACACCTTTCAACATAAAATTATACACAAGTGGAGTAGAATATGGAATCCATTGCCAGCACAACTTTTCTCTTGGTGGGGATTTTAGAAGTTGATTTTCATGTAATTCCCTTCAGCATCTTCTGAATATGATACCTGCAAAATCTGGTTGCAAAAACAGGTATTTACCACTATGCTCTTAGTAACTCACACAGAACCCATATAATTGCTATGGTTTCTTGACTCGAGTATTGAATCAATAAACTGAATACTATATTCAGTATTAAAAATATAATTTATTACAATGAAAGATAAAAATAAAAATGAATATTACTATATTAAAACAATAAATGCTATTAATCTGTGGATTAGGTTTCCTGCTACTGGCTGTCATTCTGAAATTTTAGTATTAGTAGTGGCAAATGATGCAAGAAAGCAAGCTTATAAAGTGTCAGCTAAAAAAAAAAAAAAAAAAACACTTCCCACATCACCTGTCCATCCCCTCCAATAATTTGTCTAGTTCTTTCTTGAATCTATTCAAATTACCCACTTCCACAGCAACAGATGGAAGTCTGTTTCAACAATCAACCACCCGCTGGCCGAAGGCAAACTTCTACACATCTACCTGCAACCATCCTTCAATATGAATTTATGCCTCCTCATGTGTGTGCAGCCTCAGCAGGAAGAATGCTATCAGCACTAAGCTTGCTCAATCTGTTCAAAGCCTTAAACCCATCAATTAGTTCACCTCACAGGTGCCTAGTCTCTGGGTGCTGAAATTTTCAGAACTAAAACCTTTCTCTGTAAGACCACCTTTCGTTCCCTTCACCAATCTCATTACCCTTCTCTGTACACGTTTCAGCAGATCTATATCCTTCCTAAAATGAGGCCTCCAGACCTGTATGCAGTACTCAAGATGCAGCCTAACCACTGCCTTGTACAATGGGATAATACCTCCTTATCCCTGCTAGCAAAGTTCTTGTATACCACTGACCAAACCCCATGAGCTGTCCTGGCAGCCTGTCTGTACTGCTCAGAGAACTTCGTATCTGATGAAATTATCCAAGCTTCATATCTGATAATTTTTATGCTGTTTACACTAATAATATGGTTAATTGATGTGTTTATGCATGTACTATAATATGTCTAGTTCTTTCTAGTTCTAATATGTATGATAAATGTACCGACAGGTTTCATGAGTATATTTTATAAATAGTATTTATGTTTTTAATATACACTATATGACAAAGTATTTGTAACCCCTCTAAGAATATTGTGCATTGTGCCAGAAGTTTCCTCACAGGAGAATAAACTCAGTTATACCAATATAAATTTTGTGGGTCCATCTGCACAACCAACAGCAGTACATTAGAAACCAGTATAAGTTGTGGATTACACCTTAGACTTTCAATACAGAATGGTGACAGGATGCAACATGCAGATAAGTCACAACTGTGACTTCTCAAAATTCCCTATGGCAGATGGAAGATTGCAGGTAATACTTCAATGAAGGAAAAATCTTAACAATCTCATAAATTCATGGAATGAATTCAATGAACCAAAAATGCATGTCATTTGGAAAACATCACTGAGCAGTTTTAAAGGCCCACAGGAACATATGTCAATACATCAAGCATACATTGAACAATCAATGCCTTGCTTTGTGTTCAAGGAGATGTGCATAAGCCCAATATTAAAGTCACCAAAGTGAAACATTTGAACTGATTACATTCATGACATTCTGGACTCTAGAACTGTGGAAAAAGGTGCTACTGAGTGAGGAATCTTGCCATGCAATGTTGCATTCTGATAAACATATCTGGGTATGGAGATTGCCTAGAGAGTGCTTCCATCAGAGTGTAAAGTCTCAAACATGAAGTTTGGTAGCGGTGTCTATCTATAGAACTGTTTCAGCTGATTTGTACCTGGTTTGTTCATGGTAATTCCCAAACCATGGACTACATGAACATTCTGAATAATTATAAACTACTAACACTACCAAGTAGAGTAGAGTATGGAAGCCATTGCCAGCACAACTTTTCTCTTGGTTGCGATTTTTATAACTAATTTTACTAGAGAAATAGGCCCTATCAGTATCAGCATGATAGGGCTCCATAGCATACAGCAAGGGTTACTGCAGGGCTGGTTTGTAGACAATAGCAATGAACTGGCCAAATCATAACTCCAATCTCAACCTCACTAAATATCTGTAGGGCAAACTGTGCCAGATTAAGCTACATCCAAAGTAGCCTTCTTCCATACTGGCTCTAGAAGATGCTGTGTAGAAGGAATTGAGACAATTTCAGCTGACACCTACTGGAAGCCAGCAAAAAATATACACAGTAGAGTCGAAGCTAAACTGTGAATTATGTAGTAGTAGTGGCTAAGGGTGCTAAGAATCTCTGGGTACGACCAGGCTGCCATGCACGGAAACTGAACTTGGCCTGTTATAACGTACGATCACTCATCGGTGAAGACAGGATATTAGAGCTGGAAAAGGAATTAGAAAATGTGAATTGGAATATCATCGGTTTGGCTGAAACAAGAAGAAGAAATGAATCACTTATAAGTTTATCAAGTGAAAATCTGCTATACACCAATGGAAACAGTGAAAGGAGTGAAGGTGGAGTTGGGTTTCTGGTCCATAAAGATTTTAAAAATAACATTTCTGAATTCAAAAGTACATCACCAAGGGTGTCAAGACTAATACTCAAGATTTCTAAGAGGTACAAGCTAAAGATTATAATGATTTATGCACCAACATCGAGCCATGATGATGAAGAGGTTGAAGAAATGTACACCGAAATTGAGAGTCTTCTAGATGAGCAGAAAACCCACTACACTATTATTATGGGGGACTTCAATGCTAAGGTTGGAAAAAGGCAAAACAGCGCAGAAAGAGGAATTATAGGAAATTTTGGAATTGGTGAAAGAAATAAAAGAGGTGAAAGACTTGTGGAATTTGCAGAATCTCAAGGACTGTCCGTAATGAACACTTTTTTCAAGAAAAGGGTGAACAGAAAGTGGACATGGAAGAGTCCAAATGGATTAATACCTAATGAAATCGACTTCATCCTCACTAACAGAAGATATATTGTGAATGATGTTACCGTCCTGAATAAGGTAAATGTTGGAAGTGATCACAGAATGGTAAGATGTACACTTGATATAGATGTAGGAAAGGAACGGAAAAAACTGACTCGAGTAAATAATACAAAGGTCTTTGAGATAACAGAGGGGGAGAAAAAGCAGTATGTACTGGAACTTAAGAACAAGTTTGAGCTTCTGCAGACTGCTCAGGACCAAGATATCGATGAGGAATATTACAACTTTCTGAAAGTGATAAAGCCCAAGAAACCTATAGGGAAACAGAAATCCAAAGAAGAAAAAATTAGTCAAGAAACACTTGTCATGATGAACCGAAGACGACAAATGAAGAGCAAGAAAAACACTGATAGGGAGAAAATTGAGTATACTGAGTTATGCAAAGCCATTAGAAAGAGACTCAGAGAGGACATAAGAAGATTTAACACAAGAAAAGTAGAACAAGCATTAAGGGAAAACAAAGGATTTAAATCAGCAGCCATGAGCAGTAATACAGAAAGACAAATGATACTGAAACTGAAGAATACCGATGGTGTACTTATAAACAGCAGAGAAGGCATAATTCAAATAGCAGAAGACTACTATAGAGAATTATACAAGGAGCGAGGGAATGATACCAGCAGTGGGGAAGATGGATTGCAAAGTAGCAACACATGCGACATACCCGATATTCTTCCTGATGAGGCCGAACATGCATTGAAGAAAATGAAGAATCGGAAAGCTCCGGGGGAAGATGAAGTTACTGTAGAGTTGTTAAAATTGGGAGAAAGAGACATAACACAAAAACTGGCAAGGCTCTTCATAAAGTGCATTAGAAAAGGTGTGACGCCTAAGCAGTGGAATAATGCAATCATAGTTTTGCTGCATAAGAAAGGAGATAAATCAGAAATTGGAAATTATAGACCAATTAGCTTGTTATCCCACATCTACAAGTTGTTTACAAGGGTCATTACTAACAGATTAGAAAGAATACTTGATGAGAATCAACCGAAAGAGCAAGCTAGCTTTAGGACAGGATTCTCAACTATGGATCACCTTCACGCAATATCACAGCTAATGGAGAAAGCAAATGAATATAAAACACCATTATGCCTAGCATTTGTGGATTATGAAAAGGCATTTGACTCCATACAGCATAAGGCAATGTTTTGGGCACTGGAAAGACAAGGCATAGATACCCCATATATTATGATTTTGAAGAAAATATATGAGAGTGCTACCTCCTTTATTAGACTAGACAAAGACAGTAGCAAATTTAAAATCGAGAAAGGAGTTCGACAAGGAGACACAATATCTCCGAAGCTGTTTACTGCTGCCCTTGAGGAAGCTTTCAGAAGATTAGACTGGTCGCAGAAAGGAATCAATGTGAGTGGAGAGTACCTAAACCATTTACAATTTGCAGATGACATTGTGGTTATAAGCCACGATCCCAAAAAATTAGAGGAAAATCTTAATCAGTTATGCACAGTTAGTAAGGATTTTGGACTAAAGATGAATATGGCTAAAACAAAAGTAATGATGAACAAGTATGACACGGAAAGGGAAATAATGATTGAAGGAGCAGTAATTGAAAAAGTGGAGTCATATACTTATCTGGGACAAGTTATTAGCTGTAATAATGATAAATGTCTGGAAGTCAAGAGAAGAATAAATTTTGGATGGATAGCATTCAGGAAATATAGTCACATACTGAAGAGCAATATCACCAGTTTGTCTGAAACGTAAAATAATGAACCAATGTATACTCCCCACCATGACTTATGGAAGTGAAACTTGGGCACTTACCAAAAGAATGGAAGAGAAGCTGAGAACTACACAGCGAAGAATGGAACGAATTATATTGGGAATCAGACTGTTAGATAAGAAGAGAAACACATGGATTAGGCAGCAAACTCAAGTAAAGGACATTCTTATCAAAACTAAAGAACTAAAATGGTCTTGGGCAGGACACATAGCTCGAAGACATGATGACAGATGGACTAAGAAAATAACAGAATGGTACCCAAGAGGAGCTAGAAGAGAACCTGGAAGACAAAGGCGGAGATGGATAGATGAAATTCATGAGTTTTTGGGTAGTAAATGGATGGCCAGTGCTCAAAACAGAAGGAACTGGAAAGTTGCTGGAGAGGCCTTCATCCTGCAGTGGAGTGAAAATGGCTGATGATGATGAGTAGTAGTGGCATGTGATGCAAGAAAGCATGTGTATGAGCTTATGCAGCATCAGCCAAAATAAAAACAAAAAAAAATATCACACCATTCCCTCCAAATGCCTGTCCAGTTCCTCCTTAAATTTATTCAACCTATCAACTTGGACAACGACAGATGGAAGTTTGTTCCAGCAATTAACCACCCACAGGCTAAAGGCAAATTTCTGCACATCTATTCTACATCTGTCTTTTCTTAATTTGAATTTATGCCCCCTTAGGTTCATAATCTGAACAAGTAAAAGGATCCCATCAGAATTTGGCGTGCTCAACCCATTCAAGGCCTTATATACCTCAATCAGATCACTGTGCAGGTGCCTAGTCTCCAGCCACTGCAATTTGCAGAACTTAAGCCTCTCTTGGTAAGAGGATCCCTTCATTCCCCTCGCCAATCTTGTTGCCCTTCTCTGTACACGCTCAAGTAAATCTACATCCTTCCTAAAATGAAGCCTCCAGACCTGTACGCAGTACTCAAGGCGTGGCCTGACCATTGCCTTATACAGAGGGATAATAGAGGGATATGCAGTACTTTGCTAGCAAAATTCCTATATATCATTGACAAAACCCCATGACCTGCCCTGGCAGCCTGTCTGCATTGCTCAGAAAACTTCATATCTGCCTGCACAATTACTCCCAGGTCTTTTTCATTTTCTACCACCTTAAGTGTAGTACCACACAGTTGGTACGTTTCTCTGGGGTTACTTCTACCCATATGCAATACTTTGCATTTGTCAAGGTTAAACTTCAGTTGCCACTTCTTAGCCCATCTGCCCAAATTATCTAGATCCTGTTGCAGTAGCACACTGCCATTACTGTCATTAACAACCCTGCCAACCTTTGTATCATCTGCAAACTTCAACATTATGCCTGATATACCTTCATCAATATCATTGATAAATATACAAAACAACAGTGGACCCAACACCAAACCCTGTGGGACTCCACTAATAACATTAGTCCACGAAGAGCAGCACCCATTGATTACCACCCTCTGTCTTCTCCCACTTAACCATCCTTTTATCCATTGTAGCAACTTACCCTTAATACCATTCTGCTCCAATTTGTATAATAGTCTTTCATGCGCAACAGTGTCAAAAGCTTTCCTGAAATCTAAATAATGATATCAAAATTATTTCTTGCTTCCAGTTCCTTTGTAACCACATCATAATATCCTATCAAATTTGTCAGACAAGACTTTCCCTTAACAAACCCATGCTGTGTCTGAATTATTGCTGCAGTCTTGTCTAAATGATCCTGCAATGCATCTTTTACCAACGACTCCATTATTTTACCCGGAACAGAAGTTAAACTAACTGGTCTGTAATTACTCATGTCACCCTTCGATCCCCCTTTGTGAATTGAGGATACATTTGCACATCTCCAGTCCGTGGGAACCTCCCCTGAGTCCAAGGATGCTCTCATAATTATGGCCAAGGGTTTGCTTAGTTGCTTTGCCGCCTCCTTTAATACAACTGGATAGATCCCATCCACCCCAGGTGCTTTTCTTATGTTTAACTTCAACAATTTCTCCTTCACTTTGCTCTCAGTTATTACAAAATCATTAAGTATCCTGCTACAATTTGATAACCTTCTGCCATTTCCAAACCTTAATAACTCCTCGTGTGTGAATGTATATGCAAAATAATCATTCAGTTTGTTTGCTATCTGGGCAGGATCATAATAAGTTATTGAACTACAAGTCCTTTTTGCAAGAGAGAGAGAGAGAGAAAGTGTGTGTGTGTGTGTGTGTGTGTGTGTGTGTGTGTGTGTGTGTGTGTGTGTGTGTGTGTGTGTGTGTGTGTGTGTGTGTGTGTGTGTGTGTGTGTGATCATACAGTTACTTCAATTTTATTTTGTATTACAATAATTAAATTCTAAATTCAGTCCATTGATTAAATAGTCTGGTCAGTGGCAAATCATAGAAAAACTTTGATGACCTGGCAGAACTCACTAAATTCAATATTCCACATTAGAAATGGATACTCCTCCAAATCCAATGGACCTATTAAAACACAGGGGGCAGTTCAAATATAAGCCTATTACATGTACACCAAAACATTACACCAGTAACTCTGAGAACAGGCTGGCTTTTGAGCATTGGGTAAAGTTTTAAATATCTTTCAGTAACAACCAGGTGATACTATACTACACAAGTTGAATTTTTTTTTTTATGGCAATCAAACAAACTTTGATGTTGAAAACATGTTTAGTAGGGGTTAATTGAATTTCTGCATTACAAAAAAAAGTGGAAACTTAACATTCATGTTACAGGGATGGTAGAATGAATTTAGTTTGTAACATCTGCAATACAGTAATGAGATGAGAGATACAATACATGGTATTGTTATAGTATAAATGTGTATAATATATGAGACAGATGTAGTGCGAGTTCTGTGGTTACGGAAAAAAAAAAAAAAAATTTCCTGTTGAAAATAGGTATGAAGAAAACAATAGTAAACGCAAATTATGTATGTTATATAAATTTCGATTAGAGAAATTACAATCAAAGAAGTAATGACTTTACTATATATGGAGTAAGCAACTCTCATAAATGAAGATCCTGTAACATGTGCATGTGGACTTCCTCTGTGTCAAAAGCACACTGTCAATTTTGAACAGTTGGACAGACAACTTGAGTAGTCGAGACCCGCTAATTTTTGTAAAATCGGACAAATGCTAATAATTTATTGTAATTTTTCCTTGTAGAGGATCTGCGATATCATTATGGATTTAAAATAAACTTTGTGAATTTTTTTTTGAAAAGGGTAGGTTAGGCTATTTTTGGAAATTTTAGAGGAATATTATATATATTATTTTAAGGCAGAAGAATACCTGGGGTTTTCTTCAGGAACGGCTACATCTGGGTGAGGTATAATTTAGGTGTTGAAATTGCAATTATACGAAAGGAGGACAAAGGAAAAAGCCAGCTTTTGTCCTAAATCCTTTCGTGGGGAGTAATTGTAGGCATAAAGGGAGATGATGTCCTGAAGCCTGATGGGGGCTTTTCATTAATACCATCTTCAAAGGAGGGTGAATACGTGTCGAGGCCGCCTTTTATAGCCTAGGCACGGTTCCATTGCCGTATTTCAAAAGCATGGTAGGGGGTTGAGTAGTCAAAAAAGGGTGAAGTAGGGTGGAGGGGAAAAATTTCCTGCCTCGTCGTATTGCACTTATAGTTTGGGAATTTGGAAATTGTAGATTTTTTTTCACCAAAAAAAAAAAAAAAAAAAAAAACAAGAGGTAGGAAACAGGTTTCACTCGGAAATACGGGTGCGTGACTACCTGTCCCCATTAGTAGAGGTCCTGGATTTGGGGTGGGGGTTATGTTCTGTTCTTAAAGTTGAACTTATAGGATATTTATTTTAGGTCCCATTCTTCAGAGATTATTATTGGTCTGTGTATGTTTATTGATCTGTTTGTTGATCTCATTGCTAGTGTCTCACTGTTTTCTAACTTAAATTTTGTGTCTTGTTTATCAATTATTATTGCGTTTTCGAAGGACCTCCACATATTTTTTTTACTCTATGTCAATTTTGAAATTGAAATATTTTAGTCCCATTGGAGAATATTATTTCAAGTGAATTGAAATTCAACACAGAGAAAGTCCACATGCACATATTATTATTATTGTTAAACAATTCACCTAACTGTTTAACCACAATATGTGGTATACATGTTGTAATGTTATAAAGGGGCTCACATCTTGTGAGTATGGGCTTGGCAAACCCAGGGTCCTGAGCTGGATATCATCATTCTTCTCTTTCTTGCTTTTTCCCTTCTACTTCTCTCTCTCTTCTCTCTCTCTCTCTCTCTCTCTCTCTCTCAGGGTAATATGGGAAATTTTTTTTTTTTTGGCTGGTGCAGCATAAGCCTCAGGCTTCCTTGCACCATATGGCTAATAATAATAATAAGTGTATAACATAAGAGACAGATATAGTGTATTAGTTGTCTGATGGCACCAGGGGTTCCCCCATCTCTGAATGAGACAGATATAGTGTGAGTTCTGCCATTATGGAAAAAAATTTTCCTGTTGAAAGTATATATGAAAACAATAGTAAATGATCCAGTGAGTTAAATAACTGGCTACTTGCTAATGAAACTTTTCAATAATATAGAGCTACCTATTGACATACATGTGCGATATAACTGATGAAGTTAGTATGACAAGTGCAGAATTGTTATCAATTATAGATATACATCTAAAGCAGATAACAGGAATTGATGAACTCTCATTTGGAGATATGAACATATATTTTATAGGAGATTTACACATGTGACAGCTATATATAAACCTTTAAAGACAAATAATTTCTGTAGCTGCAATAGTCTAATGAATAAACAATTGTTTAAATAAAAGAAAGAAAGAAAACCCTACTTCATTTGCCCCAACTTTTGAGTGAACTGAAACTACCCATTTCCACAACAACACTAGGTGGAATTTTATTCCAGCAATCTCTCTTTGGCTGAAAGTAAATTTCCATGCATCTATTATGCGCCAATCCTTTTAGCCTTTGTGTATACCATCTGACAAGCAGATATACTATCAGAATTTAATTTATCTAATTTTCAATCAGGTCATTATACAGATGACTAGTTTCGAAAGGCAGCAATTTACAGAACCTGCACCCTTTTGTGCTCCCCCAGACTAATCTTGTTACTCTTCTGTGCACCCTTTCCAATAGATGTATGACCTTAAAATGAGGTTTCCAAACCTGTATGCACTATTCCAGATGCGGCCTAACCATCGCCTTATATAACATGATAATCACTTCTTTATGCCCTCCTGTCGAATTCCTGTATATCACTGACAGAAGTCCATGCACTTTTTTAGCAACCTGTTTTCATTGCTTAGAAGAATTATTTCAGACTGTACAATTAATGTAAATATTTTTCATACTCCATTACTTTGATTTTAATACCACTCAAATGATATGTTATTCTGAGATTATTGCTATCTAAATGCAATAATTTGAATTTTTTTTGCTTTTTTAACTATGGCATATCTATGCGTTCCAGCTGAAACATGAATTCAGCTAATTTCCATGATTCGTGCAACATGACAGAAGAAGGAAAATCTGCACTACTACTTCCTTGATATCAGCAATGCTTTCAACTCAGTTGCCATTGGTGCTCTGAAGGGGCATACATTGATTACTGTCATTAACTACTGTGCCCACCTTGTGTCATCAGGGTACTTAGTTATCAAACTTGAAATACCAACATCCATATCATTAATAAATATTGAAAATAGTATTGGACAAACATGAAAGTGCATAAATGAAACTGAGGAAGTCTGGTTGAATGATAGATATGTGGAAATTTGCCTTCAACCATAAAGTTAGTTGACTGTTTGAACAAACTTCCATTTGGTATAGTGAAAGTGAGTAGTCTGAATAAATTCACGGAACTATTACAGAGGGTGGGCAGATTATATGTTTTTTTTTTTTTTTTTTTTTTGCTGATGTCATATAAGCTTGCTTTCTTGCATCATTTTGCATTATCAATACCACCAACATTAATTTACTACCTTTCATTCCACAAATCATGTACTAGTGTAGATACTGCAATGATATAATGCACATAACTGATATTCAAAACTATATCTTGCCAAGTTCCTGTTCAATATTTTTTCTTGATCAGTATGCTTTCAGATTCCTCTGGTTTTGGCCAGCTTGTTGGCTTGCTTTTATTTCACATGTGACAATGTCTAGGTGATGTCAGTTCTCCTCTGAAGCGAACCATGGTGGATATTCAACTTATCGATTCTTTTTCAGAATAAGCAGAAAGCATTTTGAAAGTTTTGAAGGTAGCCCACTCACAGCATGTATGTTGATTTCTCAAATAAATGTTCTCTGTTTAATACTGCTAAGAACACAAAACTGAAACACCTTCTAATTGACTTTATCACTGCTTGATCTCAAAAAAAAAAAAAAAAAAAAAAAAATCTTTTCAAAAACTCTAAATTCATCTCTCAAGACTTTCAGATAGAGGCTTAGGCAGATTATGTTATCAGACCTGGTGTTATCCCATCCACCAATGCAATGCCAATGTTGTGACATGCTGTCTAAACATCTCAATTTCATCCTCTGACTTAAAATGGTTAATCAACACCATTCCAAAATTCTCTGCAACAGAACTGAATGGTAACCGCAGCTGCAGCCTCAAAATCAGTAGCTTTTTTTTCCCTCTATCTTAGAAAATCTCTACAACCAAACTCTCACTCAAGCTTACGTATCGCCAGACTGGAAATGCTACAGAGTTTGCTACTCCTTATTAAAGCTTTTAGAGAAAATTCTCTTGAAACTACTTCCTGGGCAAATTTTTTACTTCTAGACCAGCATCAATTCACAATCCCTGCACGTTCAACTGAAACATGTCCTCAGCTAATTTCCATGATTTAAGAAACATGACAAAAAAAGGAAAATCTGCCCTACTTCTTCCTTTATACCACTATTGCTTTCAATTCAGTTGCTGTTGGTGCTGTGATATCAAAATTATTAGCGCATTTCCAGACTGCTGCTGAAAGTGGTTCTACAGTTACTTTAAAGTAACTGTAGAACCACTAAGATAAGATAAGAGTACACTCATAAATATGAGTGTACTCTTATCTTTGCTAACAAAACTACTACCTGTATTCGGAACATTACCTTAGACCTGTCCCAAGGAGGAGCCCTTTTGGCCTCATTTTCCTTTGCCACACTCAAAACTTTGCTTTCAGATTACCCCAACTTTGACTCTTTATGCTGATGGCATTTTTCTGGCTTTTTCAGTCCCTTCCAACAATGTCAACCTCGTGTAGGGCTCAACAATTGATTGACTTGACAACCACCTGGATTGCATTAACCTTTTAGTCTACATCCAACACCTCAAAGACCAAGAATCTAACATTTTCTCTTTCAAAAATCAAGTCTTTCCAACAAAATATATCATAAATTTCAAGATATTGGGATATACTTAAATAGGAGTGCAAGAGTGTTTGCCAATGCTATCGAGGCAGTGTTAGGTGGGTCGCAAAACTGCTAACTTGGGGGGGGGGGTTGACAGACTAAAATATTAGCAGTAGCTGCAGGCAGAGGTGAAAGTGATTCTTGCACTGAATCTATGCTGCACATTTTCATGAGCTTAAAGCCTACTCCTTTCTACTGAAGGTTTACAAGGGATTTTTTTCTTACCCATTTAGAAGAAAATTAATACCTTTAGGGGGAAACCCTAAGCAGTCAGGAAATGCTTGAAATGAGTCTACAAGCCAACAAGAATAGCTATATGAGCTGTGTGTGGTTTGTTAGCTATACATGGAATCACTGGATGATTTTCAGTGAGACTAAGTTGATGACTTTAGTAAGGGAATTGCAAACCGTGAACAGTGCATAAACTCTAATATAGCATTAGAGGGGACTATGTTGAAAATTAATTTTAGATTTGTATTTCCCTGTTGATTATAAACATTTTGGCTCACCCTCTACTTTAATATGATAAGCTGGCAAGAAATTACACCTTAAATGAGAATGAATGGAGAGTGAAAAATCTCACAATGTATCACTAATGATACATTGTGAGATTCTTTGAGCAGAAGGAAAGATATAGCAGCACTGAATAAATACAAATTTCTGAATTTTGTCAGGAGTTTGAGTTATAATGAAGTCTGGTCACTATAATGTTATTTCTGTATTGAAACTAGATATGGGATAATATCCAGAAATGTTTGCTATGTTTTTAAATATTAATCAAACTATTTCATGTATTTTCTATCTGCACAGCAGCCTCAAATAACAAGCTTCATTTCAAAATCACATAACTTGATCTTAAATGGCAAATGATAGTAATTAAAACCTGAATTGTTGTTTACATAGAGATTACTGTATGAGTCATTTTCCCAGAATGCAAGCTCCTAAAGAATTATATTATTTAAATTGACTTTTAAATAATATAATTATATCTGAAAATAATATATTTTAAAATTTATTTCAGTGAGTTCAGTGTTGGCATTCGAGGTGAGCGGACGCGCTTAGTCAGGGCTCCTCAGTTAAGTGGTTTACTTTTGGATAGTGCTTTTAAATATTTGATTTATTTAGATATTGTTAGATTATTTTGTTATAGGTTTTCCTGTAACAGTTTGATTTTAATAATATTATAGATATAATTTTGTAAAGTTAACTTTCATTGATATTTATTTAATTTTATAATGGTAGTTACGAGATCTGCCTTAAACAAGTCACAGGGTATCGTGACTCACACGGAAATAACCGATGGTGATTTACGGGTGAGTAATGATTTAATCCGTTGTGGAACCTGTGGAATGTTTTCCAAGGTCGACCCGGTGACTAATCCTACCTCACCTGGGGATTCTTTTCTTTGTGATCGATGTAAGGAGTGCACCGATCTTAAATTATAATTTGGTGCACTGATGGAACAATTTGAGTCCCTGAAAAAATGGGTGCTTGCCCTCGAGAATAATGCATCTGGGAGCATTTTAACAGATGGGACAAAAACTTTTATTGAACAGCACTATCAATTACTGAATGGATAAAATGATAAAATATACTTCTAGAAAAGGGAAGAAACACAGGAGCCAAAATTGCTTGCCAAAGTGTTAAAAATTCAAATGCATTGCAGATAGTAAAATGTTCAGCTGAGGACAAGATTTGGTACAGCCCACTAATCCTTGATGTACGTGATAAATAGATGAGTGATATACAGACAATCGCAACAAATGTTTTAAATATTCGTTTGAGTGTTTAAAGTAATTGTATAATCCTAAATTAATGTATTAAAGATAGCAAAAAAGTAAGAAAATATAGTAAAGCAAACAACAGTAGCTTCAGCGCGCCTATTAATGCGCCTCCGTAGCCAGGTGAGAAGGAGCAGCAGTGCGTAGTATACGCTTCTTGATTAGACCGGGGTTCGAGCCCGTCACCACCAAATACGGAGGATGCAGAAAGGTCAAGGAATGACCACCGCATATCCCGGAGCAATATGGCCTTAGTTGCGAATGCTCCTAAAAACCAAATAACACACACACGCACCTATTAATACATGTTGGTTAAATAAATTAGCAATATCAAAATAAATTAAAAAGTTCACTATAATTTCTGAATTAATTTGGGAAAGTATTCCTTTACAACTCCCCTATTTTTAATTTATTTCTCCTCTCCTCTCCTTCCCCTCCATCTTCTTTTTTGCTATAATTAAGTACTATTCTTCTTTGTATCTTATTTTGCTTGGTCTTTATGCATACCTGAAATTTTTTCAGTTCAATTCAATATATATATACATGTTGCATTAATAAATTGTGAAGAAGATTATAAGTATAATAATCATATTAAATAAATAAATAAATTTTCTGTTTATACTCCGGGACGACCAAACAGTCAGAGGAGTTTGCATGATAAATTGAATACAAGAAACAGCACCGTATTCAGTAGTCACAGGCTTGAACCTCGGTTACTCAAGGCACGTGTACTTAGGTACCCGCGCGCCTGACCACTACGGCGACCTTTATAAATTTTCTGTTTATACTCTGGGACGACCAAACGGTCAGAGGAGTTCGCATGATAGATTTAGAAACAGCACCATATTCAGCAGTCACGAGCTTGAACCCCAGTTACTCAAGGCAAGTGTAGGGAAAACGCATAGTATATATATATAAAAGGAAAATATACATAACTTATCATTGTATACTCCCAATATACAACGATAAGTTATGTATATTTTCCTTTTGTGTATATATACTATGCATTTTCCATAGATCCATCTAGTATATAATATATAATAATATATACTAGATGGTATATATAATAATATGATTATCATACCTTCCTCACAATATATTAATACAATATACAATGCATTATGGATGTAGTGTATCCTGCCACTGCAATAGCGCTAGTCCACAAATTCAGTACATAAAGTCAGTGTATTAATGATTAACTACCATACCACTCATTTAATAATCATTATATATATATATATTATTTTTGCTATATAGCAAAAAAAGATATATTACAGGTGGACAGTAGACATAAACAAGAAAAGAAGAAAACAGACAAACAATCTGAATTGGCATCACTAATCAAGGTGCTTATCCTACTCAGGTCTCAATGAGTAATTATTCATTGAGACCTGAGTAGGGTCTCAATGAATAATTTTATGGTCCTGAAGGGATATCTGATTGCAAAGCTAAATTGACATTAGAAGCACGAAAAAGAAATTCCATGCTTCTAATGTAAAATATTTTATTAGTCCATAGCAAAATATCCGCTATTTGTTAATTCATGGAAGGTAAAATTTTTTTACTCAATATAATCAACAAATATGTTCCAGATCATAGTAGATTTGGATAGCACTTTTAACAATTGTAAATCATATATGATCTGGAAACTTGCCATAGCATTCTAAAATCGTTTCTTGATGGCAAGCTAACTTTGAATAGCAAGCATTACTTTGGATGGCAATAAAACTGTAAAACTTGGTGTTTGTAAAAATTTTAGTTTTGATTAGTGTTTAGTTCTTACAAACAGTAACTTTACTACAGATTTAATACACTTTAAAAAATATGCAAGCCTAAAGAAAACAATGGTGTTCAAATTATTTGTGCATAATTTATAATTATCAGTGATTCAAACTGATGCATAGTGTCATGTATGAAATTTATAAGGAAGCTTTGCCTATCTACCACTAAAAAACTTTTTTTTACCTGCTTACCACAATGATATATTTTGATAAACTGCTTGTTAATTACACTCCATAACATCTCTCACTGGTGAGAAAAAGATCAAGTGTTGGCTGTGTAGTTAGGATTTTCTGGTATTCTAGTAGGTAAATGAACAATCTGAATGAGGTCATTAGTAATTGAAAAAACCTCAGAATCTCGACCAGCTGGGTCTGTGTGACTAGAAAATGGAAGACAGATGGAGTTGTGAACATTAAAATCACCAAACTGTTAGGAAAGTTGGACTGGAGAAAGTTCAAATTTCAAAGAAAGTCAAAGAATTCCAAGTGATTAATGGAGTTAGGAAAATGATAGAGACAACAGCTGAATTTGACAGAATGGAATAGAGATTATGCCAGAAGATCAAAGAGAGGAGATTCCAAATTACTATCTCTGTAATAGAGTATCATACTAGTTTATATCTACCATAGGTCACTGTATTACCTGTTAATTTAAATGCATCCCATGCATTTTTCTTCTCTGCTACTAGTCTCATTAGTTCACATGACATCCATTTAAGTCTCTGTCTTGAACAGTATTACTTGGTTAGTATGAAAAGTCTAGTAGATTCTAAGATTACTTCCCTGAATGCTTCTCATTCAGAATTTACTGTTGGCATCCATCATCAGTTGGTCTCACTGCAGAATTCAAACACAAAAGCCCTTTACCTTTGATGCTAATTATATCTTTTAAGTATTCCCATATCAGTACACTGATCACTGCCACCCAGTGGGTCTTTTACCTGGTATTTTTAATACATGAAGAATCACTGCTGATAATCAGATCAAGAGTATCGCTTCCTCTTGATGCATCTCTAATATACTGTTGTATAAGTCTTCCAATAAATCTGCAAAAGTTGTTTGTATCAATATCTGGAAAGTTAAACTCCCACGTTATATATATACTAAATTTCTGGCCCATTCTATTTCTCCATATAGTTGTCTGTTATACTCATCAGTCATTATGCTTATAACACACCCCTAGTACTTAAGTCACACCAAACTGACTCAATGTTGCACTGGTTACTGATGTTGATTGGATGCATTCTTAGATTTAATATGCTTTTTAACTAAGAGCATAACCTCTCCTGTCCTGTCCCTGCTTTCTGTAAACATTGTACTCCCTATATGGCATCACTCAGACATCCTTTATGTGTGATGATGCCACATCATCACACATAAAGTGATGATGCATTTAATGACTTAAATGCATTTAATGACTTAATAACTGCATTTAATGACTTAATCAGTACTTCAAATTCACTAAATTTATTTATTATGCTCCTAGCATTAGTGTACATGCAAATATACATACTCTTAGTTACTCCAACACAGCTCATGTATTTACTTGGTCCATGATTACCCATGGCAGGGCTTGAAATTCCCAACACCTTGCTTTCCATGATGCTGCATATTTCAGCAGAAGCAGCGCAAGAATTACTTTCACCATGACATGCATCTCTAGTTAATCTATTAGTCTGTGTATCCACAAGCTAGCAATTTTTGACCCACCTAATACTGCTTTGATAGCATCAGCAAATATTCTTGCACCCCTTCTATTTAAGTGTATCCCATCCCTATAAGAGTAGGAGACCGGAAGAATTACTTAACAAGTACAAAACAATGCTGAAAAAAAGCCGCGAGTTAGGGTTGAATTTGAAAGTGTCTGCAATTCTGCCCAGACACGATAGGAGGGAGTATATGATTAGAGCCTTGTCGATCAATTCTGCCCTGGAGAGATTGTGCAAGGCTCAGGGGGTAGAATTTTTCTCAGCCTGGTCTGTGCTTGTTAACAGGAGAGACTGCTTCTACAGGAATGGGATACACTTAAATAGAAAGGGTGCAAGAATATTTGCTGATGCTATCGAGGCAGTGTTTGGTGGATTGGAAAACTGCTAGCTTGGGGGGGGGATTCACAGATCTTGATCTGATTATCAATGTTCAATAGATTAATGATAGCCACAGGCAGAGGTGAAACTGATTCTTGCACTGCTTCTACTGGAATGAGCAGCAGCCTGGAAAGCAAGGTACTGGGGATTTCAAGAGTTGCTGGGGTCATCATGAAACAAGTAAATACATGTGTTGTGTTAGCATAACTAAGAGTAAGAATAGGTGTATGTATACTTGCATGTACACCAATGCTAGGAGTATAGTAAATAAATTTCATGAATTTCAAGTGCTAGTCAAGACAAAGGCAGATATTGTTGGGATATCAAAGGCATGGTGTCAGACAGACATAAGCAGCACAGAACTGGAATTTGGGGAGTACAATGTGTACAGAAACGATAGACAGGACAGGAAGGGAGGAGGGGTTATGCTGTTAGTTAAGAAATAAAATCTAAGGAAGTGCATCCAATTGATGTGGGTGGACAATGCAATGTTGAGTCTGTTTGGTGTGACATAAGCACTGGGAAAGGAAAAATGAGAGTAGGTGTGTGTGTTATAGGACTAATGAATCTGATGAGTATAATGAGCAATTGTGCAGAGAAATAGTGGGCCGTAAATTAGTGTCTTATAATGAGGGATTTGAATTTCCCAGATATTGACTGGAATTTGTGGGTTGGTCACTCACACACTAGCAAGGCTTTTGTGGATTTACTGGATGATTGTGTTATAAAACAGCATGTTTGGGAGGCAACTAGAGGGAGTAATACTCTTGATCTGATTATCAGTAGTGATTCTTCATGCATCAAAAATCTGCAGATAAAGGAACCACTAGGTGGCAGTGTGCTGAAGTGGGATTTACTCAAAGAGGTAACTACCATGAGGGGTGAAGGGAAGAGTTTTTCTTTTGTAAAGGTGTCTTTTGTAAAGGTGACTACAGTGGTCTGAGACAGTATTTAAATTCTATACAGTGGAACCAACTGATGATGTTACCAACAGCAAATTCAAAATGGAAAGCATTGAAAGAATTAATCTTGGAAGCTACTAGGCTTTTCATACCAACAAAGAAATATAGTTCAAGATTTAGGCCTAAATGGATGTCAGATGAACTAATTAGACATGTGACAGAGAAGAAAAATGCATGGGATACATATAAATTAACATGTGACACAGAAGCCTATGACAGATATAAGCTGGTCTGTAACAAAGTTACAAAGGAGGTTAGGCAGATGAAGGCAGATTACAAGAAATCTTTAGCAAAGGCTGAAAAGGAAAAACAGCAAAGAATTCTTTACTTATGTAAACTCTAGAAGGAAGAGGATGAATCAGATTGGTCCACTTGATATCAATGGTTCAACTGTTGATGATCCTGCTCAGGTAGCTAACAAACTAAAAGAATATTTTGCATCGACATTCACACATGAGGAGTGATTCAGGGAGGGGAATGCCAGAGGTGTATTCAACTCTGGCAGTAAGCTAGATAATCTTGTAATAACTGAGAGTAAAGTGGACGAGAAATTGTTGAAGATAAACACAAGAAAGGCACCTGGGGTGGATGAAATCTATCCAGTTATATTAAAGGAGGTGGCAAAGGAAGTAAGGAAAACCTTAGCCATAATTATGAGAGCTTTCCAGGACTCAGGAGAGGTACCCATGGACTGGAGATGTGCAAATGTGACCCCAATCCACAAAGGAGGATCAAAGGGAGACACGGGTAATTACAGACCTGTTAGTTTAACTTCTGTTCCAGGAAAATTTATGGAGGCACTGGTTAAAGAAGCATTCAGGATCATCTAGACAAGACTTCAGTTATAACTCAGACACAGCATGGGTTTGTTAAGGTTACATCATATTATCCAATCTAATTTGATTGGATACTATGATGTAATCACAAAGGAACTGGATGCAAAGAATAACTTTGATATCATATATTTGGATCTTAGAAAGGCTTTTGATACTGTTGCAGATGGAAGACTCCTGCACAAATTGGAGCAGTGTGGCATTGGAAGCAAATTGCTGCTATGGATTAAGGGGTGGTTGAGGGGAAGAAGACAGAGAGTGGTAATCAATGGACACTGCTCATCGTGGACTAATGTTATTAGTGGAGTCCCTCAGGGTTCAGTGTTGGGTCCATTGTTGTTTTCTGTATTTATAAATGATATTGATGATGGTAAGTCAGGCTTAATGTCCAAGTTTGCAGACGATACGAAGGTTGGCAGGGTTACTAATGACTAATAAAGTGCACTGCTGCAACAGGATCTAGAAAAGTTGAGCAGATGGGCTGAGAGGTGGCAAATGAAGTTTAACATTGACAAATGTAAAGTACTACATATGGGAAGCAGTAATCCCAGAGTAACGTATCAACTCTGTGGTACCACACTGAGTGGTAGAGAATGAAAAGGACCTGGGGGTAATTGTGCAGGCAGATATGAAGTTTTCTGAGCAGTGCAGACAGTCTGCAAGAGTAGCTCATGGTGTCTTCTCAATGATATACAGGAATTTTTCTAGCAGGGATAAGGAGGTGATTATCCGCTTGTATAAGGCAAAGGTCAGGCCACACCTTGAGTACTGTATACAGGTCTGGAGGCTTCATTTTAAGAAGGATGTAGAGCTGTTGTAACGAGTACAGAGAGGGGCTACAAGTTCAGTGAATGGAACAAAGGGTTGCTCTTACGAAGAAAGACTTAAGTTTTGCAAATTACAGTGTCTGGAGACTAGGCACCTGCGAGGTGATCTGATTGAGGTGTATAAAGCTGTGAATGGTTTGAGCATGCTCAATGTGGATGGCATTATTCCACTTGCTCAGAGAATAATCGCCTGAGAGAGCATAAATTCAAACTGAGGAAAGACGGTTGTAGGATAGATGTACGGAAGTTTGCCTTTAGCCAGTGAGTGGTTGATTGGTGGAAAACAAACTTCCATCTGTCTTTGTAGAAGTTGATAGCTTAAATAGATTCAAGGCAAAACTTGACAAACATTTGGAGCAAGTGGATGGGTGAAATAAGGGGGTTTTTTTGGCTGATGCTATATAAGCTTGCTTTCTTGCATCATGTGCCTTTGCTAATGCTAAAAATAGTTTCTCCTGTTAACAAGCACAGACCAGACTGAGAAAAATTCTATCCCAGAAGCATTAAACTATCTCTCTCCAGGGCTGAAATGATTGACAAAGGCTCTAACACATACTCCCTCCTATCATGTCTGGGCAGAATTATATAAGGAAGGTGCCCGATATGGGTACCTTACTTACATAATTAATATCTTATCAATATATTTCTTTCATTTTATTTATCCTTGAACTAGAAGGCATAAACAGATTTTTTTTTTTTTTTTTACAAAAATTTATTATATGCTTGATATCTCTCCAAAGTTATGCTTATGTAGAGGCATAACTGGAATGAAAAGACTTCTCTATAATCTGAAAAAGTTACAAACTAAAAGTTATCACGTGCATCATGGTCTGTAAAGTTTTTGCAGCTCAATTCATACAAGCAATTCCTGAGATTCCAACACGGCTGAGAATCCAATACATAACTTGTTTTCTTGCTTTCTTAAAAAATCTGAGTTAATTCTTCAGATGCTGAATGGGTGTGTGGAACGTTTACTGTTCTGTAGTGCCTCACAAATACTATCAAAGACTAGTTCTGCTGTAAAAATACTACAAACAAGAGGCAAAGAAACAGATACAGTTGATCCCAGAAAAACTACTACTGCACCTACTTTGTTTGATTTTGATCCATCTGTATAAATAAAATACTGTTTCTATTTTCATAGCTATACAGCACATGGAACTTCTGCATAACAATTCAGGAAACATCCCTTTTCCTCCATTTTGTAACATAAAAGATAGATAAATGCAAGTCAACAGAACAAGGAGGCTCTGAATATGTCTACAGTACAAATGTGCTAGAAAAAGTCCTTCCCAAACTCAAATTTATGAATATTTAGTTTGACTTTAGAGAAATAAACTAGTAGGATGCATTTCTACCAGTTTATTTTCATTTGGCAATCACAGTTACTCACCAATTGTGGTTTGTGAATAATAGACCAGTTAGGATATGATAACTAACCAAAGCTTTTGCTGCATACCTGCAAAGTAGATAATATCACTGAAGGTGTAGCAGTGGCTCAGATGCATCTGCATATAGGCTATAAATAGAAATACTAAATGCTCCAGCAACTATACAAATTGCACTGTGATGAAGAACATCTAATTGTTGTAACACACTCCATCTAGCTAGAAAATATACAAAATATCCATAATCCAACTGATCAATCAGAATTTTATATAACTGACGCAATGTGTTTCTTGTCAGCTCTCAAGGCCACTGAAGATACTAGTACAAGAACCAGTTCACGATGAAGAACACAAATGTTATAGAAGTGTAAAACATTGATATATTTTTTTTTTTTTCAGATATTCTATCACCATTATTTTTGTCCACAATTATTTTTTTAACGTATAGCTGAAGCTTCCATTCAATTGTATTCATGTTCTGTGATTGAAATGAGATGAACAGATCATTTGGGTGCACATAAACTTCTAGTAAAGTATACATAACTTTTGTGATACTGTTCACTCCAAGGACAAACAGGGCTACACTTAATATGTCTTAAGTATGTCAGGGTAGATTTAAGATTTATACAGAGTGGGTAGCAGTTCAAAATAAGTGTAATGCCAAAAACAAAAAAGAAAAGTTTTTTTTTATGCAGAGGAGACAATATTTGTGATGTGCTTATGCCAAGATAGGTTGATATCAGGATAATTATCAATATAAATATATAACCTTGTCTAGAAATTTGAGTATCATCGATGAAGAGCATAGGAGCAGTAGACTTTTTTTTTTGTGAAATAAGATGGGACTGAGTTTTAGATAGAGTGAAGTTAACTAAGTTTTCTTTGCCTCCAAGAATTACCTGGAGACCAGCACTGGATATTCAAGAAGTTAAAAAGCTGTTTTTGCAAGGAAGGTTTCTCAAACTGAATAGCAGATATAACATGATATTATCAGCAAAACTATGGACGGGATTTCCAGTCAGCAGAAGAAATATGTTAATATACAAGAGGAAAGAGTGATAAAAAAAAAAACACCAGGGGAATGCCAGCATTAATGGAGAAATTAGAAGACAAAGTCATCTGCAGCACCCACAGTGAAAGAAAACTAGATACCCAGGGCAGAAAAACAGTTGGGAATCCATTACATGGGAACTTGGTTGAGTATTTTTGCTCTGGAATGGGATTAACTTTCCCTCACAGGTTTCCAGCCCTGCCATGGGAAAGAAGGAATAGTGGCACTAGAAAACCAAGCAGTTGAAAGAGTTAGTAATAGTAGTTAGCAATGTAATAAGAAAAGAAAGGTGAACTTCCTTCTTGTGTTCTTACTTGTGATTTCATGTACAGAAATGGTTTAAAAATGAATTGCTGAGAGCAAAAAAAAAAAATAGAACTTAAAAAGAATTTTTACTCCTGAGCAAGCTGACTAGATAATTCGTACTGGGATTGCTTGGCCTTGAATTTGCTTGCCACCCAGGGCCTTTATGTAGGGATGCATCTAGTCAGAAATCCCAGCAGTAAATTATAACTATTAATGGTAGATTATCAAAATGTTTCAGTTTATCAATTAATCTTCTAAATCACCTTCAATGACATTTAACTTGAATGAAGCTCACTGAATGTGATACCTTAAATAGACAGTGTTAGCTTGCAGAAGAAGACTAAAGTATCTTGATTTGATATTGTATGAAAAATGAATCTGTAAGTAGCATTTAGACTTAATGCTTAATATAACTGGATTTTAAATCGCCACCATGTGAATGGCAGGGTGGGGGAAGAGAATAATCTTCTGAAATAATCTTAAATCACTAAGATTATTCCAAAAGAGCATGTTCTTGTTCTACGGTTAATACAAAATTGTAACAATTCTGTATTATCTGTAGCTAATTCTGTAAAAATTCTGTATTAGCCACAGAACAATTTTTGAATGACTAGATCTCCCTTGTTTTCTGATACCTTCCTCCAAAAAAAAAAAAAAAAAAAAAAAAAAACTTAAACCTGTTCTTGAAACTGATACAAATGTCTAATTTCAAGCAAATTAGTTTATTTATAAAATTAATTCCACTTCAAAAATAATCAGCAGTTTTGGGTAGTTTTGACCATTTTAGGTAGGTGACAAAAAATTTTCAAAAACAGTGATAATTTAAGTTCACCCATCTGAGACAATCATCTTTATTGAATGTCAACATAAATAAATTTAGTATGATGTTACCCAATATAAAATTAACTTATTATACGGGTTCATTCAAGTTGGGTCAAAGCTGTATGTAATTGTAAATGTCCTTACCTATTACTATGGCACCTGCCTGTCACAAGCACATCACCGAGATGCAGCAATCCTATCAGAGTCATTACCAGGAAAGCTAAAAACTTCAAATCGGGAAACGTCAAACTGGCTATCCAATAGGCCATGTGTGGCACTCATAAGTGTCATCAACTTTCACAGGTTAGTTTTAAATGTATGAAAATAATAGTAAATGGTGATACTTAAAGAAGATACACTAACATAAAATTTATATTATTACTAGCCATATAGTGCAAAAAAGCCTGAGGCTTATGCTGCACCAGCTAAAATAAATTTCCGAGTTACCCTGAGAGAGAGAGAGAGAGAGAGAGAGAGAGAGAAGTACAAGGGAATCACTAAGAAAGAGAAGAATGATGATATCCAGCTCAGGACCCTGGGCGTGGCAAGCCCATACTCACCAGATGTGAACCCCTGGGAATTCATAAGTTATAAGAATCTTCATAACTGTTCACGAGATAGCATATTTTTGTGCAAGGTAAATGTATGGAAATACATTAAACATTTCAAGTAACTGGCATTAGTATTGATAAATTATGCAAGGAAATGAGCATATCTAGCATCAGCTTTAAAAAAAAAAAAAAAAAATCCTACCCACCCCATCTGTTCATCTCCCATAATAATTGGTCTAATTCTTCCTTAAATTTATTCAAACTACCCGCTTCCACAACACCAAACGGAAGTTTGTTTCTACCATTAACAATGTTAGCTAAAAGCAAATTTTCACATCTATCCAGCAACCATCCTTCCTCAATTAAATTTTTTTATGTTCACTGATCTACATCATCTGAGCAAGATGGCACATAATGGACATTTAACTTATTCAATCAATTAAGGAACTTAAAGCGGTTCAATCAGACTCCTTGCAGCAACCTAGTTTTTTAGGTATTGCAATTTGCAGTAGTAGTAAGAGTACCCATTTGTTCCCCTCACTAATCTCATTGCTCTCTCTATCCCCATTCAAACAAATTCACATCCTTCCTAAAATGAAGCTTCCAGACCTCTGTAAGTACTCAAGGTGTGACCTAACCATGGCCTTATACAGCAGAATAATTACCTCCTCATGAGCAGTCTTCACTGCCTGTCTGCATTGCTAAGAGAACTCCATATCTGACTCCACAATTATCCCCCAGGTCTGTTTCATTTTCTTGAGTGTGGTGTATACTGCAGTTGGCAAGTTATTCTGGGATTACTCAGTAACTGCTACCTAAAGCCACACTGCTCCAATTTGTAAAGTAGTCTTTCACACGAAACAATATTGAAAGCTTTTCCAAAATCTAAGTACATTTATTTATTATTTAAATAAATTACATTTTTCATCCAGTTCCTTGGTTAGTGTCATAATATCCAATCAGATTGATTAGAAAAGAATGCCCTTTCACAAATCCATGCTGTTGCTGCCATATAACTGTATTTCTGTCTAGATGGTCCTGAATTTCTTCTTTAACCAGGGGTTCCATAATTTTGTCTGGAACAGAAGTCAAGCTTACAAGTCTATCATTACTCACTTAACCCTTTGTGAACTGGGGAGACATACATCTCTAATCCATTCAAGAATGCTCTCATAATTATGCTTACTTCCTTTTCTTCCTCAATATAATTGGATTAATCACACCACCCCAGGTACCATATTTACATTTAGCTTAAACAATTTCTCTTCCACATTCTATTGTTACCACAAAATCATTTAGCTCACTGCTAGATTTTGATATACTTTTGCCATTCCAGATATGTAACTGATAGTATATTTTCCAAAAATATATTTTAAATGATGTTTTATATTTAACTGTATGTGCAGTATATGTCAAATTACTAAAGATATTAAATAGAGTACATAAAAGCTGAAAATATTTTGTTCTTATCCATTTTACTTTCAAAGGTGATGCTCTGAAGTTATGAAAAGTTCTTATGATCAAGATAGAATTTGTAATTTGAATGTTATTATTATTATTATTATTAGCTATATGGTGCAAGGAAGCCTGAGGCTTATGCTGCACCAGCCAAAAAAAAAAAAAATTCCCAAGTTACCCTGAGTAAGAGAGAGAGAGAGAGAGAGAGAAAGAAGTAGAAGGGAATCACCAAGAGAAGAATGATGATATCCAGCTCAGGACCCTGGGTGTTCTTAAACTGAGAACTCACTGTTTATGTAATCTAAGCCAATTTGCATATATATGAGAGAAACAACACTACACCTCTGCCCGTGATCTGCTAGGTTTGGTTATGTTATTAAAAAAAAAAAAAAAAAAAAGTCCGCCGTAGCCCAGTGGTCAGGCGCATGGGTGCATAAGTACACGTGCCTTGAGTGACCGGGGTTCAAGCCCGTGACTGCTGAATACGGTGCTGTTCCTCGTATTCTGTGTACCTTGTAAACTCCTCTGACCGTTTGGTCATCCCGGAGTATAAACAGAAAAAAATATTATGTGTGTTAAGAACACAAGTAACTAAAGCTATGAGGCAGTATATTGTGTTTTGTAATTGTGCATTTTCTTTGGTTGGTTGCTATTTTGTTGGATGATAAACCGAAGTTTCTGGGAGGGGAACCATGCAATCCTTGCCTGGACCTACTAACTCAGCCATCATGAAAAAACAGACTTAGTGCTTTACATAATGCTACACAACATAAAAACAGAAATAGTATGCAAACACAATTTAAATTATTCAACAAGACTAAGGATATATAAAAATTTGATACAAAAAGTTGTCAAACTTTATTAAATTTTAACAATATAGAATGGTGGATAAAATGGTCTTTTCCCCTTATACCATATGAGGAAAAAGACCATTAATGTCATTACAGGCTTTTCCAGTTCTTATACTATAGTGCAATATAAAGAGAACCGAGAAGATATGTAACGGGTTTAAAATAATAAGTAGAATGGAAGTCTCGATAATAAACTTAAGAAAACTTTGACACCATAAAAGCAAGCACTTGGAAGGTGGGGTGGGGAGGGGTTGATACCGGATTATTTTTTTCTCTATCTAGTCAACGATTCTGGCAAACCCCCAACCTTCATTGAAGGATCCACGCGCAGTGCTGTAATCATAAAATTAGCACGAGGTATATGAATATAATAATGTTACTTTTCAAGTCTTTCAAAAACCAGGTGTACGCTATTCATCTAAAAAATCCAGTGTTACGGCGTATAAACTCCACTACAGCCCGCGTAGCATTAACCGTATTTTGGTCGAATTCATTTTTTCAATACGCATTCCAGCGTATCCTAAAAATATGAACTCTGTCAACTATATAATCGCAAAGTAAATAGCATTTCTATATTTCATTTGTTTATTGAAGAAGTGAGTGGTAAAGAATGCTACCAAATGAACTCATGCTATATATATATACATACAAACAAACACGCGCATCACTACATATACGTCTGTCAATAAATTATATTTGGAGGTCAGATCAGGATAATGCAGTTCTCCTGGTGAAAGAACAACATAATGCAGACGTTAATAATACATAAATAATAGCATTAAGGCATACGCATTAAGGCACGCACAAACAGACATAAAACTTAACTTTTACTAACTTTCATTAGCATGTAAATGTTATGGGTATAACATAAATAATTCAAATATAAAGAATTAACTACCAATTCCAAGAGCCAACCAAAATCTAAATATTTCAGTTCACAGATACATTTCAGCTTTTTTATATTAGCAATTTCATTTTTTTTTTTTTTTTTTTTTTGTTATCAACATTCTACCCCTATAACTTCTATAACCGAAATTACTCAAGCAGCTGCATGATCAACGTACTGTATTTTCATATTAAAACTAACAATTTGCCTGGAGAGTTCAGTACAAACGATAAGCTTGCACCAACACATCAAACACAACTTATTATTAATAAATAAAAAATGTTTACCTCTTCTTGCTCGCGGCGGTCGTCAAACTCGAAGTCCCAAGCGTGCGGTTTTGGCTCATCAAAACCTGACGGCGTTGATCTCCATCCTAATGAAGACGGAGTCTTCGACGTTAGACTCAGAGAAACGAAAAATGCAAGGAAAACATACACTGCAACTAAAAACCTCGCCCAAGGGAAAACTTGCATCTTAATGTTTTATTATACCATGTAATTCGTGAAAAGGGAAAGACAGAGTGGGATAGGAGAGGGAAGAAGACAAGAAGAGGGATCTTAAACACACACACACACACTGGGAGCCGACACAACCAATATGATTAACGGCAAGCAATGCAGAACTCAATCGCTTCACACCGCTACGTCGAGTCAGCCCGACTCAACGCTATCCTCTATCGATTTGGCCTGCCGTAACTGCCGCTAGTCCCTGCTACAATAGAACCCTTGGCAGATGGCCATCAGGCATGCGTCACGGCCCTAATGGTAATGAAAGGCACAAAACAGGAATGTTAAAGTTCTTGTTGAAAGAAGGGCAAAACACACACAAAAATTTAATGTAACAAGTTACTAGAGAATTAATTAGTTCATTCAAAGAGAAAGGTATGTCAATAAAGTCGCACGATATTTCAAACTGCAAATACTGTCAATAGTGGTGCGTCAGTATGTTTTTTAAGTTATGGTGTATACAAATATCAAAGCACGGTCGACTAACAGCGATGGATAAATCCATTTGATTTAGTAAGTGTGCTTCTTTATTCAAAAATTAACTCCTACTCATTAATTAATTCTTTCTATTCTTTTCGTTCATTTTTGATAATAAATGAAAAGAAATAAATGTTCAATGAACTTTTCATTATACTCACATGTTTTTTCCATTTTTTTTTTTTTTTTTATACACGATAGAGCCCAAAGGTAGTTAGAGGGAGCTGAAGTGGATCCTCACATAAGTGGATTACAAAAACTTATACTGTTTATAAGAATATACAAAACTAAGAATTATGGAGTTAATATAAATAAAGTAAATTTTCCATTTATGCTGTGGGAGAGACATATATGAAAAGAATTTACCAGATAGAGAATATTAGTGTTTAATAATTTCTTCGGTTCGAACTAAATTCAACACAAACGCGCGTACTACTAGTTCCATGCCTTGACCATTTTAGTCTGCCTACGCCAGATAACATTTATAATTTAGATCCAAGAAGCTTTTATTAGTATTATTTATTTATTTTATTTATTTATTTTTTTTTACAGTATATAATTTGCTTTTACAGGGAGCGATTCTTTTAACCTATCCTTAAAAGCTGTATTTTTTGTTTAGGTCGACGCCACTAAACATTTTGGGAGGAGGTGGGGGACACGACTATAGTTTTGTGCTGTTGCAACAGTACGCAGGACTTATTATCATTTACAATTTTGAGAAAATTCAGTTTTAAGAATGCAGATTCAAATAAACAAATGTGCAAATATACAGAATATTTTATAAGGCTGGGCAGCACTTTTCTGAATCTGAAAACTGATAAAAGTCAGTGCATAAAAATATGGGAACGATTCTGAACGGTTACGGATTTTAGCCGTTTGAATTTTTGACAAAAAAAAAAAAAAATGGCTATTATGCTGTGAATGGTAAAAAATAAAAATATTAAAATAATAAATAAAAAGCAGACATTCCTAATAAAACGTTCTTTCATACCAGATATATGTTTGTTCAATCCTTTTTAGTTTTTATTATTATTTTTTTTTTTTACCATTAAACCCCACTGTGTTATTGTTTTCTGATCCTGAAAGTAAATAAAAGAGAAGAGAATGTAGGCAGTGTTGAACTGTTTAGAATCAAACACGCGTTCATATAAAACTTTTTTTGGTGCGGGGATACAGCCAGATTTAGACATGTGCCAAATAAACTATCGTTTGGATTTCGTTACGGGTTTATTTTTGTGAGGATAAAAATCTATAATTACATTATAGAGTGACGAAACTATACTGTCAAATTCTCTTGGGTAGCAGAGTTGGTAGGATTACAGTCCTCCCAATACCGACTGGAAAAGCTCTGAGTTCGCGTCCCGTCGATGACCAAGGAATTTTGATGGGCATTTTTCACAACATGGCTGAGTTCGTCGGTCTCAGGTGAGGGTAACATGGTTTTTGCTCCCGAAAATTCACGACGATAGCATGTTTTTTTTTTTTCTCCCCCGGAAATTCATGTTTTTCGTCCAGCAAAGAGAAAATCTACCTCAGAACACACGCAATTTACCGACAATATAAACGGAGCAATATGGCCGTAGTCGCTGATACTCCTAAAATGTATATATATAAATAAATTACTGTGAGGTCCGCACCGCGGGAAGACCCACGATTAAGGAGGATAATGGCTGGGGTCCATGTGGTTGTTAAAATCACGTGGGCTGTACGGAAATCAGGCAGGTGACAGAATTTATAGTTTTGCCACTAACTGCATTTTTGGGCCTCCTCACATGCTTTGACTTAGGGTCCCATCGTGTGAAAATTCGGCCCTGGAAGGGATATATATATAATGTGAGAAGGAATAAGTAATAATACAGTTTTATCTTAACAATTTATCTCTATGGCATTTTTTTTTTCATGCAGAGACAGGGGGAGAAGAATTCAACAATCTGTTTAGGCAGACGCTAATGTCATATATTGTATATACGATACATACATATACACTCAGTGATCACTGAACAGGGCTGTGCAAAGGTACTTGGGGACCTGGATGCAAAGACGGTTAAGGGTGCCTTGTTAATTTATATTGAGACTTTCATGGCTCCCTCGATTGGGCCCCCAAGATCGGGGGCCCTAGTGCGGCGCATCCAGTGCACCCCCATTTGCACGGTTCTGTCACTGAATTATGACCACCTACCTAATACTATGTTGGGTATTAGGTAGGTGGTTCGCATGGATAACAGACGTTATTCGCCTAGCCATTGACTCCACTAGATGTCTAAAGACGTCCATAGTGATCTGCCGCCATGCTGACATTTCCACAGAGTCGAAATAGATGACGGCTGAGTGTCCATGCACTTCACTTTCCTATTTCAAAACATCCCATAGGTGTTTGATTGGATTGGGATCAGGAGAATTTGGAGTCCAACTAACATAGGTGATATCTTCACTGTGTTCCTCAAACCACTCGTGCACAGTGCGGGCCCGATGACACAGCGCATTATTGTCTTGGAAGATATCGTTTCTGTCCGGGAAAAAAAATGCAAAATGGCAGTGTGCACCTGGTCTCCTAAGAGTGGCTGGTAATTATAACGTAATGTAACATATCAGGGTTTTTTTTTTTTTTTCTTACTCTAAGATTTTTCCCATTTACAGCTAGATCAGCATATAGTGAGGCAAGTGTCAAGGCCGGCCGTTTGTGTGTACTGTTAGTTTGTGTAAAAGTGTGATGTTGTAATCAGTGGCCGGCATCTGCAACTTCGCAACCAAGGGGTGACAGACACCAGGTCAGTTGTACCCTGACTCCCATTCCTAGCCACAAGAAGGCGTGCCAAATTCTACAGCTAGCTCGTGCTGGGCGACCTCAGAACCAAAACTCTGGAGAAGCCCGAAAAGTCAGAGGAAAGGGGTGAACAGTGATACAAAGATGGGGAGGACAGTTGAAGGCATCCCCATGGAAACAGGAAAGAAAAGTTATGAAGTATAGCAATAGTGTAGAGCAATGGACAGTAAGTTCAAAAGTCCCCACATCAGGTGGGGAGTCAGCAGCGAAGATCCCATCCGAACTATTCCAGGAGAGTGCATTCCACCTAGGTGCAGAGTCACTGCCTATGAGTTTCCATTGGAAGATGTCACTCTTGTTGGTATCACAATTGGGTTGTAGTTCCAGTCCAGTGAAGTCGTCTTTATAGGTGAAATCAGTGCCAGGTATTTGCCAATTAAGTGAAACAGTCTAGAGAGCAGGTCCTGTGCAGAGGTTGGAGTCCAACTCGCAGGTCACTTTAGTGGTGAGAGAGGGACATAGGTGATTTTTCATTGTGTGAGAAGACTGGTTCAGGGTGGAAGTTACAGGTTGGGCTGCACAGTCTGGTCTGTGCGATCCAGGGAGACACAGTCAGGTGGAAGTTGAGGTCAGGCTCATGAGACCTATGGAGGTACAAGCAGTTCAGTATCCTCCGTGGGTGAATAGTGGATGTCACATATTGGCATTGCCATGCCACAGACCAGTGTAGTCTTGTTTGGTAGTAGGTAGATTCTAGGAGGCCTCTACTGTCACAGTCACTTATGAAGATGCTCGAAGTTGGGTATGGTCCATGCAGGGTAGCATGTTGATGTGTTAAATTCTAAATCCAGTGAGGTCTGGTGTTTTGGTGAGGTTTGCCTTGTAAAACGAAAACATCTAAAGCAGCTGTTGAAAGTGACACCTCTATTTGCTCAATGCATTTTCAACACAATAATTCGATGATTTTCTGCCATGTCTTATGGTTTAAGGACTTTTTCCCTTTATAAAAAACTACCCTATTAGGGCTACCAACAGAATCCTTATTTGTCCATGTGTATTGTGTCCATAAATTGCATGTGTCTGGTCGATTTGCCTGTTTAGCTGGAGGAAAAATCTGAAAGGTTTCTGGGAGTAAAACTTTACTGTCCATGTCTGACACCTACCAATTCAGACACCAGTGGAAAAGTCTTTAAACGTTCCTCGCGTCATTGACGGGATTCGAACCAAAGACCTTTTCTACTTGGTTTGGGACGACGACGATGATTATAACCACTTTGCTACCTGCGTAGACCCTCTTGGGTAGGATCGCCGTCCTCCCCGCACCAGGTGGAAAAGATCTGAGTTCGAATCCTGTCGACGACGAGAGGAATTTTTATGGATCTATTTCTCAACGAAGCTGAGTTAGTCGGTCTCAGGCGAGGGTAGCATGGTTTTTCGTCCAGAAAACAGAAAATCTACATCAGAACACATGCAATTTACAAACAATATACACACAGCAGCATGGCCTTAGTCGCCGATGCTCCTAAAAACCCAACAACAACCTGGGCAGACTATCGTTTAAAGACTATTCTTTATAGTTTCAGCAATTTTCAAAATGATTTCTCATTTCTTGCTTGAACCTCCGAAGTCAAAATGGTCCATCGTCATCTACCACCCGTTTGGGATGGGGGAGGGGGTTTGGGTTCGATTCCGGAGGAATCTCTAAAGTCCTTTTCATTAGAGGCTGTAATTAGCCCACTCAGGCAGATGGGGTATGATATTCCAGTGAGTTTTCAGCGCTCACAACGTGCAAATGCAAATCGGACCTCGACCATACACAATATTACTTCTACACACATAATACACTGAGTGGACAGAAATCATGGGATACCTACCTAGTAACGGGTAGGCCTACCTTTCGCCCGGATGAGGGAAATCAAACGGATAGGCATTGAGTCCACTAGTTCACAAAAGGAAATACCTGTAGAATGACACAGGTATTTCCATCCATGCTTGCTGAACCGCTGTCCATAATTCTGTCGCATTCTTGGGTGAAGGATCCAAAGCTTGAACTGACCTTTCAATAGCAATCCAAAGATGCTCCACAGTGTTCATGTCCGGTGAACAGGGAGGTCATTCCCTGGTGGTAAAATCTGCAGAATGCTCTTCAAACCAAGTTCTAGTCACCAGGGCTCTATGGGGAGGCATATTGTTCTGCTGGAAGAGTCCATTGCCCTATGGGTGCACGATGACTGTGAAGGGATGCGGATGGTCTGCAAAGATGGACACATAACGTGGACCATTCAGAGATGCGTCTAGACGTACCAGAGATTCCAACGTGTGTCACTTGAACACATCCCAGACCATTACCGACCATCCACATGCCTCACCAGTTCCTTGTTGACATGAGTGGTTCATAGCTTCATGGGGTTACCGCCTGATACACACCCTCCTGTGTATCAGGCGGTAATCATCCAAGCTCCAGTGCCGATGTTCTTTCGCCCAGTTGAGGCGTAGTGTCCTGTGTCATGGTGTTAGCAATGGGACTCTTTTGTGTTGGCGGCTCCCATAACCTATTGCGGCTAATAATTGCCTGATTGTCTTGGTGGATACGTTTCTGACACCTTCCTGGTTGAAGTCGGCGGTGATTTGTGCTACTGTCACTCGCTGGTTGGCTGATACAATTCAAGACAAACGTCGACGGTCACGTTCATCCACCACCTTTCTCTGCCCATGATAAGACCCTCAGAAACTGAGGTTTTTCGTCCAGCAAAATAGGCAAATCGACCATAGAACACGCGCAATTAACAGACATAAGACACACCGCACGGCAGGTGAATTTAATTATTCGGATGGCCTAAATATAATAGTAGTTTTTTTTTTTTTTTTTGCCAATGATGAGATGTTATTCCGGAAATGGCGTATTCCCGATACGCTCTTGATACTGTCGAATCGAGATAATGCAATATCTCTACCACCTCCGCGATAGAGTGAACATAATGTCGTCCACCGACTATCATCCCTCTTTCAAAGTCAGTTAACTCATGACGTTTATCCATACTGACATCGAATTACCGTCTAGTCAGAAACATCACGGGAAAAGTGTACTAGTGCATCGTCCTATCATATATAAACCACATCTCCTTCTGATTTTCAAGGGGTAGGTCCTCCAATAGTATCCACAAATTGATCTGCAGAAAATATTGGCATGCTATTCCTGAAAGACTTGTTGGTAAAAAATAAGGAAAAATCAGATTTTCCTCTAGACAACAACACCAAACATTAAAGTAAAAGATATGTTGATGATAAAAACTGACAAAAGTATGTGGGTTTTCTTCCGCCATGTATGAGAGTTTCGAGAGCTGAAAATTCTATTTCTTATAAAAGATTATTTTTATCTGTAATCAGGTTGGTTGGTGTTTTATGGCGCATTGGTAATAAGGCCATATGCACCAAGTTAATCTGTTGATATAATCACCATCCTCCCCCACACAGGGTGAAAAAGCTTTGGATTCCAGTCCCTCCAATGATGTGAGGAATTCTTATAGATTTTTGCACGATGTGGCTGAGTTATTCATCTCAAGCAATAGTTATATGCTTTTTTCTTTCGGAAAATCGCCCTGTGGATAGCACAGTTGGTTGGACTGCCGTCTTCCCCACACCGGGCGGAAAAGACCTGAGTTTAAGTCCCGTCGATGACAGGAGGAATTTTTATGAGCCTTTTTCACAACGTGACTGAGTTAGTCGGTCTCAGGCGAGAGTAGCATTGTTTTATTCTCCCGGAAACTAGTGCTTTTCATCCGGCAAACAGAAAATCGCCCTCAGTACGCATGCAAGTTAAAATCAATATATACGGAGCAATATGGCCTTAATCGCTGATGTTCCTAAAATTCTACTACCACAACAACTCGAAAAGTCAGTTTTTTGTTTTTTTTTTTCGTCCAGCAAATATCAAATCGACTGCAGAATATACGCAATTTACAGACAATATACTGATGCCTCATAGGCCTCGTTGCTTTGGAGCTTAACACATATACACACTATATCGAAAAATGAGTTACTGACAAAAGTTTCTGCTTTATTCATATCTTATGGCGACAATTCTCATATGCGAAATGGATACAATTGCTGTTTTCTCTATGTCCTCCTCAAGCTTGCGGATGAAATATTTATCCTAACATAAGTACCTTCCTGAACTTATGGTAGGATATACTTCAACAGCATGTCGTATTTCCTTTTCAACATTATATGTATACCAATGTTTACTTGTTTCTAATGATTTCAGCATACCCGTTTGTTGTTGAGTGACATGATTTGTCAGCAAACAACGCAGTTCAAAAGTTTCAGGAATTAGTTACAATGGCTTATGCGCCAAAGTTGACTTTGGTCATTCCGTGTTACGATTTTTAGCTTGTGTACTGCAGCTATTTTGTAAAATTCAGATACGATGTGATGTAGCTCCCTACGTATTCTCCTTTACTAATTTTCAGTTCCTACGGCCTCCTTTAATTTCTGGTTAAGGAAAGATCATAGATGGATTGTACGTAACGCTCTTCTGAGTGCCCCTCCTTTTGTTCTGTCAATTTCTAAATCTGCCAAACGTTCTCTGGCTGTAACACTGTTACGTTTCCACTTGGTGAATATGTTAGTCCGGTGGTTTTCAACCGGGGTGCCGCAACAACATTCCAGGGGCGCCACGTAATTTGGGTTTAAGTTACTTAAACTTATTATTTTTTAATTTATATGTTTATTTCATTATAAAAAGGTGTACAGTATCTTTTTAATTGTGTGGTGATCTATAATTGATGTTTATTTAGTACCTCTGTATAAAGAATAAAATTATATACTGTATATATATAATTTGTATTATGAAATGTAATTTTTATAATTATATTATTGTAATAAATATCAAACATATATATACACACGCACACACAGAGAGTCGGATCTAACAGGCAGAAAATTGAGTAGGGGTGCCGTTATTAAAAAAAGGTTGAAAACCACTGTGTTAGTCATTGCTGAACTAGGGTTTGCAGTTTTGCTGAAATGGCACAAACAGATTGATTGCTAAGCTCAATGTCTCAGCCTATCTATGTGTTTTTGTTTGCTTAGCTCTATTATGAATGAATGCACTTGCTTTTTTTTTTTTTTTTTTTTTTAATTATTTCCTGACACGTAGATAAGGAGTATGGTTCGTTTTCCGAATTTCTAGGGGGTTTCCTTTTTGTATGTACACACTTACACAACCTTTGTAACATGTATTGCCCTTGACAAAGCCTGTCTGTTGTCTTTGTCTGTTGTCACTGCTCGAAACAACTGTTTAATGTCACCAGGAGCTAATTTTCGAATAGAGCTGTTGCTGTTACCTCTAGAAACCAATCCGCTGCCAGATATATTTTCCGTGGCTATCCACAACGGCCCATTCTTCCCTTGGGCCGAGCCTTGTTTTGGACAAATGTTTATCTTCTACTTTTGATCATGCTCCTAAAATAGTCTATGCAGATATTTTCGCTACATTCATTTTTGAATGAACAAGAACTGAATGAGAAATTATTTTCAATGACATCTTATCCCAACTTTAAACTCGGTCCACGGATAATAAGCTTTTTATTTCGCCTAATAAATCGTAGATGACGATCTTTAAAGAAAATATCAATCATAATAGACTTCGCATTGTAAAATTGAATGGATCTTCTCTTCCTCCTGTTTTATTGCGTAGGTAGCTCCTAGTTATAACTGATGACTTGTTTTGTTTGCTTCACATCTTTTCCATATCTCTAAAAATTTAAAAAGACTTTTGGCTTCACATTACCATATTACAAAAGTAGGTTTGGGGTTGAGCAGCTGTTATGCAGCATATAAAGCTGTTTTAATTCGAGAAATCACTTATGGTGGTGAGGCGCAAGTTTCAATGTGCGACTAATGTGACCGCACATACTACATTAATATCTATTCAACGTACTATGTAACTCTTCTAGTTATGTATAGGTCGTGCAGAACGATGTGAAGTCATGCACTCCAAATGATTACTACATCTCTTCATGGGATTGTACCTTTTATATCGTGGTATTTGTTATCACAATGAACTAGTAGAATATTTTTGAATCTGAACTTGATACTGTAAATCAGCGAATTCGAACTCTTAGTTAGGACAACTAACGCTGGTATAATAGGGCTAACGGAAACGTGGTGTCAGCCAGAAAGGAGATGCTGAATTTCACTATGGTATATACGATGTATTTAGGAAATATACGAAAGACAGAAGGAGCGAGGGGATGGGATCATGCATCTTATCTAAAGCAATCTGAGCACAAGAACTTTGGCAGATTCAAAAGCTACGCATGCTAGTATAAAACCTTGAAGGTGTGAGATAGTTGGAAGCAAAGGTATTATTATTATTATTATTAGCCATATAGTACAAGGAAGCCTGAGGCTTACGCTGCACCAGCCAAAAAAAAAAAATTTTTGAGTTACCCTGAGAGAGAGAGAGAGAGAGAGAGAGAGATAGAAGGAAATCACCAAGAAAGAGAAGAATGATGATATCCAGCTCAGGACCCTGGGTGTGCCAAGCCCATTGTGAAGATTGTGAAGACTGTGACGAGACGAGCCTTTATATAAAAATGGAATCGGCAAGCTACTCTGAATGTTTTTTATATATGATTTCACTTTGGTTTTTTTTTTTTTTTTTTTGGTAGTTGTTGGCGCATCGGCTTCTGTGGCCATAATGCACCTCCCAAGGTTTTTGCAGTACTTTGATCCAAGCCCGAGGCGGGATTCGAGCCCGCGACCTTTGGGTTGCCAGGCAGGCACTTTACCCACCCGGCTAGCCCGGTCGGCATTTTAATTTGTCCCCGATTGATTGGAACAAGTGGTAAGGAAACTCAACAAGGGAAATAAAACATTTTAAATAAACTAGATGTTATTTGTATCATTTATATTTGAAAGTACTAGAGGCAAGAATATTCTAGAGCTGATCATCACCACCTACGAACCAAATGAAATCACAGAGCTGAAAGTACAGCAACCATTAGCGGGAAATGATCACGGAGTTCTAAGTTGGAGAGTAAAGTGTAAAGTAAAGTGTGTTGTCTGACGGCGCCAGGGGTTTCTCCCCCATCTCTGCATTGTATACTTGGTTTTTGTGACATAGTACTCTGTGGAGGCCAGATATTTAAAAGTGTATGGGGAGTGGCGTGTCGTGTAGTGTTTTGTACCGTTGTATCTCTGACCATTTAGCCGTTGGACCCCTAGTGGAACCCACTGTTGCCCAAATAGCCATGAGGAGGCAGGTCAGGCACCAAGTAGATTATTATTATACTCTGGCAGGCCCTGCCACCTAATTTCTGAAGATTTAAATGGAGGCCTAAAATGGGGAAAAAAAATTGGGGACGTTGAAGGTTAAGTTATAGCCAAGAAATTTAGGTCGAGGTGAACTTAGTTAAAGAATTTTGCGTTTTATAATTTACAATTTAATTAGGGTATTACACTGTCGGTCAAGTTAGAGTAGTGGGGGAAGACTGGGGGAACAGACAGAGTATGGGGGCGATAGGGAATATATGTGTAGGTGTATGTTTCCTGTTTATGGCGGCCCCTAGGCATGTGCTGTTGTTGTTGTTATTTGGTTTTTAGGAGCATTAGCAACTAAGGCCATATTGCTCCGGGGATATGCGGTGGTCATTCCCTGACCTTTCCGCCTCCTCCGTATTTGGTGGATCACGGGCTCGAACCCCGGTCTAATTAAGAAGCGTGTGCTACGCACTGCTGCTCCTTCCCACCTGGCTACGGAGGCGCCCTAGGCATGTGCCTATCTCCACCTCATGTCTCTGTGAAGGAAGATTCTCTGTACAACGGGCCTGACATAGTATTCACACACAATACTGTAGTATATGTTATTCATGTCAAGCCATTTTGCCACCAGGGGGCAGCTGTCTCCAGGACAGCCGATTCCCGGTGCCCGTTCGGCGGCATATGGAGCTGGGCCTGTTCCAATAGTCTGTGCTATAGCAGAAAGTCCCGCATCCACCGGTGGGTGTGCCATACCAGTGGATGCCAGAAAATCCTGTACTCATGATGCTCATCCTGAGTACCAACTAAAAAAAAAAAAAAAAGTAATAATAATAAATAAATAAAAAATAAAATAAAATTTTAAAAAAAAATATATATATAAATAAAATAATAAATAAATTAATTAATGAAAGATGTATAAAAAAAAATAAAATAAAATTATAATATTAAAAATAACTAAAATTAAAATAAAACCACAAATCATTGGCTAAAAAAAAAACTATGGGTGAGAAGAAAAAAAAATTAAAAACCCAAACTAAGGCTGAGAAAAAAAAAAAAAGAAAAAAGGAGTGAGATATTACTGAGTGGCTTTCAGCAATTTTCTTCTTTTTCTAAAGACCTAAGACAAAAGTGTTGAAAAGCATTAAATCTATCTCTATCTGAGACAAACAAGTGTAATAATACATGTTTCCAATCTTCTTCAATCCCACAAATACAAAAAGTATCTGTTGCTATACCCAACTGAAACAGTTTTGCATTTAATGATCCATGCCCTGTCAATATAAAAGAAGCCATCATAGCTGGGAAAAACCAATCTAAGTTTTTGTTTAATGGCAAATAGCGAACATCTGGCAAAAAGTATTTGGTGACTAGACCAGCAGTACTGTCGTTCCACCTGCATTGCCATATATTATATAATTCATTCAATATTCTTTTTATCTCAATTTTCATATTAACAGAAGTATTAGAAGTTATTCCCATAAAGCTAACTTCCCTACTCTTCTTTAAATGATACACCATCCCTCTATATATCACATGCAAATCCAGGGGTAACACCCCAGCTATCACCTGAAGGGCATTCGTTGAAACCGTCCTACATACTTGATTAATTGCTAATAACATCACCCTCTGTATGGAATTTAATATATTTTTTATTCTAACAATATTTGCCCTCCTATACCAAATACCAGCAGCAGCATATGAAACAACTGGCAGGAAAACAGCCTTATAATACAATCTAAGGGTTTTTTCTTATTTAATCCCCGTTCTGTTCTGGTTATCCTAATTATAGCAGCACTAAAAGTTCTTACTTTATTCGCTAAATTTTCTATATGTTCTGTAAAACTTAACTTATCATAGTTAACTTAACTATAGTTATTCCTAAATACTTATTGGTTTTAACATACGCTATTTGTTTATTATAAATACGTGCAGTAGGTGGACGGCCATAATTGAAAACCCCTTTAAAAACCATCAGCTTAGTTTTTATTATATAAATATTCAACTTATGTAATGTAACCCATTGGGTCAGATCTTCCAATATTTTCTTAATCCTTCTCTCCAAGACCAATCTTGAAGATCCCGGAACACAAATTACCAAATCATCTCTATGCTGTAGAATGACAATGTTCAAGACTCCGAGAGAGCCACTAATCTAATACAAGATCTAATTGCAACACACAGACCCCAGTACGGAGCCTTGGGGACATCCACGGAATACCAGTGTGCCGTAAACTAAATGACGTGCCCTTACTGATATTTTCCTATTTGTAAAATAATTTCTTATTACTTTGTATAATTGATATGAACAACTCATCTTTACTAACACATTTAATACACTCTCCCACCACAGTGAATCAAACGCCCCCTCGAAGTCTATGAACACTGCCATAACATATTTATCAGTAGCAGATCACAATAATGAACTAAGTCATATATAGCGTAGCGTCTTCAGCAGATTTTCCCTGTTTAAATCCGTATTGATTTGTTTCAACTGTACAATTAACTTTTAATAATTATTAATTCATTTAATCTTATGGCTAAAAGTCTCTCATACATCTTCCCTAGATTGGCCAATAAAGATATTGGCCGGTATGCTCTAGGCTCCGAAGGATTCTTCCCTGGTTTCAGGATCATCTTTAAAATTGAGAACTTCCATATTTCTGGAAAAACTAATTCTAAATGGCATTTGTTAAACATATTTAACAATATTTCAGGATAAATTTCAAACATCTAAACTATTGCTGTATTTTCTACTAAATCCCAACTAGGACATTTATTCAACCTAACCTGTTTCATAACTGATTGTAACTCAAACATATTAAATAGCTCAGTTTCAATAGACGTATTATATAAACTGTTTTCCATTCTTATTCTAATCTGATCAGCAGTGTCTTGTCCGATATCATCACACTTATAAAGTCTGTTCACTATTGCAGCAACTGAAGAAAACCAATTTAATGCACGTTCATGTAATATATCGTCTACACTGTAAAATATATCTCCTAAGGGAACTTTATTACGAGACATTTTGTAGAATAAACCCCACGGCTCGGTATTTCCTGTTTCTTTTACAAAATTCTGCCATGATTGGGTCTTATGCTGCCTAATTGCTTTACAGTATAATTTCTTTTTGTTTTTGTAATTGGTTTTAAACCATTCGACCTCCTGAGCTGGCAACGATCGTCTTCTTTGATAACCTCTTCTTGCAGAATTAACTTGTCTACGAAGAGACGTTAATTCCTCAGACCACCAAGGAACTATGTTCTTTCCCATTTTTCCCCCTCTTATATGCATAAGATGTTACTCTATATAAAGCATTCTGAATATACGAAGAGTATTCCAAAGCATTTAAAACATTCAATTGTGTTCCAGTGTCTCCCTCAAATTCTATACTTAAGGCTTGCTTAAATTTTTCCCAATTCATTGTTTTAATTGAAAATCTGTTTATATTTTGCAAACTGAGAGAATTAACAACTGACCTGTCAAAATTGATAATAAAATGTATTGCTCTGTGGTCACTCTGCGTCGCCTCTGTAAGAATTTTCCAACCAACAACTTTATTACAAATACTAGTTGTAGATAAAGTAATATCTGTTTGACCAGTTAAAAAAAGTATACGGCATGCCGTGAACATTAAGATTGTATGTAAATATAATTTCTTCCAATAATCTACCTCTGTTATCAGTAAAACCACTTTTTGCCAAAGCAATGACTTGGCATTTGCGTCCATAGCAATCATTAGGTTAGAATTTGCAGTAACACTCAGAAACCTTCTATATAAAGAACTGTTTCTAACATGTCTTGCGAAGGGGGGGACAGTATAAGGACATTAAATACAACGAGAAACCACAAAAAGAAATCTGAACACATGTATTGTTTTGAGTGCAGAACGTTGTCATTTTAGTAACAGTTATATATCAGTGTTATTAATTATAATAGCTGACTTAGGTCTATCACTACTGGACTGTATAATTCGGGAAGAAAGTGGAATCCCTGCTACTTTACACCCTTCTCGACAAACTTGGCGGACATAATTATGGTTCTTTCATACATATTATGTCATACTGATTCTCATTCATAACCACTCCAGCTTCATCCATTACTATTTGTGAACGTTGACAGTTTATCTGCATAATTTTAAATGTTCCTATGTGCTCAGAAATCCTCCCACTATCTTCCCTATGATTTAAATTACTCATTGTTAATATTCAAATTAGATATTTCAACAGCCCTCTGATACTCAGGACAGTTCTTGTCCCGTACTGAATGATTGCAATCTTTTTTTCTTCTCTTGCAGTTAACACATTTGGCCGGTTGATCTCTTAATAAACAACCAGTATAAATATGCCCATTTTCTGCACAATGGCCACATGACACAGACTTATGTTGACAGTACTGTGCAGTGTGCCCACAACCTAGACACTTAACGCATTTTGATACAATAGTAAACCTTCGATAGGGAAGTTAGTTACAACCGCATCCCGGTGTCCGTCCCCCCCGCACGCGAGTCTACTATACTGTCTGTGTAAATAACACAAAAATCTCACACCCACCAGCAGTTGTGCAAGTCTGATGGGTGTCAGCGTCTCCCGCTTCTAGGCTGCCCAAACCTAGGAGCAAAAAAAAAAATAATACAGTAATAATAAAATAAAAAAAGTAAATAAACAAAAGTTTATTCCCCTTCCCCCAAAAACCACCTCTCTTTAACCAGCCCGCAGGGAATAATCCCGCTTCAGTAAATTCTACTGGTGTCAGCAAACAAAGCAAAACTAATAAAAAAAAAAAAAAAGAAGATTCTCTTTTACAGGCTCGCAAAAGAAATAATACATACTCACAAAGCACAATCCCGCATCAGTAATATTTAACTGAAGCCAGCAAGAAAAAAAAAAAAAAAAACATGAAACAAAAAAAAGAAAGTGCAGTCGTACTAAAAACCTAATCAACACTAATCAAAATAGAGAGCTGCTTCCTTTTAAGGAATACACTCCTACAAAATTCCTGTAATAGCTTAAAACGTTTTTCATCAATCAACCATTCTGTTTCAGTTCCCCTATTCAATGCAGGCAAGCTAGCTCTTAATTTACTTCTAAATTCTTCATAAATGGGGCAATCATACAAAACATGTTCCAAAGTCTCGTTGAACCTACAGGAGCACAAGGGATCTGTTTCCAAACCTAGATCACATAGCTTATATTTTAATGAACCATGTCCCGTTAGCAAATACGACACTTCCATAGTTGGGTAAAACCACTTTGTCTTCTTACCCGTATTAAAACTTACTTTTGGAATAAGCAGCCTGGTAACATATCCAGTACTACTTGTGCTCCAATGGTTCTGCATATTTTATTTAACTTTAACCATATATTCTTTTCCTAAAATTTCCTATCTACCAAAATGTCGTTAGTAATACCCAAAAATGAAATCTGAATTCCCTTTCTCAAAAATAGCTGAATGCCCTAAACGCTATATATAAATCTAAAGGATGCCAAAATGGCAGCGTAAGCAGCAGGTCAGCTGCATTCACACTCGCTGAGAGAATGTCCAAATGTTCCGCCCATGGAGACAGTCATGTGCAGTTTGTAGCTCAGGGGGTTCTTGAGATGTCTGGCTGGAGACTTGGTCTCAAGCTTTCTGGTCTTAGTCAGGTGGATGTCGTCGTTGTTCCAGTGGTAGGGATCTTCTTCTTGTGAAACGTGGCAGTTATCAAAGGCAAAGGAATGAGTTTTAATTTCAAGAAAAGAGAATATGCCAGCTTTAGCTGCTACATGGTCTCATTATGCTTTCAGGCATCAGGTTATAGTTCATATTCCCATCAAACCAGCAAAAGAGCAGCCATCTGCGTTAGGGTGAGAATATGAAAATATACAGCCAATTTCGAACGAATCACCAAAAGGCAAGCCCAATAAAAGGATAAAATAGCTTAACCCATAAGCTCTTTAAGTAATTTTATTACTTAAACTGTCTACAAGCAATACCTTTATAAAAAAACTACGACAAGGGCCTTCTTAAATTTAAAACTGTCTACTTCAAGCTAATAATATTATACAACATAGTCCTTTTAATAAATATTTTAAAACTTTTAACGTTATAGTCACAGAAGCCATTAATGGATATTTGCTAGTTAGAAAATACAGCACAAGGAGGATGCCGAGATTTATGAATAATGAACTAGCCGTTTCAACAGAACAGAAAAGGTGGCATGGAAAAGTTACAGAGCGATGAAAAGTACTGAAGCCTATAACATCTATAAGTTGATCTGTAATAGCTGCAGAAAAGGATATGGTGGTAAAGGCAAATCTTGAGAAATCGCTCGCCAAGAGAGCAACGAACCGGAATGGGTCGCTTTTCAACGAATCAGATTGAATCCTTATGCAGTGAGTTCAGGGAAAGCTTGAAACAACCGAGCTGATGTTGCGAATGAACTGAACGATAATTACACGAGAAAGACCCTTGTGGTGAGCAAAAAACTGTGCGAGTGCAGCTAGGAAGTATGAAATTAGCAGTATTGAAATTTCTGATTATTTACTAGAAAAACATTTCAGCGTTAAGGCAAGTAAGGTTCCTAGAATTGACAGCATAAACGCAGTAATTTTTAAGGAGGCCGCGAGAGAGTGCATTGAACCATCAGTATTAATTATAAGGACATCACTAGAGTCAGAGAGATTTCTCCGGATTGAAGAATTATAAAAGCGGTTGAAGGTATAAAAGTATAAAATAAGATAACGGCGGTTGTAAGGATGAAGTGAGTAACTGTAGGCCAGTCAGTCTCACTTCGGTGGAAGGAAAATCATGAAAACAATGATTAAAAGTGAATTTATCAAGCAATGACCAAGAGTTCCACTTTTATCTAAATGATTATACAGGATAATTTAGACAGAAATGAAATCCTGAAGGAAACACACCATGGTTTTGTAAAGAGAAAATCATGTTTCACCAACGTATTAAGTATTTTAATAGTTAATACGTTGCTCTGTTAAAATATTTAATTCGCTAAAACATCGTTTACTTGGATTTCAGAAAAGCATTTGACTGAGTCCTTCATAACAAGTTACTGTATAAGCTACGCGGCTTATACAGTATACAGTAATGCAAGGGGCCTGAAGGGTAGGAAGCAGGGAGTCGTGATTAATGCGTGATTAATTTAGCTAGAGTATGAAGTGGGTTTCCCCCAAGAAATGGAACTGGGACCACTTTTGTTTTCGATTTTCTTAAATGATATTGACAAAGATACAGGGCATAAAGTCAAAATTAGCAAATAATATTAAAATCGGTAGAGTAGTTAATGATCTGCGGCAAACAACACTTCTTTAGGATGACTTAGATAGATTTCAAGGATGGTTCAGATAAGTGGCAGCTACACTGCCCTCAAGACCTCCGTAGCTGAGTGGTCAGGGGCGGGAGTGCAGTAGCACACGGTCTTTGAGTAGACCTGGGTTCAAGCCCTTGACTGCTAAATACGGTCGATCTGTCAACCCACACTGGACCAGCGTGGTAGATTATGGTCCATTTCCTTCAACATGAATTGTTGAGGAGGCTTCCATCCTGCAGTGGGTTGATAATGGCTGCAGTTTACTTTTTTTTACACTGCCCTACCATTAATATCTGGACACCCCTCCGTTGATTGATAGTTGGTCATGTCTTACCAAGCACCACATGTCGGACAACTATAAATATCCTCGTAGACCTTCGAGGAGAGAGTAGTACGATTGTGAATGCAAGATGCTACGATCGGCGAGGTTAACAGACTTCCAACTCAAAATGATAAGAGGGTGCCCCAAAAGTAATCGGCCTGTACGTGACATTTTAATGACACCGAAAATCCCTATGCTGACGACTAGGGATGTGATCTGCAAATGGAAGCGTATGATGAAACCTTCATGAAACGATCAGAAAAACCTCTAAAGCTGACGTAACGTGACAGGAGATCCTAATAATGAATCGTTCACTCAGAACTCCGATCGCAGCACACAGGGTCTCATTGAAACGATTGGGACATATGTCAGCATAATTACAGTGTACAAGATACTATATGATATGGATTACCACTGTTGTTCGGCCACCCACCAGCCACTCATTACCCTGACTAATACCATACACCACCTAGCTTGGTGTAAGGTCTGGCATGTGGCTTTCTCCCGCCATCCTCAACTCCTAGGCAAGATCGTCAAAATGGTAGACCATGTACCGTGACTTGTCACTCCAAAGCGCAACTCTCCAATTGTCTACCATTCTGACGATCTTGCCTGGGGGAGAGGGTTGTGGATGGCTGAAGAAAGCCATACACCAGACTGTATCGCCCCGACAATGAAATTGGCGGAGGCAGTGTGATGTATCTGGGGCTATTTTTCATGGTTTGGACTGGAACCATTGGTTGTTTAGACAAAACCATGAAGGCATGTCTAGACATCGATGACGCGAGGAACTTTAATGGGCTTTTTTCACTCCGTGGCTGAGTTAGTTGGTCTCAGGCGTAGATAGCAAGGTTTCTCCCCCAGAAACTGGGGTTTTTCGTCCAGCAAACAGACAAATCAACCATAAAACACACGCAATTAACAGACATAAGACACAGCACGGCAGATGAATTTAATTATTCGGGTGGCCTAAATATTATAGTTTAGTTTTTTTTTGTTTTTTTTTATGTCTAGACATCCTCGACAATAAGTGGAACCACATGGGGGGATGCCCATGCCTATATCAACAGGACTATGCTCCATGTCATACTGCTCTCATGACCTGTCCTATAGAGAACCTCTGGGATGAATTGGACCGTCGGATGCGTGTGAGGAGAGACCGCCCAAAAAACAGAGCTGAACTGTTTCGCCGCTTTGAAGGCAGAATGGAGGATAATTTCGGAAATTTACAAGAAGCTGGTGGAGAGTGTTCCATAGAGACTATAGGCGGTCATAAAAGCTAAATGTTTCAGAAACATTATTAGTTTTCCTGTAAATAAGGTTTTAAATTTCACTTGCTTGTAGATATGCAGGGTGTCTGGATTTTAAGGCAGTGTATATTTTAATACAGCAAAATGCAAGGTGTTTCACTTTGTGTGTGTGTGTGTGTGTGTGTGTGTGTGTGTGTGTGTGTGTGTGTGTGTGTGTGTGTGTGTGTGTGTGTGTGTGTGTGTGTGTGTGTGTGTGTGAAGAAAAACCATACTACACTCATCCACGGTGTGAAAAAAGCCCATAAGAATTCCTTGCGTCATTATCGGAATTCGAATTCAGGCGTTTCTATAATGTTGAGGAGGGTAGAAACGGCCTGAGGACGGTGATTATATCCACTGGATACCCATGAAGGCACACATCAGGAACAGCAACTCCAAAATGACTGATATACTTGATGAGGTTGAAAAACAATAGAGGAAGAAAGGGATTTGGAAGTTTCGATACGGTCGGACATGACATTCTCCGAACAGCGCAGACACGTGGCAAGGAAGGCCCATGGTGCGCTATCGAAGATTTAATGAACATTTTGTTGTAGGGAGAGGGGGGAGGGAAGATCAAAATGTCTCTGTATAAGGCAATTGTAAGACCACGCTTGGAATGGTATGTTCAAGTATAGAGACTGGACCTAAAAAAAACATATCGAGCTTCTTGAAAGGGAACAAAAATGGGCAACGTGCCTGGTAAGATCGGCAACAAGGGCGTCCATACTAGGAAAGACTTCGAATATGTGGGCTACAGAACTTTTTAATCGGGCATCTTGGAGCAAACATAATAAAAGTGTATGAGGCGCTGAGAGAAGAAAGTAAAATGAACGAGGGAGAAATTTTTGTTGTTATAAATCACTCCAGAACTAGGGACTATAAGTTGAAATTAAGGGGAAATAGATTTAGACTGGATTGCAGGAAGTTTATTTACTATTATTATTTTTTTTTAACCAGCGAGTTGTTTATGGTATGTCACCTCCATGGGCGAGTGGTTGAGGCTGACAGCTTGGGTAAGTCAAAACTCAGCTGTATAGGTACCTATATGGGGAGGTTGTTGTTGTTATTTGGTTTTTAGGAGCATTAGCAACTAAGGCCATATTGCTCCGGGGATATGCGGTGGTCATTCCCTGACCTTTCCGCATCCTCCGTATTTGGTGGTCACGGGCTCGAACCCCGGTCTAATCAAGAAGCGTGTGCTGCGCACTGTCGCCCCTGCCCACCTGGCTACGGAGGCGCCACATGGGGAGGAGGTGAAATAGGTAAAAAATGTTTTATCTATTTAATTTATTTTTTAAAATTTATTCTTTGACAGGTACAGCAAATACCTCGGGTTTCCTTGAATCATATTGTAGTACTAATAACCTCTGACACTAAAACTGAAAAATTACGTTCGTGGAACAGTGTGGTTGCAAAATAGCGATCTACAAGAATTTATCCTTGAGCAGGAGCCGTCACAAGGTAATTTATTTCAGAGGTTACTTTTGCCACTCTCTAAGCTAACAGGAAATGGCTTCTTTCCATTTTATATACATCATATTTAACTACAGAATATGGGTCTTTAAAAATAACTTTTTATTTTAACCTTTAGAATTCTGATACCTGTGTTTGCAATGGGGTGGAGGACTAGTTTCATATCATTATTCTCTTTATGCTGACTTATGTCAAATATTCTTGCCATTACATTGGCTCAAGGAAACGAACAAGAACTTTTATCAGATAAAAATACCTTCTTCACCTTTCAAGAACTCTACAGAAAAAAAGATTTGAAAGAACGACAAGTTTACTTCATACTCAGAACGTCTCTGCTGTTCTAACATCTGATTCATCTTAATGTTTATGCTATACAAAATCTTTTTTTATTTTTTTATCACTAACTTCGGTTAGCCCGGGATCATTTTATTCTTTTCTCTTTTATTTCCCATCAACTTTCCTAGTTGAGAGTGATTTTAGTTTATGTATGACTAGCCCTTTCGAGTGAGATGCTAGCACTACTAGGATGTGTTACTCTCTTTGGCACTTCTGGTGGCACGGGATTTACTTATCTTAAAACGTTTTTTTTTCTCGCTCTCTTTTTTTTCCCGCTTCGATCCGTATGTGTTTGGATGGGACCAGTAGGTGCTACTAGACACTCACCTTTCCATTGAAGGGTTGGGCACCAGGGAGATTTTTGTTGATCGCTGCGTCCTAGTAGCTGTTTAGCCAGTCTAACCACATTTCAATATTCCCTACATACACTACACAATTTACTATATTCACGACTGGCTTTAAAGCGATTCGTGTCCTTAACAGAATAACACGGAGGAGAAGAATTTGTGTTCCGGTGCCGCCCTGCATAAGATTCTATTCTTACGTACATAAATGTATTTCCCTCGCGAGTAGCAAAGTGGCTATAATCACTGTACTCCCATAGCAGGCGGAAAAAGAGTTAGAATTTAAATCTCATAAATGGCGGAAGGAACAATACATTGATGCCTCATAGCCTTAGTTGCTTTGGTAGTTAGCACATGCCTAACAGATATTGTGATACTAAATGAAAACACATCCAGTTAAAAAAAAGAAAAAAATGTTTAATATCAAGTGATCCCTATGAGCTTAGTGAAATCAATAACCATGTGGAACACTTTCTATAAGTTTTTGGTAGACACAGCTTGAAAACTTGTTCCAATCACCTCTTAAGGATGATGTGGTTATCTCTCTGCTCTAACTAGTAGTCTTTTTTTTTTCTCTCTCTCAAGTGTTGCTCTATAACATCTCAAATATGTTCAATTGCATTCGGACTTGGATCTGAGCTGGAACTAGCAAGTTCACCATATTATTCTCAGCTACTTGTCTTAACTATTTTTGACAGAGTGTTTCATTGCTGATAAAAATATGGTCTCTCTCCAAACAATTGTCACAGGTAAGGCAGAATTGTCAAAATAGACAGCTTCATTGATGATTCCCTCAATGACAACCAATGAATGAATTCCAGTGACCTAAAACAGATTCGTGCCATATCGCAATCGCCACTTGACTTGATTGTTGGTACAACAGCATCTGAACGAAAATATTCTCTAGGTACCATAACATCCAGATGTGTGTTGTATCTATCTGATTTCCGGTCCGTGTAACATAATTCATCTCTCTGTATCGCATTCTGTCACTAGTGTAATGTCTAATGCTTCAGTTTTTCTGCACAAGGATAGGCAGTGACGTGCATTTCTGGAAGATAATTTCGATTACAAGCAGCTGCATGACTGTGGTAATCCATAGTATAAGATTCTTTTCTGATAGTTGTTTGTCCTACCTTATTTTGCTTCTGGCAACCATTTCTCGAGTCAGCTCATTATGGACACCTTTGCGATTTACACTCACTTTCCATTTCAACTGCCAAAATACTTTGAGTTAAGAGATTCCAGCAACTGATTTTGGATTTTGCAGCCAGTGATTCTGAAATCTGGTGGAGTATCCATTGTTACATATCATCCTACTTTCACACCTCTTATCAAGGGCTCTGGGTCCTTTTGCCATTCTGTTCTGTTTAACTGTCACCGAGGGTGCGCTAGGCCTTTTATATCCTTTTTATAATTGGTACTGTCATTCACCTGTCAAGTGACCTTTGGCAGTGAATAATGTAACCAGAGAGGTTTCTAACCCTCCATCAGACCATCAGCACAGTAATTCAATGTGGAAGCACATTATTATTATTGTTATTATTCAATAATAATAAAACTTATTGTCTAAAGAGAAAATCTTCACCGAACTTTATCCATAACGGCAAATCGATCTCAGGGGTAAGAAAATGTTCAGTTTATAATGCAACACACCACGTAAGTTAGAATTAAATATATAAATCTTGAATTATTACTGTTTTCTTAACCACAGAAGAAACGTGCAATACGTATTATATTTAATTTGTTATTAAATTCCAACAGAAATAAGTAAAGTACATTACAGAAATATGACCTCATACTACGATCTGACTTACGTGTTACTATTTGTTTATTTTATTAAATCCCGGATGATCTGTGATATGTGTTGCATTTCAATTTTTATTAAAAATCCAGGAGGTAAAAATATTACAAAAAATGAATGAATATTGTGAAGTATTTGCAGCGAAGTGGAAACAATTAGTTTTATATATTATTAATTAATGAATTAGTAATTAATTGGTAACAAGATAATTAGTTATTTACTTTTCACTTTTACAGAAAAAGAAAAACTTCAATTAAGTTATGAAATAAAAGTTGCTCTCATTATACTTCAAATAACGAACACTTTCCCATTAGAGAAGACTACTGTTACTTATTTTCTTTTGAGTACTGTTTGTATATGTGTATGGAATAATAAACACTCATCCACATTTCTGTCCCTATTAGACATAGGAAAGGTGGAGGAAAGTGTGATAGTAGGAGAGGAAGAGGAAATGCCGTCGAAAAAGAAAACGTGCAGTTACTCCTCAAACTCACAAGTAGTTAACTCATAAATTTCTCAAATAGGCAATTCTTCCCCAGTACGAAGAAGTGTTGTTGCCGATTCTCTGTAACGAAGAATACCATCAGGTGTCCCCAGAATCCACCGTTTCGAAGCTTGCCGGCCTCTCATCGGTTGGCAGGTAGGTACCCAGAGGTATAAGGATTGGAAACCCAGTTGTGATTTATTTACACAATATAAGAGACGCAAAAGGTGTGCTCCTTAGACTAATATTTTAGGGCAGAAAGCCTCAAAATATGTAAAATCCAAACTCTGACATTAGCTAGTTGAATTTGAGGGCAACTCGTTGTGAAGGATTTCACAATATATTTTACAATAATAATTCCAATATACAAACTTTGGGTTGTTTAAAAAAATTCAACTATGGCAAATGGGCTGACTAATATCATAGTTTCAGGCTTTCTGCTGTAAAATATTATTAGCATTGTGAATTTAATTATGTAAATCCCTCTGTATTTATCAATGATATTGATGAAGGTGTATCAGGTTTAATTTCTAAGTTTTCAGATGATATGAAGGTTAGCAGGGTTGTTAATGACAGTAATGATAGTACGCTGCTGCAACAGGATCTGGAAAAGTTGAGCAGATGGGCCGAGAGGTGGCAGCTGAAGTTTAACGTTGACAAATGTAAAGCACTGCACGTGGATAGCAGTAACCCCAGAGTAACGTACCAACTGTGTGGTACTACACTCAGGGTAGTAGAGAATGAAAAGAATCTGGGGTAATTGTGCAGTCAGTATGAAGTTTTTTGAGCAGTGCAGGCAAGCTGCAAAAGTAGCTCATGGTGTCTTGTCAATGATATACAGAAATTTTGCTAGAAGGGATAAGGAGGTGATTGTCCCCTTGTATAAGGCAATGGTCAGACCACACCTTGAGGGCTGCAGACCTCACTTTAGGAAGGATGTAGAGGTGTTGGAACGAGTACAGAGAAGGGAAATAAGATTGGTAGGTGGAACAAAGCGTTGCTCTTACCAAGAAAGACCTTACGTTCTGCAAATTGCAGCGTCTGAAGACTAGGCACCTAGTCGGTGATCTGATTGAGGTATATAAGGCCCTGAATGGTTTCAGGAAGCTGAATGTTGATGGAATTCTTCCTCTTGCTCAGATTACTCACCTGAGGGGGCAATTCAAATTGAGGAAAAACAATTGTAATAGTAATAGAGGCATGTGATGCAAGAAAGCAAGCGTATGAGCTTATGTAGCATCAGCCAAAAAAAAAAAAAAAAAATTTTACGCAACCATTCCCTCTAAATGTTTGTCCAGTTCCACCTTGAATTTATTTATGCTATAAACTTCCACAATGACAGATGGAAGTTTGTTCCAGCAATTAACCACCCGCTGGCTAAAGGCACATTTTCGCACATCTATTCTACATCTGTCGTTCCTCAATTTTAATTTATGCCCTCTTAGGTACGTAATCTGAGCAAATGGAAGAATCCCATTAGAATTCAGCGTGCTCAACCCATTCAAGGCCTTATACACCTCAATCAGATCACCTCGCAGGTGCCTGGTCTCCAGCCGCTGCAATTTTCAGAACTTAAGCCTCTCTTGGTAAGAGGATCCCTCCATTCCCCTCATCAAGTCCATTCCCTTCTCTGTACATACTCAAGCAAATCTACATCCTTCCTAAAATGAGGCCTCAAGACCTGTACGCAGTAGTCAAGGCGTGGCCTGACCATTGCCTTATAAAAAGGGATAATCACCTCCTTTTCCGTGCTAGAAAAATTCCTGTATCTCATTGACAAATCCCCATGACCTGTTCTTGCAGCTTGTCTAAATTGCTCAGAAAACTTCATATCTGACTGCGCAATTACTCCCAGGTCTTTTTCATTTTCTACCACCCTAAGTGTAGTACCACACAGTTGGTACGTTCCTCTGGGGTTACTTCGACCCATATGCAGTACTTTGCATTTGTGAATGCTAAACTTCAGAATAGAATAGATGTGCAGAAATTTGCCTTTAGCCAGCGAGTGGTTGATAGTTGGAATAAGGAACGAACTTCGATCTGTCGTGGTGAAGGTTAAACTGAAAGAAGTTCAAGGCAGAACTGGACAAGCATTTCGACCGAATGGATGGGTGAAATGGGAAGGGTTTTTTTTTTTTTTTGGCTGATGCTATATAAGCTTTTTTCTTGCGTCATATGCCTCTACTAATGCTAATGCAGTATGTTCTCCCTATCTATGTTATTCTTAAGAATAAAGTCGAAATGGGGGGAATATACTGCTCTGAAAAAGACAATACTGAGTAAAGTAAAGTTGATAATTGACATGAAGCAGGCAAGTGATTGAGCATAATCTCTATTAGTTATTCACAATCTTGCCATCATCAATAAATATTCCATGAAAATCAACTTCCTCGTGGTGCCAATTTTTCGATGAAAATATACATTTATAATCAACGAGTTCGTATCCAACAAAAAAACTCGTGAGTAGTCTATCTACTGTACACACAAGTACACTCTGAAATGTTTGAAGAGACCATAGAAATATAACATAGCTTTATTAGCCTTAAATTTCGATAAATTCACGAAAACGTAGTAAAAAGATGCATGCGTTTAAGGAAGAATATTTTCTAATGGGCGATTAAGCAATGAGCAATTAAAGTTGCCCTTAAGGCAATATAACGTAAGAGAGTAATTAATATCCGATGCCATGGAAACAGATACAAGCTTCTAGCCGAGTCTTCCAACATGATTAAAGAAGGGAAAGTGGAATTTCCATTTCAAAAGGAGAAGCCAGAGTTCTAAAATTAGAACTGTATATAATTGAATTAAGAAAAAAGAACTGTATAACTATTTAAAGTTAATAATTAATAAATAAATCTAATTTACAAAAATGTTTATTAAAAACGACAAATATTAGTAGAGATATAACTGTTTGGAGGGGGTGAAAATATTGATTTCCTGTGACAATTCGTGCTTAATAACCACTTCCTACTATCGCCGTTGTAAATCTGTAAACGCCCCACCAGCATGCTTAGGGTACAGCTCAAAAACGGCCGCAAGATAGTCCACCGGACCGAACCTATTGGTAACTCTCTCTCTCTCTAGGAAGCTTCCGTATCAGCTAATGTATAATATCGTTACCTCTGCTCTGCCAGATTGTGACTGAAGGAAGTCCGAGTAGTGTGTATGCGGGGGAGCATTGTTGAGATCACTTTATGTCAAGGAGCGGAGTATATTCTTGCCATGTGTGTGCCATATCCAAAAATTTCACTACTTCATACAGCATGTCCTCGCCACCTTTTCTTACTACTGAATACATCATGAATTGTCAAACTAATAGAACAAACTTATCTGCGAAAGATCTAAACCTCCCAAACACTTCCTCGTTCATTTCACAAATATACGTGGTCTCAGTTCTAATCTTAATGATGTCCATTTCTGCTTATAGTCTGCCAAGCCCCACATACTTTTTCTAACAAAATCATAATTATCGGTTGATTCAACCACTGCTCATCTCTATTTTCTGTATGATTCCTTTCGCGTCAAAGTTGGTACTCGTGTATATGTTTGCTCTGATAATCCCTTTCTGTCGAGTTCATCTGTTGTCTCTATCGTTCTCCTAACTCCACTAATCACATGGAACTCTTTTGGCTTCCTCTCTTTGAAACTTGACATTCTACAACTTTACAAACAGTGAGATAATTTTCCTCAGTGATTTAACGTTCATAACTCCAGCTTTCTTCCGTTTTCTAATCATACGGACTCAGATGGTTAAGATGCTGAGGCTTTTTTAATTACTAGACCACACACAGATTGTTCATTTACTTACCAGAATACTAAACAATCCTAACCGCGCAGCCAACACGCTTGATCTTTTTCTCACAAAACCCCTTCTAAGTACACGGCCAAGGTGAGTGGTCCTCTGGGCGCCTCAGATCACAATTTGGTGATGGTCTCATATCTAATGGAGCCTTTCTCTCGTGGCCATTCTCAACCTCGTTGTTTGGCATTATAAGAATGCAAAATGGGATGATTGCAAGATTTCTTTTCCATGGTTGGATTACTGTTTCAAATCTTCTGATGTCAACATTTGCTCAGATCGTGTCAGTGAAATTAGTCTTATAGGAATGAAATCCTTTCTTCCATACTACACCTTAAAATCTCGTCCTTTATTTAAACCTTGGTTTTTCAATAAATGTGTGTAAGGTTCAAATTGTATTAATCCGTCAAAACTAGATTTCGAACAGACTAAGACTGGAAAACTTGCTTCTTGTCCAAATAGCAGTCGAGAATTCTCGTCTTTTGCTAAAGCTATTGGCCCCAAGTTTTGCCCATCTCTTTTCCCACCTCTGTGAAAACTAAATGGGTTTATTGCCATTACAGTCAAAGATAAAGCTGACCTACTAGCATCTTATTTTTCTTCAAACTCGTGTATTGGTGATCTTGGTAAACCACCTCCCACCATTCCCAGTACACTCCATTCAATGCCTCCTGTGGTCTTCCGTCAAAAGGATGTCAGTAAGATTTTGAACAATTTTGAAATGCCAATAAAGCTCCAGGTCCTGATGATATTTCTCTACTTGTTCTCAAAACTTGTGCTCCTGAACTGACTCCTGTTCTGTGTCGCCATTTTTTTTTCACTTTCTTGTTCTAAAGGTGGGAATTCCCTTCTGGTAGGAAATTTTCACATATCCAGCCAGTTCCTAAAAATGATGACAAATCCCTTCCATCCAATTATCGTCCCCATTCCACTTACTTCTTCTCTTTCTAAAGTAATGGAGAAATCTATTAACCGCCAACTCAAACTATCTATAAACCTTCCATCTGATCAACGATCGCCAGTATGGATTCCGTCAGTGTCGATCCACTGGTGATATTCTGGCTTATGTTACCTATCTATGGACCATTTCCATTGAATCTGTCCACAGATGGGTAACATCTATGGACAAATTAATGGAAAAGTTTGGTAAAACTCAAGCAGTTGCTCTTGAAATTTCAATGGCATTTGATTGTGCTTGGCATAGAGGTCTTCTATGTAAAGCTTCCATCTTATGGTTTGCCAACTGTTTTTTTTTTTTTTTTTGTAATTGGGTATCCAGTTTTCTCTCTGACCACTCACTGCTGCGGGTGATGAGATGACACTCTGTTTTCCAACTTTCCCAATAATGCTGGTGTTCTCCAAAGTTAAACAATATTCAACTATTTATTTCAGTTGAAAATATATTTTTTATTCATCTGAAGATTCGCTGAAAGCAATTAAAACTCCATATTTTGTATTAATTTTATTTTCATTACGTGAAGTATTGATAATTTGAAAATGAAACTTATAGCAAAGTTGGATGTTCGATAAAATTCTTTAACTAACTAAATCCATCAACTTAACTAGATCCAACCGACAGCAAAATATCAGAATGCTTTGTTGAATTTCAACGTTTATGCAATTTATAGGCCATAATGTAATTTTTATGGTTTAAAATCTTTTTATGTTCATGCTGTGCTCGCATGAACTCGGTCTTTATTTTATCGATTTATCAATAAAATTGTTGATCTCCGGATAATTCTGCCTGTTTGGTATGAGTCAGCGTAACATCCATTCATCGTTGAACTGCACATGAACTAAGTATTTTCTATATTTATTTCCTTTGTCCGTTTTTATGAACAGAAATCTTCTTCATATAATTTCCTGAGAATAACAATCTACATGAATTCTAGTTCAATGTTAGCAAGATTCCTTCTCCCTTTCGATCCACCTACGATATGAATATTAGATCATTATTTGTTTCAATAGCGCACAATATGACATCATGATAAGGGACAGCTTCATAGCGATCTACTGTTGCAGCAAGGAGTGCATAACGCAACTTCCTAAAAGAAGTATAAGCAATTTTGTGAGCAACCTATAATAAAAGGAAAACAGAAACACATATAGGCTATGTTTGTTATGAAATTGCTTTGAATCATGTGTTCGGACTGACAATCTCAGAATTATTTTCGAAATATTCTAAAGATCCTCAGTGAATTAAAGAAATATATTTATTACGGCTAATATACAAGCAAAGGTTACGTGTTTCTAGGATGTGGATGTTGTGGTAGATTTGAGTGTACAAAGGAAACAGAATATGGAATGAAAAAGAGCCTGAGAGTTCTACTTGTTGAAAGGGCAAGGGCTGACTAGGATACAACTATTACAAGACTGCCAATAGAGAATAGAGTAGAAGGAATTATGGCAATAAAGGTAGAATGACATCAGTGAAGAGGATGATCAAGGAGGATATTATAGAGGGCGGCGAGAAAAGATAATAGAAATGTATTGTTACAGAGGAGATCGCGTTCAGCAAAAACGATTTGAGGGAGAAGAGTCGAAATAGCTGTGAAAAATGCCTCCAGTTGATAATGAGGACAGTCTGGCCTCGGGCCTAGCACAGCAGTTAAAACTAATGCACACCCACACTATGTCGAAGCTTAGATTTCATTCCCTACTAAACAGGAATAATTTTAGCCCAGTTAGTCTGTCTATGGCGATGTTCACCGCCCCCCACAAACCGGGTGGAAAAGGCCTGGGTTCGAATCCTGTCGATGACGCGAGGAATTTATGGGCTCTTTTCATTTAGTGGTTGAGTTAGTCGGTCAGGCATAGATAGCAAGGTTTTTTCCCCAGAAATTGCGGTTTTTCGTCCAACAAAACATGAAAATCGACCATAGAACACATGCAATTTACAGACACAATACACATGGGTATAATAACTTACCGGGTGACTTTTTTTTTTTTTTTTGTCTATGGCGAGGTCAGCTACAAAGTAAACAGCCCGCCTCTACGTGACATGGGACGGGAGCAAGCTAACGAATTTCCAGGTGAATTTCGGCTGGCCGGATGCTAAGAGGCACAATGCTAAACACACAAAGCAACATGACATCCATGACTGCCTATGCAGAGATGCTACAACACAGATGATATTGGCAGGTTGTTAAAGAATTCCTGGGAACCGCTTAGACAGTGGTTATGGTATGTCTCACATATTCCCCATGTCTTGAACGAGGGTTGCATTGGATTTCTTCTGGGAAAAAAAAAAGATTTTTTTATCCAGCAAACATAAAAACTGACCTCAGAATATAAGAAATTTACAGAAACGATAGGCTAACACCTTATTGCTTTAACTAGCGCCATAAAACTAAATTATCCTCTCTAGCTGAACTCTGACGCATTGCAACCACATTTTTCTTTTTTGCTGATTAAAAGCAACCAACTAACCTTTATTGGATGATACAGTGCTGTTTATAATTAACACAGCAAAAGTGTAGAAAACTGTCTCATCAATATGTGTTTAATACGTAAGTTTATGAAATAACAAAAGAGTTTCACTGCGGAATACAGCGTCAAAAAATATTCTTGTTGAGTGTTTGCAATATCTCCAAGAATTCCTTCGCATTATTGCTGAAAGTTTGGGACATGCTGTTGCTATATGCAAGTTTATAGAAAAACAAAAGTGATGGAATTTAAAAGGAAAATTATTCATAAGAATCAAAAGGTTAAAATAACAGTCTAGCAAAGCATGTAGCAACGTTAAAATATTTATTTTGCAACTACAGCCTTCGTAGCCGAATGGTCAGGAGCGAAAGTGCAGTAGCACACGCTCTTTGAGTAGACCGGGGTCCAAGCCCTTGACCGTTAAATACGGTCGATCTGCCAACCCGCACTGGACCAGCGTGCGTGGCAGATTATGGTCCATTTCCCTCAACGTGAATCGTTGAGGAAGCTTCCATCCTTCTGTGGATTGATATTGGCTGCAGTCTGCTTTTACCTTTTATGTGAATGACATTTTTTATAATAAACCAAAATTATTTTAAAAGGCCAGCTATCATGAAACCAATTTGGAAGTAATAAACCGAATCAAATCTTAGGGCAGTCCGTATACGTAAGGTTCCGAAAGTAATCGACAATTCTCTAAGAACCCAAGCTCAGATTCTTCTTACCCCGATATACAAGTGTTTCAGCACTTCCTTGCTACTGTCTGATAACATCGGATGATGATAACTTTTATGTGTATAACTAAAACTAACATTTAAAGCTCTTATGTTTAATTATCTCGCTGCTAGCACGTCATTATGATCGCTGTTCTTACACATCGTGTGGAAAGACCTAGATTCAGTTCCTGCATAAAGGAGAGATTGTTGTAATAGGGTTTTAGAGCATCAGCAACTAAGGCCATATTGCTCCGTGTATATTTTCTGTAAATTGTGTGGTTCCGAGGTCGATTTCTTGTTTTCTGGATGAAAAACCCAATTTTCCCTTAGGAAAAATCATGCTATCCTCTCCTGAGGCCGATTAACTCAGCAATATTGAGAAAAAGGCCCGTAAAAATCCCTCCCGTCATCGATGGCACTCAAAATGAGGTATTTTCCATTCGGTGTTGGGAGGACGCCAACTGGCTAATCGATGAGAAAAAACAGAATAGCAAATTATGAATTTTTTCAAAGTCGAAAAATATATATGCAATGTTTTCGACAAAAAATAAATTTCAAAGAAAAACTTCATGATTAAAATTGCATGAAAGCAATAAAATCTTTTAAAGCGATACATTGAAGAAGAACAAAAAAAGGTAAAAAAATTAGATGAAATACCAAGATATGTTATATGAACTTCAAACAATTTCAATACTGGAAACAACCAAAAACAAAAGCAAGAAGAGAGAGTGAAAGAAAATAGAATCACAAAAGTTATATAAAATAAAAAATATAAACAGAAAGAAAAGAAACAGCAACTGATAAAACTTGTTTGGATGAAAAACTGTGACCACTTAGGCCTAAGCTAAAACAAAAGGAAAAGTTTAAGGAACTGTACATTGCAGCTATCAAGTTTTTTTTTTTTAAATTTATTTCAGGAGTTTAAGATTATATATCAAGAAATTAGTGAAGATAAATCGTGGTCAAGATAAAAATTCTTATTGCTGCGTTTATTAATTGAAAATCCTCCATCTGTTCCAAACTCGTAGTTTAAGTCGGCATATATGCCACCTTTATGTAACGATTACCATTTCTAATTTCTCATTCATTCAACTCACGGAGTAAGTGCTTGCAATGAACAGACATGCTCCAACTGTCTGGTTTGGCAATACACCTGCTGTTGCAAGACCAAAATGTTCCCGGTATAATTAATTCACCAAAGTTTCCAGATTGTAAATCTGTCAGTAAGAGATATATAAATCAACAGCTGCAAAGTTTCAAATAAAAGTTTGACCAGCTGTTTCATGTACCTATTATATGTGTTTCTTAAACTACAGTCGAATAAAGGAGGAGTAATTTAGTGTGAACTGAGCATAACAAGGCAGAAAGTGAAGTTCCATGACAGCCAATATCTAAGACGCAAAATTAGTTAAGAGATAAGAAATTGGGAAGAACAGCGAGAGAGTGGGATACGTTCTTGGGTAGGTTGGTTAAAGGTGAAATAGAAGACAGAAATTGGTTAATTGCCAGTGTAAGGAGCTTGGTTAAGGATTCAATTTCTGTGCTTGGCTAAATTGCGGAACTTCGTTATTTATATTTCTTGTCCAGAAGTTTAGCAACACGTAAAATTTATCAATAACGCCAGGATTAGTTAAAATAAATAAAAATCTTGACACAGGAAACATACACTGTGCTGCCACTTTATTAGGTACACCTACCTAGTAGGGTGTTGAGCCTCCTTTAGCCTTTCAAAACAGCCTGAATTCGTCTAGGCATGTATTGAACAAGATGCTGAAAACGTTGTGCAGGGCTGGAGTACCATGCAGATAAGAGTGTATCACGCACAGATTCGACGGAGGTGTAGGCCTGCAGCGAACTGCCCTTTCTAGCTCATTCCTTGCACAATCCCTCGGCCCTGGAGGGATTGTGCAAGGCTCAAGGGGTAGAATTTTTTTCAGCCTGGACTGTACTTGTTAACAGGAGAGATTGCTTCTACAGGGATGGGATACACTTAAATAGAAAGGGTGCAAGAATTTTTGCTGATGCTGTCGAGGCAGTGTTAGGTGGGTCGGAAAACTGCTAGTTGGGGGGGATACAAGGACTAATAGATTAACAGTAGCCACTGGCAGAGGTGGAAGTGATTCTTGCACTGCTTCTAGTGGAATGAGCAGAAGTCTGAAAAACAAGATGCAGGATATTTCAGAGACTGCTGGTAGTCATTGCGTTACAAGTAAACACATGGGTTGTGTTAGGGTAGCTAAGAATAGAAACAGGTGCATGTATACCTGCGTGTACACCAATGCTAGGAGTTTGGTAAATAAATTTGATGAATTTGAGGTATTGCTCAAAACATCAAAGGCAGATATTGTTGGGATATCAGAGACGTGGTGTCACACAGATATAAGTAATGCGGAACTGGAATTTGGGGAATACAATGTATATAGAAAGGATAGACAGGACAGGAGGGGAGGAGGGGTTATGCTATTAATTAAGAAACACATAAAGTCAAAGGAAGTGAAGCCAGTTGACATCGATGGACAGGGCAGTGTCGAGTCAGTTTGGTGTGACATAAGCATAGGGAAATCAAAATTGAGAGTAGGAGTGTGCTATAGGCCTAATGACTCTGATGAATATAATAATATATTGTACAGGGAAATAGAGTGGGCCAGTAAATCAGAGAGTCTTATAATGGGGGATTTTAATTTCCCAGATATTGACTGGAATTTATGGGTTGGTCACTCGCACACTAGCAGGGCTTTTGTGGATTTATTGCATGATTGTTTTCTACATCAGCATGTTCGTGAGCCAACAAGAGGGAGCAATACTCTTGATCTGATTATCAGTAGTGATTCTTCATGCATTAAGAACCTGCAGATAAATGAACCACTAGGTGGCAGTGATCACAGTGTGTTGAAGTGGGATTTACTCAAGGAGGTAACTACCATCAGAGGTAAAGGGAAGGGTTTTTGTTTTCGTAAAGGCGACTATGATGGTCTGAGACAGTATTTAAATTCTATACAGTGGGACCAACTGATGATGTTACCAACAGCAAACTCAAAATGGGAAGCATTCAAGGAACTAATCTTGGTGGCTACCAGGCTTTACATACCAACTAAGAAATATTGTTCAAGGTTTAGGCCTAAATGGTTGTCAGATGGACTAATGAGACATGTGGCAGAGAAGAAAAATGCATGGGATACATACAAATTAATGGGTGACATGGAAGCCTATGATAGATATAAGTTAGTCTGTAACCAAGTCACAAAGGAGATTAGGCAGGCAAAGGCAGACTACGAAAAATCCTTGGCAAAGGATGCAAAGAAAAACAGAAAGGAGTTCTTTACATACTTGAACTCGAGAAGGAAAGGGATGAATCAGATTGGTCCACTGGATATTGATGGTTCAACAGTTGAGGATCCTGCTCAGGTGGCTAACAATCTAAACGAGTATTTTGCATCTACATTCACGCATGAGGAGTTATTCAGGAAGGAGAATGATGTAGGTAAAGTAAACATTGGCAGTGAGCTGGATGATTTTGTAATAACTGAGAGGAAAGTGGAGGAGAGATTGTTGAGGATAAACATAAAAAAGGCACCTGGGGTGGATGGGATCTATCCAGTTATATTAAAGGAGGCAGCAAAGGAAGTATGCAAACCCCTAGCCATAATTATGAGAGCTTCTTTGGACTCAGGGGAGGTACCCATAGACTGGAGATGTGCAAATGTAACCCCAATTCACAAAGGAGGATCAAAGGCTGACACAAGTAATTATAGACCTGTTAGTTTAACTTCTGTTCCAGGTAAATTAATGGAGGCACTGGTTAAAGAAGCACTGCAGGATCATCTAGACAAGAATTCAGTTATAGCTCAGACGCAGCATGGTTTTGTTAAGGGCAGGTCTTGCCTGACCAATTTGATTGGATACTATGATGTAGTCACAAAAGAACTGGATGCGGGGAATAACTTTGTTATTATATATTTGGATCTTAGAAAGGCTTTTGATACTGTTGCACATGGAAGACTGCTGCACAAATTGGAGCAGTGTGGCATTGGAGGCAAATTGCTGCTATGGATAAGGGGATGGTTGAGTGGCAGAAGACAGAGAGTGGTAATCAATGGACACTGCTCAACGTGGACTAATGTTATTAGTGGAGTTCCTCAAGGTTCAGTGTTGGGTCCATTGTTGTTTTCGGTGTTTATGAATGATATTGATGATGGGATATCAAGTTTAATGTCTAAGTTTGCAGATGATACAAAGGTTGGCAGGGTCGTTAAGGACACTACTGACGCTATGCTGCTGCAACAGGATCTGGAAAGGTTGAACAGATGGGCTGAGAGGTGGCAAATGAAGTTTAACATTGACAAATGTAAAGTACTACATATGGGTAACAGTAACCCCAGAGCAATGTATCAACTCTGCGGTACTACACTGACAGTGGTGGAGAATGAAAAGGACCTGGGGGTAATTGTGCAGGCAGATATGAAGTTCTCTGAGCAGTGCAGACGAGCTGCAAGAGTAGCTCATGGTGTCTTGTCAATGATATACAGGAATTTTTCTAGCAGGGATAAGGAGGTGATTATTCCCTTGTATAAGGCAATGGTTAGGCCACATCTTGAGTACTGTATACAGGTCTGGAGGCCTCATTTCAAGAAGGATGTAGAGCTGCTGGAACGGGTACAGAGAAGGGCAACAAGATTAGTAAATGGAACAAAGGGTTGCTCTTACGAAGAAAGGCTTAAGTTTTGCAAATTACAGAGTCTGGAGACTAGGCACCGGCGAGGTGATCTGATAGAGGTGTATAAGGCTTTGAATGGTTTGAGCATGCTCAATGCCAATGGGATTCTTCATCTTTCTCAGAATAATCACCTCAGAGGGCATAAATTCAAATTGAGGAAGGACGGATGTCGGATAGATGTGCGGAAATTTGCCTTTGGCCAGCGGGTGGTTGGTAGGTGGAACCGACTTCCATCGCTTGTTGTTGAAGTTGATAGCCTAAACAAATTTAAAGCTCAACTGGACAGGTATTTCGAACGAACGGAGGGGTGAAATGGGAGAGGGTTTTTTTTTTTTTTTTGGCTGATGCTGAATAAGCTTGCTTTCTTGCATCATATGACTCTACTAATGCTAATGCTAATGCTAATGCTAATTGAGATCGGCGGACTGAGCGGCCCACTCAGCAAAGAAAAGTCGTTATCATGTTCCTGGAACCATTCCATAGTGATTCGGGCTTTGAGCACCGGCGCATTATCCTGCTGGAAGTAACCATTTGACTGAGGATAAACTGTCAACATGAACGGATGCACTTGGTCAGCAACGATATTTAGGTACGATGTGGCATTCAGACGTGAATCTATGGGTATCAATGGACCCAACGTGTGTCAAGAAAACATTCATCACACCATAACACTGCCCCCACCACCTTGCACAGTAGTCGTCAGACATGACGGGTCCATGGAGCATGTTGTTTTCGCCAAATTCTGAGCCTTCCATCAACATGATGCGCCAGGAACTTCGACTCGTCAGGACAAGCAACTGTTTTCCAATCCTCGATAGTCCAGCGCTGGTGTTGTTGTACCCACAGGAGGTGTGCTCTCTTATTCTTCATTGACAACAAAGGTACGAGATGTGGCCGTCGGCTGTTGTAGCCCATTCGCGACAAAGTGCGACTAGTGGCCCGTTGTGATATTTTGTTCTGCGCACCAAGGTTATATTCTGACGTGATGTGCGGTATTGTGTCCTGTCTGTTTGCTTGCACAGTTCTAGCCATTCTCCTCTGACCTCTCTCATCAACAAGCTACATCAGGTGGATTAGAGTCTCGTATTGAGACAATACGTGATTAGCTGAGACTGGCCCACCTTCCCGTGGTGTGGACGAGTACCCAGAATCATCTGTCCAGGTGACTGATGCTTCTGGGTAGCCAAGCGGCCAGAACGGAACAACAGAACACACACAAACCTTCGTCACACACATATCTGGTCCATTTGTAGTGATACTGTTCTTCACAGAGATACGAGGCGGAGTTGAACTAACGTTCTAGGAGCCGCCAATTACAAAAACACATGTCCACATGTCTCATCAACAAGCGATTTTCTTCCACAGGAGTGCCGTTGAGAGGATGTTTTCTGTTCGTTGCACCATTCTCGATACACCCTTGAAAGTGTAGTGCGTTCAGGAGAACTGAAGTTCAGAGATGCTTTGTCCAGCACGTTTTGGACCTACTACCATGCCACGTTCGAAGTCCGTTAGATCACTCCTTTTCTCCCTTCTTGCTACAGTTTGTACGATTAAATGATACTAGAAAGGTTGTTCTGCTGCCACATGACCAAAGTTGTGGACATGTGGCTTGTAACGTTTGGGACAAACCATTTGTGGGCACAGCAGGGGTGTACCTAATAGAGTGGCAGCACAGTGTTTATGCTGACTATAATGCTCAGTAAGTGTTTGCAATAATAATAACTGAACTAAGTTACTTAAAAGTACATTGCATTTCACCTTCCAGTTTTAGAAACCTTGCCCTGCACAAGCTTCAACTTCTCGAATATGCGCTACCAATTCCATAAATGCTGATTTCCAAGTAATTCTTCAGTGGGGCATAGATAACTTAGTTGATTTTAATCCTTCTAAAACTCAGTCCTGTCTTATATATGGAAAAAAGGTTTCTTTTGTTCCTAGGTTTCTTTGATAAAATTCAAATTTCTAGACGAGATCGCATATCTCTTTTAGGGAATGCCCTAACCTCTAATCTCTCTTGGCATAAGCACCTCACAAATGTTTCTTCCTCTGCATCTAAAATACTGGTCTTTCTCTTTTACTCTCGGCCTTACTTTTCTTCCAAACAGCTGTTCACTCTGTACAAATCGCAAATCCACCCAACTGGAATATTGTTTCCACATCAGAGGTGGTGCCCCCAAAACCTCTCTCTCTCGGACTTCTAGATTCCATTCAAAGAAGGACAGTTAGGTTAATTAATGACTCATTTTTAAAAGTCTCTCTCTTCACTCTGTCTCAGAGACGTCTGCTGCATGCCTTTTCTATCTTCCATGGACACTGTTCTTCTGAATTGGCTTCTATAATTCCCGCTCTCTCTTCCAAACCAGTTCGAACACGTGCCGCAACCAGTTATCCTTTTACTCTCAACTTCAAACTCACAGAACCAACAACTTTTCTTCATTTATTCCTTCAACTTCCATTTTCTGGAACAAACTCCATCCATACGTATTTCTTTAAGATTAGAATCTACAGAAATTCCAGTCTAATCTTCTTTCATCATCTTAACCTTCAACCAATGCATGGCACTAAGTACTATAGGTTGTAACACCCCTCGTGCTTGGGGTTTACATAAAAAAAAAGGTAAACGAAGATGTAAACTCTTCTCTGTCCTAGAGGAAGTATCAAAGCAAATAGTAATTTGCTATTTACACCAAGTCTGGCCAATTCGGCAACATTTTTCTCGGGAAGTTACAAGGAAATCAAATATCAAATCACATAGCATTCACAGATTAAAGTAGAGGTTTTTTTTTTTTTTTTTTTCTGCAACTGACTCCATATTGACCATAATGGGGAAAGTAAAAATATCAATGACATCATGAAAAAAGTTGTCATTTTTATGCATAAATATTATCTTTGGATAATCAACTCAACAGAGATTTATTTATTTATATATATTTTTTATTTCTTAAGTTAGGGAGGTCCCAAGCCAGATTATGGCAAACGCCATGTGTTTATATACTATACCCAGCTAAACCATTCTACGAAGTATTACACATCTATATTCTGCTCCATAGTAGATTAGTATAACGCTCATACACAGTATATAAGTCATTACACATGGGTTGGTTTCAGTCCATACTCAGTATATAACTGAGTAATCAATGAGTCAGGATTGTAGCGTTTTATTCGCCATGGTGCAGTACAATAAGCTGTATCATAAACTAGTTATAATATATCCTCCAAATTGCAGCACAAGAAACTGCCTCAACTGATTATCCTACGTATCTTCTATGTATATTGGCATAAGGAACTGCATCGTAATCGATTACCATCTGCTATCAACGTGCAAAACGCAATGAACTGTACATCCTATAGGCACAGCAACATGAGTTGCACCCATAAGATGATCCATATAATATCACCAATTCACAACACCATGAAAGTTGAAGGAACTATAATCCGTCATATGTTCTTCTACATCCATTGCCAGATACTCAGCAGAGATATTTTCCATTTCTTTCTCTTTTCATCACAAGAAAGTTAACAATGCTGCAACCAACTTAAATTGACTTTGTATGTTGCATGCCTTGGTAAATTATCGCACGACTTTGTAAAAAGATTTGACTTCTGTCTCATAAAAGGTTTGTTGACATTAATTTCGAATCCTTTTAAAAATGAATGACGACATTAGTAATATTGCCCGCCAGGGTGTTTTCGAGCAGAATACCGTTTTATTGTAAATAGAACTCTGAATTGAGAGAAGACATCATACTTAAAACTCACTTCTGAAAGACAGTTCTCATAGACCTCATTTCGTGCTTTGGTGCAACAAATTTAAGAGAATCTCTTTTTAACTATTAAAATTATTTAATAAAAATACAGATCAATGCTGATGAATATCAGCATTGATCTGTATTTTTATTTAAAGCGAATATTAGTGTGATGGAATAATTTTAATGGTGAGTCGCGCCATTAAAAATTGAAACCGTTTTCAATTTTAACAATATGATCGTGCTTCTAGCCTCTGCGCAGTTTACAGAACACAAGATAGTGTAGCCTTCTGTGGAACCTTATTCATCACGATACATCACCGTCTTCAACTCGTTTTGAGTGGTCCAATTCGATTCCCGTATACGACGGGTGGAGTTTCTGAAGTCATTTTCATTCGTGATTGGTTAGATGATTTCGGGCAAATGCCGTACGGTTTTTCTCGGTGAGTTACTCTGGAATTTTTATCCCGCACAAAATCTACCCGAGAACACGTATATCTACAGATATAATGAGTTTATGGTTATGAGTACACGGTCGGGGAGGATCGTTAATATCAATATTCAGTACTTTAATGATGGAATGGAAGCCTGGTGCATCATAATTGTTGATTCTCATGTCAAGAGTTAAGCAAAGTGATTCAGTAAGGAATGGCGCTACAAAGATTCCCTGTCACTGAAAAAAAATTCAAGGTGCAAGCATCGACTGGCAAGGTCATGGCCAGGATCTTTAGGAATGCATGTATAATCCATTTCGATTTTCTATCATAAGGTTCAAAAATCAATGAGAAGATGTGTACTGCGTAATTTGCAAGAAAAGTCCAGGTAATTGTCAGAGCAGATCATCTGACCGCGTGAAAACATATGACAGCACATTGCAGCCTTTATGACAATAGCAGCAATCTTAGGCTGGGAAATCAAGATCATGAGCCTTTCTCCTTATACAGCCTAAACTTTGTCCATTGATTTTTGCTTGTTCGGGATCAATGAACTAGAAACAGAGGGTAGGAATTCCAACCTGATGAAAAACTCAAGGTCAAGGCTGTATGATTCGATTTCATCTTTCAACGCTACCAGCATTGTCTTGCCAGATCAGATCGATGGAACAATTGTCTGTGCATAAGAAAAATTCATAACAAGACTGGTGCACCTTGTAAGTAGTGATAGCATGATAATTGTGCTATATATGTGTTTTTGTAATAAAAACAAAGAGTCCACACGCGCACTTTGATGTATTTATTTTTATTATTTTTTGTTGCACGGGTGCGATTTTTGTAAGTTGCTTTAATAGAAACGACTCTCCGAGGTAGAGGACAACACCACCTCTCTCAATGAAATGTATACTTTTGCAAATAGTATAAATTTCATTGCAAGAGGCGCAGAGCAGGTGTATCGGTTATTTCACATGGCTTACGCCGGCCCTGGGATAATGATTTTTGGGATAATGAAACAAGCCAAGGTGGTACCTTACCTAATTATATTACAACGTGGTGAACAATTTATGAAAATAATTCCGGTGAACAGAATTGTGCTAATGCGTAACAAGAATTTTTTTTTATGCAAGACGATCTGTTAACTGCACTTAACCTCAATGCAAAGGACATCTGGACTGAAAAAAATCACCTAGATGTTCAGTCCAGGTTAAATGCTTCAATGATAAAAAAGGTAGTTGTGTACTTCATTCTCGATTTTGAAAATCAATTTTGGATTTTCAATTCACAAATGAATCGAGATTCAAAATCCAAAGTGGCTTCCCGTTCCTCTGCTGGAATTCAAAAAGTTTGTAGGTGTTGGACGAGATCCTTTCCCTTTATGTTTGTTCTTTGTAGGTGCTACTGGTCTTTGTAGCTTTATGACTTTTGTAGGTTCTCGCGGTTTGAATAGTGATTGCAATCACCGTTCTCCACACTCCGAATGGAAACGACCTGGTTCGAATCACTCTCCGTGGTGGCTGAGTTAATCAGTCCCAGATAGGAAGGTTTTTTCTCCTATAAACTCAGATTTTTCGTCCAGCAAAACAGGCAAGTTGAACAGGGAACACAAGCAATTTATGAACATAATACACACGAGTAGATGTTCTCAGGTAATCCTAAAATGACAAGAAATCCCCAATTGAGATCTACAATCTTCTTCTGGATACTCATTTTCAGATAACATTGGCTAATTTGCATATTTCAGAAATAACATTCTTTAGCCATAAGGTATTGTTGATCATTGCATTTATATATACTTAAATGTCATGACATTTCATTCACTTATATCAATTATTTCTCAAACTATTGAGCTTTTTCTAATCAATAACTCTATTTCATAACTGTACATGAAATAGTCCATAACTTTACTGAAGATTAAGAGGAACTTACTTAAAAGCAAAACCAATATAATACACTGCCTCCCACTGGCGTTTTGAGTTGATTTTATACAAATGAAGTATATCGAGAAATAATTCAAACAAAATATATTTCTTACATACTTTATCGACAATTCAAGTATCGATGTCAAAGGACCTTGTAGGAGGAGGAGGAGGAGTGGGAAATTACGCACTTTTTCTATTTATTACAGAATTAAAAGGAATAAATAGGAAAGAGTTATTTGAGAGTGCTCAACTGAATTCAATTCTGGTTTCATTGGTGTTTCCTTCAATGATGAAATCAATTAAATTATTAATGCGTTATTTTAAAATTTTGTTAGCCTTATTTCACTTTTGTCGTCTCTGTGTGGACGAGTGCTTACGAGTGATTGGAAAACGTTTGTAATTTATTTTTTCATTGGTTTTATGGTAACTTACACGATGGCAATGTCAAAAGTCGTGTCGATGTCAAACAGCTGCTCTCGGCAGAATTTTAATTAAGTGCCATTTAATTAAACTTCGATATTTCCTCTCCCATCCTAGGAACACGTTACAAAAATGTTTTACAATATTGTATTTAATAAATAATCTACTTAATGGAATGTATTATTTTATTTGAATTTTTCTCTTTCATTTTGATGTGTAAGCGCATCTTTATTTCATAATTGACTTGTTTTCGGACATTCAATAGCTTTCTTACTTTATTCCTAAGTTGTGTGATTATCTTTTTAACTCAAAATAGTGACTTCCTTTTTAGATAGTCGCTACTTTAGCCAGTAACTTCAAGTGTAGGATTCATCTACTTCCACCCCCACGAAAACTGGCAAAATTCCAAGATTTTATTTCAAATTTCATCTTGCTTCAAACTATTAGAATGCTCTTCGCATCTCCGTTTGTGATTTCGACATTATCTTCATTCTAAGTGTGAAAAGGCCTCTTCTACAAAGGGTAGAGAGAATTTAAAACCGTTTCTGAAAAACTTCTGGACGTTGTCTGATTGCAAACTGTTAAATTCACCTAAAACTAAATGTACCATTTCTGGGGAAGTGACAAGCAGCAGTTCTTTGCAGTATACAGTAAATTCTTATCCGGCACTCTTGGAATAAAGAGGAGGCCGAATTTTAGAGACATATCTAATGATTAAGCAGTTTTAGTTTTAGCAATTTTAATTATATTTGTAAACATTTATGACTGTCTTCTCCTGTTTTTGCGAATGCTCAATGCAAAGAAACTGAACGGATAATAGAAGTCATAGAAAAACAACCTGCCTTTATAATGAGTTGCCCTAGCATTGCACTACGGATAGAGATATATTAAAATTTTGAAAGCTGATTTCGTATACCATATAAAAACTCACATCGAACAACTTCTTTACAACTGTTTTGTATCCGAGTTGTTGTTATAGACCACCTGCTATCTAATGAGAGAATAGTTAGTTCTAAAACAGGTTGCCATAGCAGTCTCATCTTTTAAACAAATAGCTAATTAACCTTTTGGAGAGGCCATCTTTTTGAAAATAATGCAACACTAGGGCAACTCGTTGCAAAGGCAAGTTTGTTCTGCTGTGAGAATTAATACTTTTGCATTATATAAGCATTTTAAATGTTGATGGTCGGAAAAACACATAAAAGAAGACTGTTCACATAAACTAATCTTATAAAATAAAAAGGCACTCTTTTTTTTACATGGATTCTTAAAAACAAAGAGATCGTTAATGCGTGTGCCGGATTACTTTCTAATATATTTCCGCATTGTAAAATTTCGATTTTCTTTTGTAAGATTTGCCCAATATTAAAGTACCGAATTTTTGTAAAATACGTGTATTCTATGATCGATTTTGCATCTTTGTTGGATGAAAAACTTGAATTATTGGAAGAAAAAAAAAAAAAAAAAAAAAAAAACAGGAAACATTCGTCTGAGACCAACTAACTCGGTTACGTTGTGAAAAAACAAAAAACTATTGAACGGGTCAGTGGCTTTACACCATGTTTTGTTCGTAGGAATTTAATAAGATTATTAAACCGATGCCGTGTCGATAATTGGCATCGTTTTAATTGTATCTTATATTGCGAATCAACCTTCACAACGAGTGGCTGATGTATTGCACTGCTTTGAATAAGTAACGCGTCACCAGTGGAGAAAACTGATGTTACTTACTCTCGGCGGATACCATCACCCAGACGGCACCGTTTGAAATATGGTATGGGATAAAGATCTCTGTTATCCTCATACTATCCCTATTAGACAGGAAAGCAACAAAGATGTAGGAAGGTGAGGATAGTAGGAGAGGAAGAGGAAAAAATGCCGTAGAAGGAAGAAAGGCACAGTTACTCCTTCAACTCACACCACTCAATAGCAACGCTTCCCCAATAGAGAAGATTGTTGTTACCTATTCTCGGAAACTCCGGCCATCAGCTCCCCCCTCCCCCAATACGGCATCGTTTCGGAGCTTATTGGCTCCTCATCAGTGGGTGGACAGGTACCCTGTTGTTGCAATAGTGACAACCCAGTTATGAAATATAAATCCACAATATGAGAGATGCCCGATGATATGTAATAGTATAAACTAAGGCAATTATTTTGCATGAAGCAATGGGACTACGCTTAAGATTCGCTATTGAAAGGTTAAGTGCATTTGCACCATGTTTTGTTCGTAGTGAACTGTCCAAGTCGATAATTGACATGGTTTAATTGTATCTCATGTTGTGAATTAATATGAGACTGGGTTGTCATTATTGCAACAACATGGTATCTGCCCACCCACCGATAAGTAAGCCAACAAGCTTCGAAACGGTGCTGTCTGGGTGGTGGTATCCGCCGAGAATAAGTAACATTAGTCTTCCCCGCTGGTGAAGCGTTACTTATTCAAAGCAGCGCAATTCTTCGGCCACTCGTGAAGGTATCCACAATATGAGATTCAATTAAAACGATGCCAATTATCGACTTGGACATTTCACTACGAACAAGACATGGTGCAAAGGCACTAACCCGTTCCATAGTGAATTTTAAGCGTAGTCCCATTGCTTCGTGCAAAATAAATGCTGTTGTGAAAAAACGAACAATAAAAATTCCTGGCATCATTGAGGAGATTCGAACTCAGACCCTTTCCGCGTGGTGTGGAGAAAGAGATGATTATATCCACTCTACTACCCGCGAGGGCGAGAGAAACATAAAATCTAACTTCTTTATGAAATACTGGCAATTTTACACATTTTAAACATATTGTCCGGGAAATTTATGATGTTCATTCATTAGAAATTCGATATATTGTAATGAATGAACGTGAAATTGAATGAATATGAGAAAATGGACAGGACAGGCAGGTGATCTGAATATTAATCAAAGATCAATAAACTGTTTTCATTTTTTTAAATTATAGAAAGATAGTTTTCTATATTTTTATAACAAAGATGCGTATTTGTTTAATGTCTACCCCGATCCATTGTAACAGGCCAATGTTCATAATAAAGTAAGATTATTTTCGCACGGTGTGGAAAAGCAGAGATCATAGCCACTGTGCCAGGAAGGAAGGAAGGAAGGTATGTGAAGAGAATATCAAAAAATGGAATCACAGATAAAGGATATTGGGATAAGTCGATAAGTACTATAGTATGATAAAGACAGCGCACACGACGGGAGGATCTAATAAGACAGATTCCAAAAATGGCAGTGGAGGCGAAAAGAGAAAGGATTTATCCAGAAAAACCATACGATATAACGCGAAAAGAATTGGAATTAGGAGTGAACTTACACAAGTCATAGGAAGAGGGATTGTAGTTAGGATGGCTTGAGTAATGAAATATAATGTATACTTAGAGACAAACAATCTGATAATACTTTTTTTGTAAAGATTTTGGCGTAATTACCAAATAAAGTAAATTGCAGAAAATTTATAGATGCTTTGTCGATTTATGTTGACAAATGCAGCCAATAATTACATTAATTTAATTTTAGTTTTTATGAGGTTCTCTTCAGGTTCTCTCCAGCATGCCTGTGTCAATTTTGCATCAAAGATAATTGCATCAATTATCACCTGTTCTAGCAGCTGTATCGTGTGTACCTTCTTAACAATCTCCACGGGGAGTAGTCAAGTAGAGTGGGGAGGCCAAGGGATTGGATTTCCTCTTCCGATTCAATGTTGTGGAAAGGTTACGGGCACCAACTAGCTGGAAAATCACTTCAAAATTAGACAACTGAGGAACAACGTGAATTTGCGAAATCTGTACGTAATTGTTTTTGTCGATGGTAGGTTTCGCCTGTCAAAGAAAAAATGGTCCCACCACATGGCCTTGCATGGTTCCGCAAATTATGTTTACCTATGAGCTCTCACATTCCATTTTTCGAAGGACATGAGGATTTTCGGAACCCCAAATTCTAAAGTTTGTGGCGATTCATTCCTCCTGAAACATAGACAGTAGTTTCATCCGTGAACATCACACGTCTTAGGAATCCAATGCATTCACTCATCCAGCCCTTCATCATGTCTGTGGTGAATGTATTGGATTGCGAAAGATCATTGGGCTCTTCAGAGCCTGCATAGATTGAATCATTTATGTATGCATGTAGTCTCAAGCGTGTAGCACCTTGTGCACTATAGTACATGGAACCTACAATTCCCAGCTGCTACGCGTGGGTACAGATTTCTGAGCACTACGCTCAAATGATTCTCGGGTCCGTTCCACATTCTTGGAATTTATGTCTACACGCCCATATATCGCCAACCGTAAGACACCTCCGGTGCATAAGTACCAAAGGCACCTAATGGTGTTCTTTGGTATTTTGCCAATTCTGCACTAAACCTAAATATCATATTTGAACCTCGATACACGCTGTGCCTTCTCCTGGAATGTCATCATTTTCACGTGCTGAGGTCTTAGAGTTGATCAGTCGACTTATTATCCAGGGTTATCCGATTAAATTGCAATAACTCAATTAAAATGTAATCCATATTTAAATTGAAACTTTATTATAAATGAATATGGAATTTAATTAAAACTGTTACTAATGCGCATTTAGGGCTAGAGCCTCAAGCTGCGAACAAATTTAGACTATGTATATAAAGTGCTTAGCATCATAATACACAGCCATTTCTGAATAAACAGAAAATTTTTAAGGTGGCATCGTTTTAGGTTATATCTCATATTGTGAATACCTTCACAACGAGTTGCCATGATATTGCACTACTTCGAATAAGTAACGCTTCACCTAAGGAGAAGACTAGTGTTACTTATTCTCAGATAGGTACCACCACCCAGACAGCACTGTTTCAGGGCTATTTGATGTATGTATGTGAATATCTACTCGAATATCCACTTGTCCCTATTAGACTTAGAAAAGCAAAAAAGGTAGAGGGAAAGTTATAGTAGGAGTGGAAGAGGAAAAGAAACAGTGTAGAAGAATGAAAGGGACAGTAACTCCTTCAACTCACACCACTCAAAAACTCCTCGAATAGGCAACGCTTCCCCAGTGGAGAAGGCTGTTGTTACCTATTCTCGGAAACTCCGGACATCATCAAGCTCCCCCTAGCAGCACTGTTTCAGGGCTATTTGGCCCTTCGTCAGTGAGTGGGTAGGTAGCCAACTGTTTCAGGGCTATTTGGCCCTTCGTCAGTGAGTGGGTAGGTACCCAAGTGATGCAATGATAGCAAAAACAGTTATGAAGTATAACTTCACAATATGAGAGATGCCTGATGGTGTATGATGTATTTAGACTAATGCGCATTTAGGGCTAGAGCCTCAAGCTGCGAACAAATTTAGACTATGTATATAAAGTGCTTAGCATCATAATACACAGCCATTTCTGAATAAACAGAAAATTTTTAAGGTGGCATCGTTTTAGGTTATATCTCATATTGTGCATCAGGCATCTCTCATATTGTGAAGTTATACTTCATAACTGTTTTTGCCATCATTGCATCACTTGGGTACCTACCCACTCACTGACGAAGGGCCAAATAGCCCTGAAACAGTGCTGTCTGGGTGGTGGTACCTATCTGAGAATAAGTAACACTAGTCTTCTCCTTAGGTGAAGCGTTACTTATTCGAAGTAGTGCAATATCATGGCAACTCGTTGTGAAGGTATTCACAATATGAGATATAACCTAAAACGATGCCACCTTAAAAATTTTCTGTTTATTCAGAAATGGCTGTGTATTATGATGCTAAGCACTTTATATACATAGTCTAAATTTGTTCGCAGCTTGAGGCTCTAGCCCTAAATGCGCATTAGTCTAAATACATCATACACCATCAGGCATCTCTCATATTGTGAAGTTATACTCCATAACTGTTTTTGCCATCATTGCATCACTTGGGTACCTACCCACTCACTGACGAAGGGCCAAATAGCCCTGAAACAGTGCTGCTAGGGGGAGCTTGATGATGTCCGGAGTTTCCAAGAATAGGTAACAACAGCCTTCTCCACTGGGGAAGCGTTGCCTATTCGAGGAGTTTATGAGTTTTTGAGTGGTGTGAGTTGAAGGAGTTACTGTCCCTTTCATTCTTCTACACTGTTTCTTTTCCTCTTCCACTCCTACTATAACTTTCCCTCTACCTTTTTTGCTTTTCTAAGTCTAATAGGGACAAGTGGATATTCGAGTAGATATTCACATACATACATAAATAGCCCTGGAACAGTGCTGCTAGGGGGAGCTTGATGATGTCCGGAGTTTCCGAGAATAGGTAACAACAGCCTTCTCCACTGGGGAAGCGTTGCCTATTCGAGGAGTTTATGAGTTTTTGAGTGGTGTGAGTTGAAGGAGTTACTGTCCCTTTCATTCTTCTACACTGTTTCTTTTCCTCTTCCACTCCTACTTTAACTTTCCCTCTACCTTTTTTGCTTTTCTAAGTCTAATAGGGACAAGTGGATATTCGAGTAGATATTCACATACATACATCAAATAGCCCTGAAACAGTGCTGCTAGGGGGAGCTTGATGATGTCCGGAGTTTCCAAGAATAGGTAACAACAGCCTTCTCCACTGGGGAAGCGTTGCCTATTCGAGGAGTTTATGAGTTTTTGAGTGGTGTGAGTTGAAGGAGTTACTGTCCCTTTCGTTCTTCTACACTGTTTCTTTTCCTCTTCCACTCCTACTATAACTTTCCCTCTACCTTTTTTGCTTTTCTAAGTCTAATAGGGACAAGTGGATATTCGAGTAGATATTCACATACATACATCAAATAGCCCTGAAACAGTGCTGTCTGGGTGGTGGTACCTATCTGAGAATAAGTAACACTAGTCTTCTCCTTAGGTGAAGCGTTACTTATTCGAAGTAGTGCAATATCATGGCAACTCGTTGTGAAGGTATTCACAATATGAGATATAACCTAAAACGATGCCACCTTAAAAATTTTCTGTTTATTCAGAAATGGCTGTGTATTATGATGCTAAGCACTTTATATACATAGTTAAAACTGTTACATAACATACTAGAAGATCCACCTTGGTCGTGTAAGCATGCAATTACTCTTTTTAGTGTATTTAATAAAACTGTACGAAGAATATCCAAAACAAACATTTATTCTTCTTTGGGAAGAACCCATTTTACTCATCGCAATCATAAATGCTATTCTTCTAAAATACCACTGTTATCACAATGAAACAGTCCTCTGGTACCTATCTAAAAATATCTCACTCCATATCCAATGAAATTTGTGTTCTGTTGCATTGAATTCTGAAATAAATGGATGACCTTTTTCCAACACATATAGGCATACATATGTGCATACACATAAAAAAAGCAACAAATAAAGCATAAAGGCAATAGGAGAAACAAATAAAGTATAAAGAACAATACAGAAAACATAATAGAGAAAATAAAACAATAATTTTGTTTCCTACTTTCTGAGTATCCCAAGTAGAAATTTGTATATGTGGCGTGCACTTTCATCATCCGCTATTGCAGTTTTACTAAAATGGAATTACATTTCCATAAATAGGCCCGGCTGTCTGTGAGTGAGTGAGTGAGAAAGAGCGCATTATACAAATCGTATACGTTCAGCCACAAAGAAGAACAAACTGTGTTTTAGATTTTACTTATGGAGCCATAATCTGTTTATCTTGAATTTATGTCAGGAGGCTGACAAAGATACGAAGGCCAAACTTCGTGCTGCCATAGTTTCTGACTTGGAGTAAATTGGATAATGCACGCGCATTAAAACGACATATCTGAAACTTGGAAATATCGCTCACCTTCCAAGGGAGCTGTCATTCCCCACTTACAATACTCTTTTCTCTCTAAAAGAAGACTTTAAAATGATTAATAATATCGATTATTATTAAATTTATTATTATACGAGTATTTATATTAAAATATTCAATGGACTATGAACGCTTGACTATTTAACATTGAATAGGTACTTGATAAAAATTTAAATATTAATTAATATCTTTCTATACATTAAAATAATTTTCCTCCTAGTGATATTTATTAGCCAATGGGAGAAGAGGGATACAGGTTACGTGGTAATACGTAACAGAAACTTGTTTTACTCTGGTAAAACAAGCTTCTGTTTTAGCGTGGTCATGCTAGATAAACCTCGTGCACGCGCTTTGTTTATTTAGCATGACCACGCGGTGTCATTCTTGATTTCGACATGTAACATATTTATGTATTCATAGCTGAGGAAGAGACACACACAGTGGCGAAAGCTTCTCTAAGAATTTTATTTTATTTTATCAAAAGAAGCGACTGCAGTGAGCAGGAGGCGAAGCCCCCTAGTGTTAATTAATATATTAACTTATTCTTTATTTATTTTTCCCTCTAGGCAAATGTCCGTAGTCCCCCAAAAAAGCTTAAGCTTCTAATGATATTAAGTAAGACTTAATTAAATTGATATAAATATAGAAATATTTTTTAAAGATTATACTGAATAATAAATTTAAATTTTTTTATTTGTTTAATGCAAGATGTCCTTTACAAAATAAACCACACTCAATGCAAGTACGGTTTCTGACGTCATATTTTCTGTTTTGTTGGACGAAAAACCCACTCTACCCTCGCCAGAGACCGACTAACTCAGTTACGTAGTAAAAAAGACCAATAAAAATTCCTCCCGTCATAGTCTGTACTCGAACTCAAGTCTTTTCCCTTCTCGGTGGGGAGGACTGCAATCCTACCAACTGTGCTACACACGAGGGCTGCAGCAATGTATTCAGATTTCAGTAACTAGCACACTTGGCTTCCATTTGCCCGTGATGCAAAAGTTTTCTTTCGCAAGGATAGCATGTAATATTTTTTGTCACCAAGTCGGGGTTGAGAAAAATCTCAGTAAGAATCAAGGACTTAATATTAAGTGGTGTGGGGAATATTCATATCTGAAGATCTCAATCGTATTAATTCCACATTAATTAATTTATTTTTATATGACAATACATATAAATTGCGTTTCAGAGGATATGCTCTTTTATGGTACTATAAAGTACTACCCATTTCTGATATATTCAAAGTATAAAAGGTTGAGAAAATTTATACTTGGGGAAAGTGCTAATGAAGCAGAACAAATCCTCTGAGAATTTTGTGGATTTTCATGTAATGTTGTTACAGGCCACAAATTATTTCACATGGAATCAAAGTGAACGAGTTCTAATTTAGACACAATACATCTTTGTATTGCGTCTAAATTAGAAACTCAAGTTTTATATTAACACATAGAAATCAATATCCCATCTCTGATTTGGATGGATGAACACCGGTCCGCAGAGCAAATGTGACCTGAAACAGCATTCCAAAAGGTACAAGTTCTTGACTTTCGAGAAAAAATTTACTAATGCCATTCAGCAACGTATAGCCACAAAACTCTTCACAGCTCGTGGGTCCCGAAAATGCTTAAATGGATCCTGCCACCAAGATTTCCATCTGTTTCAATTCGATGCATCTGAATTATTCTCTGTTTAATAATGACACGAAAATAATCAAGAAAGAAGATTGGCGAATACGTAAACTTTGATACTTCCTCTTCCCACCCAAAAAAAAGCACTTTCAAATTTTCCGTGTGCCCCAAATGAATAAGAAAACAAAAACGGATTTGTTAATTATTTTTAAAATAATTGAAATCAAAATAAACACAGCACTCTGATATTCGTAACAAATTACAGAGATAATATAAAACTATTGTAATTATATGACATTTCTTTACAAATAATAAATCCTGAGAGTGATTCTAATTTTTTTTTTTTTTTTGCTGCGAATTTTATATCTTTAAAAACCACGGACTTTAAAAAAAATTAGAATACTACGTGTTTAAAATTAAATATATAAATAAATATATAAATTTAAAATTAAATATATAAATAAATCTTTATTTAATTACCATTTCAATCATCATTTACCAATATTTGATTATTTAAAACTAAAAGAAAATATGAGGAAATTCGGTTTTGTATTTTGAAGCACATAATGAGTCTTTTTTCTTTTTTTTTGTAAAAATGGTTAAAGTTCTTCTGAATACTCGAACAAAAAAAATATTCTTCTGATGACACTTCTTGATCCCATTATTTTTACCCCGGGAGGAAAAATAATCCACTAAAATATGTGCTCCTGATTTCAATGCCACATTTCATGCATAAAAATCGCGGAGGAGGAGATTCCTGCTGATCATTAAGACCCCTGATACGCTTACTTATAGCAAAACTACTTTCGAAAGGTTTTTTTTTTTTTTCAGATCGACCCTAATTCGACTCATATATAAAATATGAAACTCATATTAAAAAAAAAAACAAAAGTTATATAAAAACTGCTTTAAATCACAATAACACAGTATTTCGCAGTTTTTCCATTAAAACTCCAAAAGCCCAACACAATTTTTCAAGGTTTACTCGAGTGAAGAATCTTTTGGCTGGTCTCGGAGCCATTTAGGCACTGCCGTCTTGACCTCTTCATCTGAAGAGAACTAACATCCTCCGAGTGCATCTTTCATTCGCCCGAAAAGGTGAACGTCGATCACTGTTAAGTGAGGTGCGTACAGAGGATTAAGCAACACTTCAGATTTAATCTCCTGTATTATTATGATGAGATTATCGTGCTACACGATACATCTCGCTAAGAATGGCGTCAGCAGACGAGAAGAATGATCACTGTTGCCAAGGCCCTTGTGTGTAGTCAGTTGGTAGAATCGCTGTCCTCTCTACACCGGGTGGAAAAGACCTGGGTTCGAGTCCCATCAATGACGTGAGGAATTTTTATGGACCTTTTTCATAACGTGACGAGGATAACATAGTTTTTTCTCCCGAAACTCGAGTTTCTCTTTCAGCAAACAGAAAATCGACCACAGAACACATTCAATTTACCGACATATGGCCTTATTCGCTGATGCTCCTAAAACCCCACTACAGCAACAACTGCTGCCACTAGACTTGAAATAAATAAAATCATACACAACCGTCTGAGAATAATCTGTAATTCTTTAAGAAATTAAAGACAGATTATACTCCACGCAGGTTTAAGTGTTCATTATTTCCCCAAATTCCAGACTCCTGTATTTTGTTCAAGTACGAAATATTTGTGATTTTGATTAGAAATTATCCTAAAAAAATACTCAGTAACCGCAGACCAGGATTGCAGATTATGATCTTTATTGAGTTATCAAGATTCATCTTTCTGCTAAAGCAAGTAGGCAGGAGATAATAAAATGGAAGACGATACACTCCAAGTAATGGACCTAGAGTTTAAAGGCGTGAGCATGTAGCGTTTCTAAGAAAATGTACCCTATAATCTAAGGTCAGTCATTAATCAAAGGTAAAAGTTTATTGATCGGTCGTCTCTTTAAAATTCTCAGTATGGTAATTGACTTCACGGAGAAAAGTGAGCTCTTCATTTCTTCAAAACTGAGAATGAAACTACCTATATCGTTTAAAATAAATGGTCGGAATAATAAATCGGACATATAATGCATATCAAGTCCAAAGACTAATTATATTTTTGCAGTATCAAGAAATTCAATTTGTTAATTATGATATCAAAAGTATCGATTGGATATGGTTGGTTTGTCTCTCTTTAAATAGTTGAAAAATCTCGAAAACTGCAAACTGATCGATAAAAGAAATTATAAAGCTACAAAACAAGGAATGGCTGCCTATATTATGGCTGTACTTAGTTAAATATTTTAAAGTTATTATGCTTTAAGGTAAAACGAAATAACGGCTGATTAAATTTATTTTGCGGTGAAGTTCGATGTTGCTAAGATACTCTAAATGGTTTCGCTGAATAATATGATTTTTAAATTAATTTTACCACAGACACCATAGAAATGAATGCATCAAGCAATATTTCCTTTTTAGCAGAACTTACTGTTATAACTTGGTAAAAAATATGGACGGAAAAACTCAATTTAAAGTCACCAAACTGAAAAATGAAATTACCCTAGCTAAGCTCAGCCAACTTTTTATGTTCAGGTAGCATTACAGTGAAAATTGAGTATTGATTCTGATCTTTGGTTACTTCTAATGACTCTCTCGGGCATGACATTGCACCAATGCGATGAGGCCATCCTTAATTATATCTCAATATAAGTTTAAGTAGATAATATTAAGTGAAGCAGTCCTTGTTGGTCATGTCTGAGGAGCGTACCATTTATAGAAATCAATTAGATATTCTGGATCAAATTACTTAAGATTATTTCTTCATTCTGGCATCAATGTCTGTTTAAACTTACAATAAAGAAAACTGCCATATGGATATCGTAGAAAATTTGCAGGTGCAATTTTACACGTAATTTTATTTCATTTTATTCCGCAATGTATGATCTGCAAGCTTTGGCTCACTAGAATACTTCTCTTGTATTTTTAATGACTTTTATAGTTGCAACCATAGTGCCTCCGTGTAATGAAGTGTAACCATGAAAGAAGTTCCTACTTCCAGGACTGCAGTGAATCGATTTTTGGATACAGCTGTTCAAGATTTAATAGGTAGTTTGTTAATTTTATACAACCAGCTAAAATTTAGCTGGTTGTATAAAATTAACAACCATGTGTGAATGTAGTTCTCTACAAGGGCGGCTTCTCCTTGCCACTTCTCAGACTGTAGCTTAGTCTTAGCCATTAACACCCTTATAATTGTCTTGGCAACAGACGTCTGTTTTGTCTGGAGTGGTCTGCTATGATGTCTGCTTAGCCTTGTCTCGTTAGCTGGTCTCACCCGAGACCAGCTAACTCAGCCGAGTTCTGATACAAGCCCATAAATTCTTCGCATCTATGACAGGACTGCCAGGGAGTCAAGTCAAAGAGACCTGCGTCGTGCCTTTAAGAACAGTAGACAGTGGAGAAACTACCATACCGCAGACCTATCACCGGCGGAGAAGGGGAGGATGCAGAACTTACAGCTTCGCATCTGATAGGAGACCATGTAAATTGGATATATATCTGCTATCATTATAACTAAACTCAGTGGTGTGAATAAATACACTATCAGTAAAAGAGTTGATTACAAATAGCATCCGCATGCACTTACACCTTTTAAAGAGATTGAACAGACAATTAGGTGCAATCTGCTGGTTAATGTGGCTGCTCAGCTGTTGACAAAGGGACCAGTGGGTGAACTAATAAGATCCTTCTTTGAAGCTAAAAAAGAAATTTTAACTAGAATGCGGCAGTTTCACTTAAAGATGGATAAGCTAACCTGAGGTTATTTTCGGTTGGACTGGCTCTTAGCCTTTAAGTGATATCTCTCTCTCTCTCTCTCTCTCTCTCTCACTGAATTCTTCTGCTGAATGCTGGAGAACTGCTTATGGATGAGACAATAGCCTCAAATTCCCGCTTTATTGAGGCTCTCCCGAGGATTCGGCGTACGTCCTCCTTCACTGTCATCTTTACCAGGACTTTTGTCACTCGCATGCTTGTATTACGCAGCTGTTCCCGAAACTTAGAGGCTAGGTTTTTCATACCAACTAAGAAATACTGTTCAAGGTTCAGGCCTAAATGGATGTTAGATGAATTAGGCTCGTTGCAGAAAATAAATATGCATGGGATGCATATAAATTATCAGGCGACAGAGAAGCCTACGCAGATATAAGCTAGTCTGTAATCGAGTTACAAAAAAGAGGTTAGGCAGAAAAAGGCAGATTACGAGAAATCTTTGCAAAGGATGCAAAGAAAAACAGCAAAGAGTTCTTTACTTATGTAAACTCTAGAACGAAGGGGATGAATCAGATTGGTCCACTTGATGTTGGTGGTTCGACTGTTGATGATCCTGCTCAAGTAGCTGATAAACTGAATGAGTATTTTGCATCTACATTCACACATGAGGAGTTATTCAAGAAAGGGAATGCCAGAAGTTTATCAAACTCTAACAGGGAGCTAAGTGATTCTGTAATAACTGAGAGCAAAGTGAAAGAGAAATTGTTGAAGTTAAACAGAAAAAAGGCACCTGAGGTGGATTAAATCTATCCAGTTATATTGAAGGAGGCAGCGAGGGAAGTTAGAAAATCCTTAGCCATAATTAAGAGAGCATCCTTAGATTCTGGGGAGGTCCCATGGACTGGAGATGTGCAAATGTATCCCCAATTCACAAAGGGGATTCAAAGGGTGACAAATAATTATAGACCTGTTGGTTTAACGTCTGTGTTGGGGAAAATAATGGAGTCACTGGATAAAGAGGTGATACAGGATCACTCAGACAAGACAAGACTGCAGTAATAGTTCAGACACAGCATGACTTTGTTAAGGGGAAGTCTTGTCCGACCAATTTGATTGGATACTACGATGTGGTCACAAAGGAACTGGAAGCAAAAAATAATTTGGATATCATATACTTGGATATTTCAGGAAAGCTTTTGATATTATTTGGAAGACTGCTGTATAAATTGGTGCGGTATGGCATTAAGGGCAAGTTGCTGCAATGGATAAAGGGATGGTTGAGGGGGAGACGGCAGAGAATGGTAATAAATGGACACTGCTCATCGTGGACTAATTTTATTAGTGAAGTCCTCACAGTTCGGTGATGGGCCCATTGTTGTTTTGTGTATTTATCAATGATATTGATAAAGGTTCAGGCTTAATGTCCAAGTTTGCAGATGATACAAAGGTTGGCAGAGTTGTTAATGAACTAAAGACAGTATGCTACTGCAACAGGATCTAGAAAAAGTGGCTGTAGATCGCTACAAATTTTGCAAAGAGAACAGCTACAGGAAAGACTCCCACAAGAACACTTACCAATTTATTGAGATACTGCACAGCAACCACTGCCGATATTGGGCAAAAGCGAAGTAACTGTAACGACCAGTTTATCATAACAAAGCGGCATCCACTGCCAAACTTCCATTAGACATTCTGTAGCATGCATGCTTTGCATCTTCAAAGCAAATAACTGGTACTTACTATCAATATAAAACTGTATGCAATTCCAGCCTGAATTTGTAAATACGTTTATAATCAGTAAATAAGTATTGATTATATCCCGGTGTTAGTTATAAATACCTGTAAATAATTATAAATGTTTTCATCTGTCAATTGTAACCTTTACCTGAATATGTAACGACATAATTTTCTGTCAAAATAGAAATGTTACATTACACTTCCTCTCTTAATTAATAATATCTTGAACGCATATGTGGATCTCACTGAGATGGGTGCATTTTAGTTTTGTATCATGCCTTCTGGCTGTTTAGGGGCAATACCTCGCGGTTAAATAAACAGATAACAATAATAAAAAAGTTACTTGAAGAGGCATTTCACAAAGATCCAGAAAGAAGTACATTACACCATTGAATACGAATAATTATCCTTCTGAATTCCTCACAGATCCTTCAATCATCTATGACCAGTTGATCAATATTATTCGAAACAAGTTGTTGCAACTACATGTCCAACAACTCGAGGGTCAATCTCAATTGAATCTCTTCCCTATTTGAATAATATACAATGGTTTAGGGAGTCGGGAAGTTGAAATTCCAAGGGAGTTTCAACTTCCCGACTCCCTAAACCCCGGTCCTTTATATTCTGGAGGGGCTACTGTTCCTTTTACGATATCTAAAATCTATCTCGCAATAAAATAGAGAATAAGAAGAAAATAATGCTCAAACAGACACTAATCCTGGGTAACTGGAACAAAGGATAAGGAATCGCGATGTGTTATTTTGTTTCACAGCACCTATAAGTTCAGGGCAATTAACTTTGACTGCATAATCCCGACAGATTTGTGGAGGCGCTCCGAAAAAATTTCGTTACTTTTGGTTCGCCAGTTAAACTGTGCATTTTATCGATCGACTAAAGTACAGTCGAACAGAGCTCGAAGGCAAAAAAAAAAGAAAAAAAAAAAGAGGAACAGTTAACAGATGCAAGCACTTTATGATCTCACGTCGGGTTGGAAGACAATGTCCACATCACCCTAGCATACCTCGTATATAAAGCTTAAATTTTAAGAGTTAATAATTCATTATTAATGGTTTCTGACATTCCCTTGTTCTATGCTCAGCTCAGCCCTTCTGATGCAATAAAAGTATTTGAGTTTGGAAGCAAAATGAACAGGAAATGTCTTTCGTTTTAAAAGTCTCGAGTAATATAATACAAAAAGAAAAGTTCGTCTAGTCTGTCTATGTCTGGCTGAGTGTTTTCTCTGCTCAGCCCATGCAAGCTGCGCAACCTTTTTCAACCACAGAAGAGTTCCAAGGTTGCTCTGCAATAGTAAACAACAATACGTTTGATAGAGAAGCGCTTTTCGTTATTTCGGAGAAAGGTCAAAGCTAAGTTTGGACCCAAATATTTGACCTTTTGGAATACTTTGCCCTCCTATGTCACGTCACTCTAATGTATTGTAGTACTAGATAGTGATGTGGCAGTCCTGATCAAGTGTTCATATATTATCACTCAAAACGATGAAAGCATTTAACCAACCAAAGTGGTTTAACTCTAAAAAAATAAATAAGTGATATTAATGGTCCCCAAGCATGCCCCACACCCTTAAGGCTTGGAAGCGTGTGGTCATGGGCTCATTTGCATGTTTTTCTGGTGGAAAAAACGCGAAATAATTCATGGAGGTGAGGAAACTGCTCCTTCCGTCTGAAATCAACTAACTCCAACCTCAGCTGATGAAGAGTTTAGAAATCCCTCAAGTCGTCGACTGGAATAAAACCCAAAATCCCCCAAACAAGTTTCAGGTGGCGATGTATTGCGCATCCACGAAGCGCTAATTCCAAACTGGTGGAAATTATTTAAAGATTTATTTGAAGGTCTCTCAGATTTACGAGTTACTGGATTGCCCCCGCTACTTTCTTTATGTTTTCAAGTATAAAGCCATCACACATTTGTTTTCGTTGGTATTTTTGGATTTACTTTATATGAGATTTTTTTTTCCTTTTGCTGTTTATCTAGAATCTTTTGCTGATTATTTGAGTACGCTTGGTAATTTAGTCTTCTTGTAATAATGTACTACTAATCGCGTGATATTTTTCATCATTGCGCATTCTTCGTGTTTAGCTCAATCTGCCACGTCATGATGCTCCTTTCTAGATCCTCCGGTCTTTCATACTTAGACCTTTTTCTGTTATCTCCTCATGCAGTTCCGTATCTTTATAAAGATAAGCCTCCATAACGATAAGATATTTTTAAGTAAATAAGATTTAGGATATTTATACGTGTGCTTCGGTACAAAGTATAAGCATTTTATCTGCAACAGCTACTGCACAAGAAACACGAACAAGGATGGAAGTTCGTTGTTTTAATTAGAATGGTTATATAGTTTGAGTGGTTATATATACACACAAGTTAGCTAGCTAAAAACTGTAATGGCATGTAAAAAAAGCCCATAATAAATATATTCGAGCATGAAGAACACAAATTTTGGATATAACATTCCTGGTTCATCAGGAAGGTTACACGTGATAAAAATCCATTCTGTGATAGCAAATAAAAAGCATTTAACTAGATACACAAATATATGAACACTAACAAGGATGGAAGTTCGTTTTAATTAGAATGGTTATATAGTTTCAGTGGTTATATATACGCACAAGTTAGCTAGCTAAAAACTGTACATGGCATGTTGACAGGTAATGTCGCTTCACACCATTCCTTCTTCCAGCTACCGTGTGTAAAGTTTCATAATTTTATCGCTAGAGTACTTAGATTACGTGTGTAATATTGAAAACCCACGCAACCCCCATGAATATCGGCTAACTGAGCCACCTTGTGAAAAAAGCCCATAAAAATTCCTCGCTTCGTGAAGGTATAGCGTTACATTATTCAACATGGTAGACAGCAGAAGTACGTTGTTACGAACTTGTAATACTCCATTACCATGTGTAGGTTGAAGAATAAGGAGACAGAAGATACTGATCTTTGACTTTAATTTCTGTAAGTTGCAATTTTCAGAAAATCGCATTTGAAGGCTGTTCCAAAGAACAGTAGTTCAAGGGATAAATGAGGAAGAGAAAAAGTTAGTTCGGTGAGTTGAGTTGAGCTGTGAATAGATGTTGATGTGTTGGACTGATCTGGAAGAAAAAGGTGAAATTACAGATGCCAATTAAGAAGAACGGCCCCCATGAAAATATCTATTGAAAACGAATGCAGCGCAGATTGGAAGTGGAGAGAAATAAGGACTCTAATTGAGGAATCATTAATTAGTCAGTAAGTAAATATCACTTTTGGAAATGTTTCCCATGGAATACATCGTTGTTGCGTCATCGCTCTGGAGCTAGCGGACGTTTGTGCATTTTGTGTGGCACCATCGACTGTAGAAATAGCGATTTCATCAACAACAGCTGCCGCAATTGGTTAGCGTCTTCGCCTGGAGAGTTACAGACAACGCAGCTGTTTCTTAGAATTTCCTTATCGTTTTGCACAATCCATTTTGGGGAGGAGGTTCTTCAGTTTTTTATTTATTTATTTTAAACGGCAATTCTCTTGAACAACAGCCAAAGTATTGCTGCTGTTTTGGTAAAAGAAGCGGAAGGAACAAATAAATCTTTCTTTCTTTGCTGTACGCTGTTGGTTTTGCTTGCTGATGCGGTCGTATCTAATCGATATTATCGCAACTAAGACAGGTCATATCATGAGATTTAATTTGCATACTGACTGCATTGTGAAGTGCAACCTGGTGTCACTTTTTGATGCCTTTAGTTTCCACGTGGTCTGGACAGTGTCTATTCCCAATTTCGACTATGGGCGATTCATGTTTAGCCACCAAAGTACGGCTAAAGTGACGCACTTTAATTATATCACTATATGTGGCGAAATTCCGTATACAAGTAACCCTCGGTAGTTTTGATTCCTATAAAATGTCGTGTTGTGCGAAACCATGTTATAAGGGACTAAGAAAAGGTAGAAAGGGGGGGGGGGGATTACATTCCAAAAGCTAACAAAAACACACCATTCTAGATTTCTTCTACCTTCTGCTCTCTTTAAAAAATCAGTAATCTGGGTTTGTTTGCTTTTGCTTGATAAATCTTTGTGAATTTCATCGTATGGAACTAAGCATTTTTAAAGCTCCCTTTTGAACTTTGGACTCCTTTCATTCAAGAATGTGCCTTCAAAAAATAATATTCTAATTGCTTGGCTAACTTTATGCCTTCCCGTATGCTTTTTAGTGTAAAATTTGGAAGTTTAGAATTTGAGTCTGCGCTATCATCCCCTGAATTGATTTGGTTTTACCTCCGATGCCATTTCCACTAAATCCACTTCGCCAGCTTCTTTTTCTACTAGTAATTCTTGAACGTCTTCGGTGATCATATCTTTTTTTTAATAGCATCGGCGACTAAAGCTATGTTACTCTGTGTATGCTGTCTATAAATTGCGCGTGTCCTGAGGTCGATTTTCTGTTTGCTGGACGAAAAACACGAATTTCCGGGAAAAAAAACCATGCTACTCTCGCCTGAGCCCGAATAACTCAGCCACGTTGTGAAAAAGACCCATAAAAATTCCTCCCGTCATCGACGTGATTCGAACTCAGGTCTTTTCCATCCGGTGTAGGGAGGACGGCGATTCTATCAACTGTGCTACCCATGAGAGCTTCAATAGTTATATCAATCAAAACCTTCCCCTCTTACCGACTTACCAAGTCGCACCGATTCCGATTTCGGCTGGTTCAACCACATTTCCTGAATAACTGACTCCGACCATACTGAACGCATTTAACGTTGACGGTTTTGCTTCTTTCAGCGATAAAGCTATAACTCTGATACAGTCAACAATTGAGAAATGTTTCCATGCTTCCATTACTTCAATAGATTCAGAATCATTTTTTTCCAAAATCCATTGTAACGATTTTCTTCTGTAATGAGTTTTGAAGGTAGATATAATGCCTTGATCTAATGGCTGAATGAAAGAAATTGTATTAACCTAGTACAGCTGTGGTGGTAGGAACATAACTTCAACGTTTGGATGACGTAAATCTTTTGGATGTCCTGGTGTGCTATCCAATAGTAATAAAACTTTGAAATCTAAATGTTTCCACAAGTTCAATAGCACAGAACGTAACATGGGGATTTCCCAACAAAATAAAGTACAGGGATTTCTCAATAACGTTTTTTTGACTAGCCAGTCAACAGCGGGGATTCAAAAAGAGTGGAAATGTTGAAAAATTACATCCAACATAATAGCAGGGTTCCCCCGCAAAAATGCTCAAAAATACCCTGTTATGCGAGATTTGCCGAAATTATCTAACCGTGTTATATAAGTACCGTGTTGTGCGAGGATTTCCGCAATTTATCAATCGTGTTAGAGCGAAACTGTGTTGTAGAAGACCGTGTTATACGGTGGTTGCCTGGTTTCATTTTTGGTTCACCGTGAAGAAAGCACCTTTTAAAACAAGTAACAAAATAAGCGACCTTAGCTTGTTATTTATCTTTTTTATTGGGAACTGTTAAGATAATCGTAATCTCTCCTTAACTCGTGCTAATTTAGTAGCGTGTAATCATAAGAAAATTTTTATAATCCATTTTATTATTCTTATTTTTGTAACGATGTACATTTTAGTCTCAAGGGTATCCAATCCACGTGTTGAACAAGATTTTCCAGCTCCGGCGAACGCTAAGTTTTTAATTATATTTAGCCGTTTTATTGACTTAATTGTTATATTAAATAATTTTCTATAAGAAGGTTATAGGCCTCGTCAAGCTCCTTGGTTTATTTTGAATTTAGATAGCGATTTTGGAAGTTAATTAATACTTAGTGTTCATAGATTTACCGTCCGCAACTTGCCGCCATTGTTATACGATAAAACGTTATATCCCGAACTAGATAGCGTTAAGGTTTAACGTAAAACTAGATAGCGAAACACGTAGCACTGTATAAGAAATCTGATAGCTTAGTATAGTATTATCAATTAATCAGTAAAATTTATTCACCTTATTAAATTTATATACATATAACAACTTAGATTTTACAAACGTGGCATTATAAATTAATACATATAAGTTGATAGGAGATCCGAAAATCATATAACGTAACAGGGAGATTATATTAATGTTATAACTGCATTGGGATATAAGTTTAGAGTTATATTTTTGGGAACTGTTATATTTTTGAATAGAAATCATGACTCAGACCAGAGCAGCAAAGCAAAAGACTCAAGCTAATGGGAGTGCTGTGACTCAGGGGAGAACTGAGGGAGGTAGTTGTCCTCTGAATCACAGCCTTTTGAAATGTACTGCTTGTTTGATGTTTGTGGAAATCAGGAACGGGAAATGATATTGCCAAGGGTCTTTGTTTGTGCGCGATGTAAGGAGTTTGAGGGAGGAAGTCAGTAGCCAACTCAGCGTTTTTATGGGCCTATATGAGAGCTTGAAGGACAGGGTGAATGCCCTCGAAGGATTTAAATTGAGGGCCCATCAAGCTCTCAGCTGCCCATATCAACACCAGAGCTTGCACTTAAACAACACGCAACACAGCGGCAACCCCCAAGGCAGAATGCGCTGGTTCCATAGGAACTAGTTGTTGTCGGTGACTGTTGTCAGGGAAACGGAGAATATATTGTGCAAAAAAGGATAGGTGGAACAGGACCAGGGTATGTCTGCCAGGAGCAAAGGGTTATGACGTTGTAGAGCAGATATCATCTTTTAAAGGCACAAAAGGTGATATAGTTGTACACGTTGGCACTAATGATATTAAGAGTAGGAGACCGGTGGAATTACTTAACAAATACAGGTCAATGTTGAAAAAAAAGCCACGAGTTAAGGCTGAATTTGAAAGTGTCTGCAATTCTGCCCAGACACGATAAGAGGGAGTATATGATGAGAGCCTTGTCAATTAATTCGGCCCTGGAGAGATTGTGCAAGGCTCAAGGGGTACAATTTTTTTTTCAGCGTGCTTTGTGCTTGTTGACTGCAGAGACTGCTTTGAGAGGCATGGGGTACACTTAAATAGAAAGGGTGCAAGAATATTTGCTGATGCTATCGAGGCAACATTAGGTGGATGGGAAAACTACCAGCTTGGGGGGTTTCACAGACTAAAAGATTAACGGTAGCCACAGGCAGAGGCGAAAGCGATTCTTGCACTGCTTTTATTGTAATGAGCAGCAGCCTGGAGAGCAAGTTACTGGGAAATTCAAGAGCTGCTGGGAGTCATCATGGAACAAATAAATACATGGGCTGTGTTAGGGTAACTAAGAGTAAGAACAGGTGCATGTATACTTGCGTGTACACCAATGCTAGGAGTTTGGTAAATGAATTTGAAGTGTTGGTGAAAACATCAAAGGTAGATATTTTTGGGATATCAGAGACGTGGTGTCACACAGATATAAGGAATGCAGAAATGGAATTTGCAGAGTACAATGTGTAAAATGAATGATAGGAAGGGAGGATGCGTTATGCTATTAATTCAGAAACACATAAAATCCAAGGAAGTAAAGCCAGTCGACATGGCTGGACAGTGCAGTGTAGAGTCAGTTTGGTGTGACATAAGCATTGGGAAAGCAAAATTGAGAGTAGGGGTGTATTATAGGCCTGATGAGTATAATAAACAACTGTACAGAGAAATAGAGTGGGCCAGTAAATCAGAGTGTCTTATAATGGGGGATTTTAAGTTCCCAGATATTGACTGGAATTTATGGGTTGGTCACTCACACACTAGAAAGGCTTCTGTGGATTTATTGGATAATTGTTTTCTACAGCAGCATGTTCTGGAGGTAACTAGTGGGAGAGTAATACTCTTGATCTGATTATCAGTAATGATTCTTCATGCATTAAGAATCTTCAGACAAAGGTACCACTAGGTGGCACTGATCGCAGTGTGCTGAAGCGGGATTTACTCAAAGAGGTAACTACCATCAGGGGTAAAGAGAAGGGTTTTTCCTTTCGTAAAGGTGACTACGATGGTCTGAGACAGTATTTATATTCTATATGGTGGGACCAACTAATGAGGTTACCAACAGAAAATTCAAAATGGGAAGCATTCAAATAATTAATCTTGGAAGCTACTAGGCTTTTCATACCAACTAAGAAATGTTGTTCAAGATTTAGGCCTAAATGGATGTCAAATGAACTAATTAGACATGTGGTAGAGAATACAAATGCATGGAACACATGCATTTTTAGTTATAGACCACATGGTGGTCTATAACTAAGTCACAAAGGAGGTTAGGCAGGCGAAGGCAGATTACGAGAAATCTTTGGCAAAGGATGCAAAGAAAAACAGCAAAGAGTTCTTAACTTATGTAAACTCTAGAAGGAAGGGAATGAATCAAATTGGTCCACTTGATATCGATGGTTCAATTGTTGATGATCCTGCTCAGGCAGCTAACAAACTAAATGAATATTTTGCATCTATATTCACACATGAGGAGTCATTCAGGGAGGCGAATGCAGGAAGTGTATTAAACTCTGACAGTAAGCTAGATGATCTTATAATAACTGAGAGTAAAGTGGAGGAGAAATTGTTGAAGTTAAACTCAAAAAAAGGCACCTGGGGTGGATGGAATCTATCCAGTTATATTGAAGGAGGCAGCAAATGAAGTAAGAAGACCCTTAGCCATAATTATGAGAGCTTCCTTGGACTCAGAGGAGGTACCCATGGACTGGAGATATGTGACCCCAATCCACAAAGGAGGATCAAAGGGAGACACGGGTAATTACAGACCTGTTAATTTAACTTCTGTTCCATGGAAATTAATGGAGCCATTGGTTAAAGAAGCATTGCAGGATAATCTAGACAAGACTTCAGTTATAGCTCGGACACAGCATGGGTTTGTTAAGGGTAAGTCTTGTATGACCAATTGGATTGGATACTATGATGTCGTCACAAAGGAACTGGACGCAAAGAATAATTTTGATATCATATATTTGGATCTTAGAAAGGCTTTTGATACTGTTGCACATGGAAGACTGCTGCACAAATTCGAGCAGTGTGGCATTGGAGACAAATTGCTGCTATGGATAAAGGGATGGTTAAGTGGGAGAAGACAGAGTGGTAATCAATGGACACTGCTCTTTGTGGACTAATGTTAGTAGTGCAGTCCCCCAGGGTTCAGTGTTGGGTCCATTGTTGTTTTCTGAATTTATTAATGATATTGATGATGGTATATTGAAGAACTATAAATGTCCAGTTTGCAGATGATACGAAGGTCTGCAGGTTATTAATGACACTAATGACAGTACGCTGCTGCAACAGAATCTAGAAAAGTTGAGCAGTTGGGCTGAGAGGTGGCAACTGAAGTAACAAAAGTAACTTTACATTTGTCCATTTAATCGACAAATGTAAAGTACTGCATATGGGAAGAAATAACCCCAGAGAATGTATCAAATGTGTGGTAGAGAATTAAAAGAACCTGGGGGTAATTGTGCAGGCAGATATGAAGTTTTCTGAGCAGTGCAGACGGTCTGCAAGAGTAGCTCATGGTGTCTTGTCAATGATATACAGGAATTTTTCTAGCAGGGATAAGGAGGTGATTATCCCCTTGTGTAAGGCAATGAGTACTGTATACAGGTCTGGAGGCCTCATTTTAAGAAGGTTATAGAGCTGCTGGAACGAGTACAGAGAAGGGTTACAAGAGGGTTACCTAAGGGTTGCTGTTACGAAGAAAGGCTTAAGTTTTGCAAATTACAATTTCTGGAGACTAGGCACCTCGAGGTGATCTGATTGAGGTGTATAAAGCCTTGAATGGTTTGTGTATGCTCAATGCTGATGGGATTTTTCCTTCCTCTTGCTCAGAATAATCGCCTGAGAGGGCAGAAATTGAAGAAAGACAGTTGTAGGATACATGTGCGGAAGTTTGCTTTTAACCAGCGGGTGGTTTATTGGTGGAAGAAACTTCCATCTGTCGTTGATAGCTTAAATAGATTCAAGGTAGAACTAGACAAAACATTTATATCAAGTGGATGAGTGAAATGAGGTTTTTTTTTTTTTTTTTGGCTAATGCTTGCTTTCTTGCATGATATATCTTTTCTAATGCTAATTCTAAAGAATCTTGTATACTAATAATAGCTTTGCTAAAATATTGAAGTTAATATTTAGCATAGTAGATACGTTCACTGTGCTCCTATGCAGTGCGAAAAGGTTTGCTTTTGATTCCAGTCAATTCTATGAGAAAGGACTTTTACTGGATTTTTTTCACACCGTTTTCCAAGATGGAAACCTCGAGTTTTCCATCCAGCAACAGGCGCATCATAGAATACGTCATGTATAGATACAACGTGCCGACCCCTCGTCGAGTTAGTTTCCTTAGCGAAAAAACAAAAAAACCAGCCGCATTTCATTATACTTGTTCAAGTCTCCAGCTGACTTCAATTAGTTGTTGGAATAAACTCCCACCTCGTATTGTGTAGCTAGTTAAAATTCGTATATTAGGGTCAACCAAGAACTCTTATCTACCCATGCGTGTAATGTCCATAAATTGCGCGTGTTCTCTGGTCGGTCTACCTGTTTTACTGTACAAAAAACCAAGTTTCCAGCTGGGAAACCTTGCTAGCCCCGCCTGAAACGAGGTGAGTAGTTAGAATAAATTTAAAGAAAGACTGGGCACATTATTAGAAGGGATGAGCAGTAGGCAGGTTTGTTGTTGAAGGGTTTTAGGCACCTCAGCAGCGTAGACCGTATTGCACCTTATATAATGCTGTAAACTGCGTGTGTTTTGTGGTTTGCTGTTTGTTGGACGAAAAATCCGAGTTTGTGGTTTGTTATTTGCTGTTTGCTGGACGAAAAACCCGAGTTTCCTAGAGATAAATCCATGCTACCCTCGCAATAACTCATACATGTCTTGAAAAAGAACTATAAAAAATTCCTCGCGTCTTTGATCGGATTCCAACCCAAGTTTTTTCCACCTGATGTGGGAGGACATCGATCCTACCAACTGTGCTACTGAAGGGGCTACTCAAGAAGTAGGCAAATTTCTTTTTTTTTCTTTTTTTTTAATGTTCGTTGCTGAATAAGCTTGGTTCTTTACATCATTTTCCGCTGCTAATACTGTTTTTAGTAAATTATAAATCAATTCTAATTACGTTAATTAAAAATTCGCTTAAATTTCATTAACGTACTTAATTTTAAAAATTTCCACTTCAAAATTAATGAAAAAAAATTAAAAAAAAAGAAAGATAGAGACCTGAATATGTATCACCTTTGAAGAATCAAACCTAGCTATGCCCATCTCAACTTGTTGAATGTACTCTTTTATACAAGTAAAGTTAATATAAATGAAAAAGATGTATCACTTGAATGAATGATGGAGAGAATATTCTTTTGAAACTGGCAGCGCAATCCTGTAGATCCTTAGAATCCATTTACTGTTTTCTCTCTTTCTCATATTGAATTCTAAATAAATTTCAAATTTTCATCCTCTAAGTTCAGCCAAAGAGTACTAGGAAACTAAAGAACTATAAAAACGATTTGGTAGGTGAGAATCTTTGGTCAAGTACTTTGATCTGATCAACGTAAAGACTTTACAATCTCCTATAAATCCGTATTTCAGGAAATTCTCCTTTTAAGGAGCAATCACTTCACTCGCACAACAGTGTGGTAAAAAAACAACCAAAGCTTTGATGGAAAAACAAAAATAAACATCGTGTGTGATATTTGTTTACCAGAAAAATCCCGAAAAAAATCAAAGAAAGTTATTGTTCTAGCAAATCGCGTTTCTGTTCTTCCAAATCACTCAAGTCTATCAAATATCTTTCCTTTCAGTTGCGTAGCAGATAGGTAGCACACGTAAAAGCACAGGTATTCTCAGATGCTTCCGATTCCCTTCGGAGAACCACCAAACGAAGAAACGACGTCAGAACGTTTGATCTGTGTCACGCCTAACTACTTACGCGTTCCCACTGATGCCCTTGCAGAAGGGTTGTCATGTGAAAGAAAATTGGTTACGCAGGCCGATCAGCTTCGTCTCTGCAGACTACGTAAGCCTCCTTGGTGTTGTGGGTAAACAGAAAATAAAACGTACAAATTTCAGAGGAGAAAGGGAATTAGACGCACGTACAAAGCAACATATGGAATTGAAAGGCTTGGAATTTGGTTCGGTGTTACGAAGGGTACGATAGAATGTGACAACGAAGGTTTCTTATTGGTTAAGCCAAAATTGATAAGACGTGAATAGATTCAGAAAATTCACAAAAGAGAATATTGGGTTTCTGGATGGAAAAGAGATTTGTGAACGGTTCTCTGAAGATTCCTCGGAATGATGGAAAGAGAGAGTGAAAGGCACGAATGAAGTAAACAGATTGATTATATCTAGAACAAGCAACAGAGTTTGACAGTTGATTCATTATGAAAACAAAAACTTCAGAACTTGGTTACTCGATTTATATCTACCGTGTGTGAACTAACATGGTCATGAATAGCCTTTCAAAGATGGAGTAAATAATTAAAACGTTATTTACTTTAAGAGCAGTTTATTTTAAATATTTATGCTGACTTTGAAATCAAGTTACTATTAAACTTAAGATGTCCAGCTCTCAGGAACTTCTTCAGAAACTCTTTATAAACTAAGAACCAAGGTTAAAATTTCGTAGTTCTTACTTTGGAACCATTGACTAAGAAGAAGGCAACTAGTTGATTGTCAGAATAATGAGAATTGACTAGTTACTCTTATAATCTCTTCCTCTGCCCAACGCCTACGTAGGCACGGCCTTGCCCAAGTAGTAAACAATAGGTGCAGAATCAATAATGGCGCTGCTGCTTTCTACTCTGATGGTATAATAAGAATGCTTTCGAAATCATAAATGTCGGTGTCCTTCATGGCAGTGAAAGACAAAAGCAATCAAGCTACCCCTGGTCGTCCAGGCCAGGGTCTTGGGCGTGATCATAGACCACAGGCTTTCATTCCTACCTCATCTACAACACCTTCGCGAAAAAACCAGGAAGTTTACAGCCGCCATCATTAGAATTTCAAGAAATGAGTGGGGCCTGTCTAGGAGGACCCTGCTACTTTACTATAAAGTGGTATTCCTTCCCATAGTCTCATTCGCGGCCGGAGCTTGGTTCCACAGAGTGGTAATCGTTAAAATGAAGCAAAAACTCAACTCAATCCAGAGGGCTATGCTACTAGCAACACATCGAATCTGCCGAACGGTGTCCACTGCGGCAATCCAGGTTATTGCTGGGACTCTGCCTTTAGACCTATACGTAATATTTAGAGGATTATGCTTCAGGCTCAAAAAAGGAATACCTACCTCCATCATGGATATAGACCTATCGCTGAACGATGATAATAAAAGGGAAAAAGCTCGATGCTTTAAAGAGCTAATAAATGTCTGGCAAACAAGGTGGGACAATTCAACTGTTGGCACTGTAACCAGAAATTTCCTACCGGATGTCTCCTTTGTGATGTCGAAGAAGGTTAGCTCATGGTTCACAATTAGTCTGGAAACATCCTATCTCATTACTGGGCATGGATCCCTTAACGAAAAACTCCACCAGCTAGGCCTGTTAAACACTGACCTCTGTTTCTGTGGAGCAAAAGAAAACTGGCAACATCTTCTCCACGAATGTGCCTGCTATGAAGACATTAGGAATGAGCTGCGAAGTGAAGTCCCATCCTTCAGCATAAATCGAGTTGACCAACTTGTTCTGACCCCACATCACTTGTCTGCACTCCAGGCTTTTGCAGCTGCTGTCTTTGCCAGAAGGAAAGATATGCTTCCAACTAATGCTGTAGCAACATAACCTCAAGCTCCTATCAAAGATCAACCTATTGACCTTTTGAGGCAGATTATTATTCTATTTTATTTTTATTTTTTATTTATAATTTTTCCTTTCCTCATCTCTTTTTTTTTTCTTCAATTTCCCACTTTTCTTTTCTTTTCTTTTCCCTTTTTTTTTTTTTCTTCCTTTTTAATATCTATATTTTTTTTTCTTTATTTTATTTAATTTATTTATTATATATTCTTTTTTTATTTATTATTTATTTTCTTTTATTATTATTATTTTTTTATCAAAACCTGCACCACGGGTGAATGTTTTTTTTTTTTTTTTTTTTTTGCTGAAGTCCCTCTGGAATGGGCCCCCAGAGGATCCTGACCCACCTGCTGGCAACACCAGGTGAGTCAGAGTCTCTTTCGAGACGTTACGTGATATACTGGAACTGGCCCACCTTCCCGTGGTGTGGACGAGTACCCAGAATCATCTGTCCAGGTGACTGATGCTTCTGGGTAGCCAAGCGGCCAGAACAGAACAACAGAACACACACATAATACACACAAACCGACGTCACACACATCTGGCCCATCTGTAGTGATACAGTTCTTCACAGAGATACGAGGCGGAGTTGAACGAATGTTCTAGGTGCCGCCCTTTACATATACACATGTCCACATGCAATTCGAAGTACGGAGAACTAGGTGGGTCAGAGTCTCTTTTGAGACGGTACGTGTTTTACTGGGACTGGCCCACCTTCCCGTGGTGTGGACGAGTACCCAGAATCATCTGTCCAGGTGACTGATTCTTCTGGGTAGCCAAGAAGCCAGAACAGAACACACGCATAATACACACAAACCTACGTCACACACATCTGGCCCATTTGTAGTGATACTGTTCTTCACAGAGTTACGAAGCTGAGTTGAACAAACGTTCTAGGTGCCACCCTTACATATACACATGTCCACACACATGCAATTCGAAGTACGCACTGATTTTGTACTGAATATGTTAGTTTCCAAATCTCTAAATAAAGAAATAGACGGAACCGGTCTGTCACTTCTTGTTACAGGGTGGGCAAGAAATATGTCGGGGTTTAAACTTATGTAAAAATTCTGTAAATTCTTTTTATTTCAGATTATAAAGAAACCTTACCAAATATATTGATATAGCAGAAGGGACAAATATCGACAGAGACCTTGGAGCTCTACCGAAGTTCGGTTCTATTATTCAGGAATGGACTTCGAATAAATCCACGAGGCTACAAATATCCTTCTAGAAGCATCTCATATGCCAAAAAAATTTCGTGCAACGGCTAGTATAAATGCGTCACCTCTAGACCGACCCAGGGGTGTTCGTACATCCTACCGTATCACATTTGTTCGTAAAATTATCACACTAGTATTAAATATAAAGAGGACATCCCTTTGAACCACGCTGAAAGACGATTTGTACGTATTTTTGTACAAAATCCAAATTGTTTACGTACAGAGTGAAGAGGGTAAAGGAAGGGTGGAATTTTGTTGCCCATTTCTTCAAAAGTTAGAAGATGACAGGCTTATTGGAACACTAATCATGTCCGATGAGACTCATTTTGACCTTGCTGGTTACGTCAAAAAGAGGAACACTCGATTTTGGGAAGAGAGATTCTGAACATATCTATCAAAGACTCTTAAAGTGGACGTGCCACAGTGTGGTCTAGACTCTAGAATTTCTTCATTTGGAATCATTGGATCATATTTTGTTCTCCCGACACCAACGAAACATCAGTCATATCGAAAAATGACAAGCAGTTACTTTCTCCCAAACTAAGGAACATAGAATTTATTTTTTCAAATAAATAAACAGTCTATTGCCGTGCTGGTAGATACTTATAAATGCCCTTTACAGCGGAAGAACTAAGGGTTAATAGCAACGTGGAAATTTATAACAGGTGCTGTTTAAGGTTAAAAATATTGAGTAATTAATAGTATCAAATCAGTGAAAGTTAAATAAAAACGGCTAAAACAATAACCAACGATGATCTTGAAAGTACTGATATTTTGCTGGCTTTGTTTTTGCCCTCATTCACCAAGAAAAAACAGAAAAGAATATACAAAATTTAGATGCACTATTCTTTGAAAGATCGTGGCCTCAACTTCTCTTGGCACTAGTCTAAGCAACCTAAAAAAGTTAATGTAAAAAGGGAAATGAACGGATTGGTAAACGTAGTCCTCATCACCATCATCAACTTCTTGTAATCATAATCCAACAGTTAAGGCTCATTTTTTTTATGGCAATATTATCTTCGTTGTCTCCTTCATTGGAGATGGATGATAACCTATATCTACAGCCGTGCTTAATTCGCCAATGTTCTTAGAAACAAAACGTGGCCTTCAACATACGTAGGTCTTTCGTGTTATCGGTTACATCATGTCAAGTTATCGATTATAATCGAGGATGAAGAGGAAATAAGCGATTTCCTCGTTACATCTGTTTCAGTCTTTATTGATCCTCTTGTGTCAGACAGGTCTGTTGCTTTATATAGGTCACGGACTTGAGATGTTATTTTGCGAGTTTCGAATTCGCAAGGTTTTTTTTTTTCCCTCCTTAGACGATTCTGTTTCGGTGTAGATAACCGAAAGTCTTCCAAAGAAGATTAATTGTATAAAAGACACGAGTAGTCTTTCTCAAAATTGGCAACACTGCCAGTCTGAATAGCGAGTAAAATAAAGGCGAAAGCACGCTTGTAGAAATCGTAATAGCATCGGCTTTGAACCGTTCCAAAGGCAACCATTTGAAGTGCTAATGGCCAGTCGGATGACATTGCACACTCTGCTAGTGTTATCAGACTTGTGCTGAAAAGGAGAAATAATAACTTTGGTCGATAGTTTAGAACAAGCCAGTTAGATGCAGGTGGTGCGATGAAGTACCTAACTCTGGCGTACAGAAAGCGAGTCGGGTTCATTTATCAAACGAATGGTGTAGCTGTGATATGTAGGGATAGGGAAGGAAAAAAAGGACAAATTGATTGCCCGGAGGAAACACATTTTTCTGCACAAAAGTAACAACTCGTGTGGCTGTTGCGATTAAAAAATAGGTCAAGATAGAAATACACTCGCCGCAGGAAAGAGTATTTAAGGAATTCGACAAATCATACACTAAACTTTGTTCTAAATGAGTTTTTGAATTCTATCAGTGAACTTAGGCTGAGAGTACTCGAGGTTGATGGTAAAGTGTTGATGGAATAAATAGTTGTGAATTTTCCTTAGATAATATCCCCTTTTAGCAGTAATCTCATTGAAAAAGGCTTGAAGAAATCAAATAATAACATTAAGTGATTGATACAGATTGATTAATAAAAATTTTGCTAATTTAATTATTAGTTTAATAATTACTCTTCGTTATAGAGGTGCCCAGCCAGATTAATGATGTTCATAGTTGCAGAATGATCAATGAATCCTACAGTGTACGATTCTTCATCCTCCTAAATTAGATGTAATCTCCAATAATTATTAATAAAATATATTAGATTGAAAATTCTCAGGAGATTAGTAAATTTATGTTGTTTGAATTAGAAGGAATAAATTATCGATTATAAGTAGAAATTATATCATTACAAGGAAATAAGAACACACCATAACGCTTAACCAAAGATAATAACCGTATTGGATTTAAGAGGGTTCCAAGGGTAGTATCAACTAAATGAAAATTCTTGTAGATCCGAATCTAACAACTCTTCATTTACTGCAAGAACCCTCTATCCTCACTGTTCAAATTTTATTTTGGCTTGTAAAATTTCAATCCTACGAAATCAGGACGTAATTTGAATTTAAAAAATAATCTTCTCATATTAATGTTTCATTCGACTTCATTTCAGTTCCTTTGGTATCCTGTGTTCAATTTTGCCACCCTCTGTTTTTTTTTATTTCAAAATTTACTGTCTAAATATATCCGGTTATTGAAACAGGAACTTTTACCTGTATCAAATCCCAGTACTCTACTTGAAATAACCCGCCTCTTTACCCTATATGCTCTTCCTACTTGGAGAACAGCTGTAAAATCGCACACTCAGAAACTGGCATATGAATATTGGTTCCTTATTGAATTTTAAAATGGGTTTTATGAAAACAAGTTCTATATAACTGACGACTGAACGATTAAATACTCTTCTACTGAAAACTCAGACAGACAGACATTAAATAAATGAAATTGCCTCACCACATAGCGCAATATGGGATAAGTAGCCCTTGCACCAGAAACTCCCAAACATTAACAACATAACTACACACAACATGAGGCTCGAGATAGAGTCCCATCTTTACGGGAGGAACTTGTGGTTTTCTTTTATTTTTCTTTCAACAGCCGAATTAGTAGGTTTTGTGCGATGATTACATCGTCTTTTCTCCCAGAAATAAAAGCAAACTGACTTTACAGGCAAAGAACTATGTATACACGATATGCTGACATATCATGGCCTTATTTGCCTTGGCGCAATTCAAAGCGAACCAAACTATATTAATTTACTCTACGATGGTCAAATTGATTACCGTGAATCACATCTTGATTGGGTGTCAAATATCTTTAGAATCAAGTCAAATTATTTCACCGGTTTTTGTTTCATTTGGAGTACTAAATTTTTAATAATCGAACAGAGCAAATATTTCGTGTGGGCCACCTGATCTGTATATTCTAATATCAGTTTTGGCATACATTCTTTATTTGGACCACGTTAAATATTTGCTATACAAGTTACTTAGACACAGCTATAACAAACATTTCATGTGGCCCAACTAAAGAATGTATGGATAAATGAGTACAAACAGGAACATAAAAATTTTGATGCATGGCGACATCCATTAATGAAGTAAAAATGTGGTGCCATAAGCAGCGCGTCCACTTGTGTACAATGGCGTGAACGTTATTACAGCGTTGTTTCTTTCAGGAGACTTATTTTAATCACCATCTTATTAATTCAGGCAGAAATAGTTTAAATGTGAATTCCACAAGGCAAAAATAGGCACCAGGAAGAGCATGTTGAAGTGGTTAAAGAAATCTAGGGAGGGGGGGGCGAGAGAGAAAGATAAAATTTGAACGATTGTCGACGTTGAAGATATGAAAATCCTTTTTCAGAGAAGCCCTCCCAGCACAAATTAGTTTCTGTACAGTACTTGCTAGAGACTGGTTAAAAAATCAAGTTTTATTCTTGCAAGGTGGAGTAATCTATTAAAATTGGCCTTTGCAACAGATGGCCCTTTCTAGATAAATGAGGCTTGTTTTCGTATAAGTAGATCTGTAAACAACCTACACATATGTGGGCTACCGAAAATCAGCTCATACTGTACGAGGGACCGCTGCATTTCCAAAAGATTAAAGTATGCACTGCCATCTACGAACAGAAAGATGATAAATAATGCATCGGAGGCAACTTCCAACAGAACGGTACCACTCACCACACGTCCAAAGCTTCAATACAAACGGTGGAACAGGTTTTCACAGATGGAGTAAGTCCAAAGGAACTTGAGCCGCCACGATCAACAGACTTGACTTCGCTGCCTTTTCGTGTGGGTATAGTTGAGGAAGCATTTATATAAATCCCTCAAATACAGAACAATATGGGCTTCTTCGCTGATGCTCCTAAAACCCTATTACAACCCTATTACAACACAGGATGAAGTGCAGTTTAAGATAGACCACAGACCACGTGACATTAAAAAAATATTTTTTTCGTATTTCGTATAATTTTTTTACGGACTACTTTGCTTTAAAAGGTACAGCAAAATTCTAACATGAGAAATCAAGGGTTTATTTTAACTATCTACTCCAATCACTCACACCACCCAATTTTAAAAAAGTTCTCGCTTAAATAGGTCATTTCACAAACTCACGCAGAACAGATGCGGACTACCCGAACTCAAAGGTTGTTAAGTTCCAAAGAGAACTTTAGCTTATTACGTAAATAGAAGAGGCAGCACTTCTTCTCATTGAAAGCTGCCTCATTATCTTCTGTGACTTCTTTCCACCGACCGGATTTCCTTCGACATTTCATTTTACACTAATAACTGCGCTACGACTTCATAATGCAAGTACATCGGCACGAGCAAAGTATTCTGGCCGGTTTAGGCGATCATTGGAAGGATGCCTTATGCTAAAGTGTAGATGGTAATCATAAGCGGGTTCTTGCTTCGATTTTCGCTTAATTCTAGATTTATCGCCACAAATTCAGTGGGATCCCTACTTAGGGGTATGCGATCAAATTTCTCTTCATTCAGCATGAAAAGCTCTTTTCCTTGATTCTCTTTTCAGTAATCGCTTGGCCAAATCGATTCTTCTCTCGCCAGTTAGTTATTTAGGAAGCTGTCTGATAGTTAAATGGCTGATCATGTCAAAATCTTTTCCCCGTTATTTTTATCCAATGGGATTGCTCAAAATCTCGCAACAACCCCTCGGGTAATTCACTTTACAATGAAAAGTATGCCATCATACTTATCTGTCCTTCTTATGGGCCTGTATTGTATGCAGTGGCAACAACTTTAATTCCAGAACGCTTAACTATTTCATCAATCTCCCTTCGCGTGGAATTTTTAATGCTCTCTTGGAACTTCTTAAGATTCACATATACATCTCCCGTAAGCTTATGAAATAAATCTTCTTACTATGTTTGTTTGTTTCTTCTTACTATGTTTTGCGTGTGCTAAGAGTGGAAATATCTGCCTATTGAAAAAAGTGGGGGTCAAAAAAAGCAGCGCAGCTGCTTCAACTGTAATACTAGCAAAAATATAAACATGCAACGTCACATTTACTTATGGGACATACAAACTTAATGAGGACGTGCTTTGCTTCATGATACAATGCTCTTAATATCCGGCACATGCTTATCTACAAATAATTTTTATTTACAGGAAAACTGATAGCGTCTGCTGAAATCCTCAGCGTTTATAATAGCTTCTAGTCTCCGTGGAACACTCTCCGCCAATGTTTTTGTAAAATTCCTCCAATATTTTCTAACATTCAGCCTTCAAAGCGGCGACCAGTTCAACTCTGTTTTTGGGCAGTCTCTCCTCACACACACATCGATGATCCAGTTCATTCCAAAGATTCTCTATAGGATTGAGGTCAGGGCTCTGGGCTTGCCAGTCCAACTTTTCGATGCTTATATCCTCAAAGCAGTCCTTCACAACGCGAGTAGTACCACGTGGAGTCTTATCCTGCTGATAGAAGCGTGAGTCTTCCTCGACGTGCTGCCACTACGTATGTAATGCATTATTGTCCAAAACATCTAGACAGACTTCAGCGTTCGTGGTTTTGTCCAAAAACCAATGGTCCCAGAAAAAAAAAATTAAAAATAGCTGCATACCATCGCTGTCTTCGCCAAACTTCATTGTCCAGATAATACAGTCCGGCATGTAGCTTTCTCCGAGCGTCCGCCATACCCAGGTATGACCGTCAGACTGGTAGATCATGTGCCGTCACTTGTCGCTCCAAAGCATCTACGATCCAAGAATGGCGGGCCTTGCACCAAGCTAGGCAGCGTCTGGCATTAGTCGGGGGTGATTAGTGGCTTGTGGATGACTGCACGACAGTAGCAACGCATATCATGTAGCCTCCTGTATATTGTACTGGTGCTGACATGTGTCCCAATTGTCTCACTGAGGGCTTGTGTGCTGCGACAACGTCAATCTGCGTTCCGAGCAAATGATTCATTCCCCTATCAGGTTCTATGAGCTTCGGAGATTTTCGTGGTCGTTTTGTGATAGTTTCAGTAAAGGTCTGCGTCCATTTGCAGATCACATCACCAATCGTCTACCTTGGGGTCTTCAGTGCTCTTGAAATGTCACATACAGACTGACTGCTTGGGTGCCACCCTATTATCATTCCACGCTGGAATCTCGCCATAAAGTATTAACTCTGTCGATAACTCATCTGCATTCGTAATCGTACTACGCTCTCCTCGAAGGCCTACGAACTATAAATATAAAATAGTTTATGGTAGATCAGTGAACTTCCTTTATGTTCATTCCATCATTATTACGTGAATAGTCAGTAACCATCAAAATATCACCTACCCTTCTTACATGTGTTGCAGCTATTTTCGCCAGGGGTTCTGTAGGTGGTCTAGTGTAGAATAAACCATCCCAACATTCATACCAGCAGAACTAATTCTGAAAACATTCACAATATCGGGGGGAGGGAATTAAATGATAAAAACAACCCCAGGGCTCATATCTGATGAATATGGGTCTGGCACACCCAGGGTTCTGAGCTGGAGATCTGGATATCACCATTCTTCTCTTTCTTGGTGATTCCCTTCTCTCTCTCTCTCTCTCTCTCTCTCTCTCTCTCTCTCAGAATTTTTTTTTTTTTGGCTGGTGAAGCATAAGCCTCGCGCTTCCTTGCACCATATGGCTAATAATAATAAATCCCTCACTGAAACTTGGTGAGGGAATTTATTTTGGTTTTTTCTTGCGTAGACCCAAGTTTCAGGGTCCGGAAGAAACCGTGCAACTCTCGCCTAAGGCCGACTAAATACTCAGTCAAGTTGTGGAAATTTAAAAAAAAAAAAAAAAATTCCTCGCGTCCTTGACAGAATTTCCAACTCAGTCTTTTCCATGCAGTGTGGGAGGGTTGGACTACTCACCAGGGTCATGATCGTAGTAACTCCTATCAAATCACTCATTCTTGGGCTAGTTTATTTTTGTCCTTACCGAATCTTTGAAGCAACGTCTGAAGACGGAAAAAAATAGATCGATCAGTTGTGGACGAATCTTAAGAGTTTATTAAGCAACCGACCGCCAAATTTCTATTCCATAAAATAGAGCTATAATGCACCAAGTGGGTGGTGTTCAGGTTCAGTACATGCAGTAGGCCCTATTTGTACCGTCATCAAAGGAGACAATTTGCTGAGCAGCGTATCATAATAATGATGACTAAATCGGAGTCTATTCTTTATAATAATCCCATAATCTTTTGTGACTTATCAGTATCTGAGAGATAGGTACTATAACTACATCATGATTGTACATTAGGTAGGAGAATGGTTTCATGACCCTACTACATACTGTTGGAGAGAGACACTAAGAGAATTTTGCTGGAGAACCATTGATGAGTTTGTCAGTTCACCAGATGCTGCTTAATCTCATTGCATCTATGTTACGTTGTGCTCAAATAATTATCCTTATCCGGGAGGGAAAAAGAGGGAAGCCGACATGTCATTAAGCCATATTTCAATGGCACTGAGTGTATGTTGTAGTTATTTTTTTCACATGTAGTAACCTACATTAACTAGAATATCCGTCCTCTGCACGTATTCTCTTTTCTATGTTGTTAAAGCAAAGTAACCATTTTCCAAACTGTAATCTCGTTCGATTGAAAGGCTTTTACCTAATATTCAAATACAGCATGATCGTGTCTTAAGGTTCCGTGCACAATACGTGCAGTTCTACCAGCATGTATGCAGAGTCTTACCGATTACAAAAGTTAATGCGGAAATTTGTGACAGTTCTTTAGAAGTTTCGCTGGATGGATGGATGCGGACATGCACGCTGACAAACGCATCTGTGGAGAAGAATAATGAACGATTAGCGGAGTTGAATAGAGGCTTTAAGAAACGAATGTGATTGCTGTTGCATTACTGGAAGATAACGGTGAAGTAAAATTATCAAACGTTTATTGTCAAGCGATAAACGAAGTTTAAAAGCGGAAAAGGCAAATAGGACAAAAATGTTTTCGGAATGGAGGAGTGGAACTAGCAAAAGTCAGTTTATGTATGAGTATTTCGGTGGGGTTAGCAGTTTTGAACAAGAGTGTGATGTGAATGTAAAATCATGTTTCATTGGTTCAGAAATTAGCGGAATCAACTTCAGTTCAACTAAAAAAAAGACCTAACGTAGCTGAGACGTGCCTACATTTTTGCCAAGACCGACTAATTCGGTTACCAAACCAATTATTCATTGCCATTCCTGCACGGAATGATTAGTTTTGTTGATTTCTCAGTCAGCACAACACGCAGATTGACCCTCGATAAAGATCACATCTAGTACTACATTATGAAGCAATCGACAGATCATGGAATTCCAAAAGAACCAGTTAAAGAAACTTCGGTCTCTGGAGATAAGAATCGAACCCAGACATTTATTTTCACATACTTTACAAACGCCATAACAGTTCAACTGCCAAGAGTTGATGTTAATCTGCCAAGGTTACATCTTAATATGCTAGACATGTTTTTCATATAGAAATGTAGAATATGGGCCAAAATAAAACATACTGAAAATATAGCAAGCCTACTGGTGGCGATATCGTTAGTATTTTAGTTGTGGAGCATAATACGGAGATGAGACACAATTGAAAACCCAGATAAAATCTGCAATGGCTGCTTCAGAATCATAACAGAACACCATCTAGAAACGGACCAATTTGAAACGCAGCGTTGACCAATTTGCATGAATACCATCATGGTTATCGAGTCGTCACAAAACAAGAATTATGGTTTCCTATTGTTTATGTATTAATTTCACCGCACAAAACTAATAACAAATTGGCAATGAATTAAACCCGAAGCCCACTTCCATTCGAACCACTTCACTTTTTTTGCACATTTAAACCACTTCACTTTTTTTGCACATTTAAACCACTTCACTTTTTTTGCACATTTCGCATCTGCCTATATTGCTCAGAAAACAAAACAGCACCTATGAAGCCGTTGTCCATGTAATTTCTCGTGTACTTCTCACTTTCTAAACCTCTGTTCCCTCGCTCCTCCCGTGAAGTATCCTTGTGATAGGGGTGGGCTGATAAGTAATACTACTAGCCACGCAGCATTTAATGCTTTAAGTTCTCAGAAAGACTCTAATATTGAGACATACACAAATACAGATATTGAGACAGGTCACACTATAGATAAAAATTGTAATTCAAATTCCGAAAGTAGACCATTGCTACTGGCAACTCAGTAGATTAATCACAATTTTCTAAAATTAATTCCTGTGGAAATCAGCTTTGTCTAACATGTCCTGTCATGCACCCAATGCATAAAACATTGAATGCAGATTATCCAGTTTTTGCCACACTACTGGGGTAGTTTACCTTATTAAATGTAATGAATGCGAATCTAAATATATCGGAAAAACTGGTGGACGACTACACATAAGAATAAATGTGCATAGAACTCATAAAAACTTTCAACAATAAAAAAAACATATAGAATTGCAACATTTTCAAGTTCACAGTTTCGAAAATATATCTATTGCTATTCTAGCCGTAGAAAATAATACTGTTAAAAGACTGGGTTTAGAAAATCTCAACATTCTAAAGTATAAATCACTTTATCCATATGGGCTCAACAACAATTTAAATGGACAATGTTTTACCAGCAACAAGCAAGACCAATGTGTTTACAAAATTTTCGAAATGGTAAAAAGACCAACATTAAGATGTTCACGAGTCAGAAATACCGTCAATAATATTGATAAAAAAACACGTACAGCCAGTAAAATAGGTAAATTTTCAGAACTTTTAAAATCATGCGATAGTCCAGTTATAAATATTAAACGTATACACGATATTGTTTTTGGTTTAAAAATAGTATGCTAAGAGCCTTATTAAAAATAAGTAGCACATATAGCTATAACACTCAACACTTAAATCATTTATTGAAAGATAAATTCAAATTGGGTAATATAGCATTAAGCACCAAAGAATATCTCAATTTCAGATTTCTGAACTTAGTTATGGACAATATTTATACTGAACAGATTATGAAAACAATTTAATTTTGTTCTGCCTATTTCTAGCCCATGTATCAGTATACGTTTTAGTTACACTAAGCAAATTTAGGACTAATTGTCTGCAATTACAAACAAGTGGCTAATAATCTAATCAATAGAGATCATGAAGCAGAATGCTAATGTTATCTCCCCAAATATCGACCATTTTAGATGAGAACAATAAGCATATTATAGCTGGAGATTTAGCAATAGTTACTCGCACTGAATTAAGAAAAATGTTATCCTATGTATTCAAATTTAGACTATGTACAAAAAATAGTTTAAATCTAATTAAAAAAGAATTGAGAACAGACTTGATACAATTTAGTTTAAAACTGGCATGCAAGTATAATACACCATTGGAGGCCTTCCAAATGTGGATGTTCAAAAGTAGTAAACAAGCCAAGATATTTAAGATTAATCAAGCGACAGTTACTAGATTTACAATCTAAGTTTATAATTACTATCATTAATAAAGCAGCCAATAATTATAGTATAATATGCAAAACATTCTATACCTCCACTTTATTAAATGAACTGAATAATAGCTACACCTATGAAATTGAGACCTCCAATAGTAGCATTATCATTAAGAAACTACTGGCTATGAGCAAAAAGTTAAAATTAAATAACCCTAATACTAAATTTCCTTACGTACACTGGATACGCAAATTCCACAAAGCACCCATAGGTTTTAGATTCATTACGTCATGCAGAAACAGTTATGCTAAGTTACCACACAGAAAACTAGAATCTCTGCTCAATATCATCAATAGAAATATAGAAGAATCAAAAATTATTATGAACAACACACCAGTAATAGATTATTTAAATAATAAACCCAAAACATCAACCATATAAGCACATTTGACTTTAAAAACTTATTTACCGGTATATCTCGTCAGTAATAACATCAAAAGTATTATAGAACCACTAATAGAATTAAAAGCCAAGCTGATTAGGAATGAATTCCCAGAAAAGTTCATTGCAAAATATCTTAACAAGGGCTATAATTATCGCAATTAATAAATGGCACGGAAATATTAACCCTAAATTAGTTATAGCTGAAGTGCATAAAAAATAAAATAGTCATATTTATTCTCTCTGTTCTCGCCAAGGTCATCCTGCGTATAATAGGCACTTCCCTTGGAGCACATTACATATAGCTTACACTGTAGAAAGGTTGTACTGTATCTATATTTGTTCTTGGGGCAGTAATTAATTTTTGAATTATTAAGCATTATTCACCCATATTAGGGTACCAACTAATTTCTTTCAAAGTGAATTAAAATAGCAGCCATTTTCAGCTGTTTTCTGTAATTCTTACAATTCTGCTTTGAACAATTAGCAATATTTCATACTATCTTCGACAATTATCTTCTATTTTCTGCTATTAGTTCAGTGCTATTTATCTACTTATTCTCAGTAATTTTCCAACACTTTCAGTTATTTAATTAGCTTCAATTTTTTTACACAATCTATAACTATTATTCAGTTTATATTTGCACAATTTCTAATATTATATGCTATGGTCAGTTATTTATTTATTTTCAATTTCTACTATTTTCTGCCATTTTCTAACATCGTGGGTAGTTTAATTAATTATTTCATTTTTCCATATTTTCTATTATTAAATTAATTAAATATTTAATTGGTCATATAATAACCAAAAGTGAGAGAGGGCGCTACAGTCATTCTTTATCATATATCAGGTGGCTAAATGGATTATAAATCCTTTTAACTATGTTGTTCACAGCAAGAAGGTATTGTTCATTTTATATCTTTACAGAAAACTAGTTTGATTTTCTACTTGATCTACTATTTTAGTAAATGCTTATTTATTCTTAATATTCTTATTTTTTCAAAAAAACTAATGTTCAATATTATGTTTTATATTATTTTTATCTTATTCAAAAAACTTCTATTGTGGCAGGTATTTTTCTATTCTAAAATTTCTTCTAATTTATTTCAAATATCACTACATACTGCAATACCAGGATCCTTACTAAAAGGTTGGGTAGTTACGCTCCCGGTACATCCGAGGTATCTATATAATATGCTGTTTCTTTTGCTTTCAGCTTGCTAACTCTAAAGTTTTATACCTTCAAAATCTATTAGAGCAATTCGAGGGAAATTGAGGTCTATTGCTATCCTTATTCCTCCTCCTCGCCATAATTTTGGCAATAGCCTTTCTTTTTCACTACATAAATAAATTGCTTAATAAAAATAATGCAAGTGAGTTGGTACTCACTTGCATTATTTTTATTATTTTTTTTCACTGCTATCCGTCCGGCTAGCGGTTATTCTGCCGGTTTGCTGCTAAATTTAACATATATTGCATTATTATATTAGAGTACTTATATTCTTAGTATATTTGAACCTAGACAAACTGGCAAATGGCAAACAGAAACAGATAGCCTCAGCCAATTATTGATAGGATGCATTGAGTGGAGCTAGCCCTAGTTAATGTTCCATTCAATGTATCCATTAATCAATAATTTGTGACATCATCATTTTATTTTATTATGATTTATGTGTTTATTTATAGGGTACAACAATGAAGTCCAACGTAGGTTACCTAAATACTTAGCACCATGGCCTTATATTTTTCATCCCTAATACTTATATTCCAAAATCCAAAATTCTTATTAAATTTCATCAGTTCTATAATTCCCTTGATATTCAGTTTAATAAATAATGTAAAAAAAAATACACACATATATATATATATATATATATAATATGATGTAATATAAAAGTTAGACAAGAGTAATAAAAATAAATAAATATAAAGCTATCATTAGAGGCAGCAAATGCAAATCCTCCACATGAAGCCTAATTATATCTGATAATTAAAATAAATCTGATATTTAAAATAAAATAAAAACATCAGCCAGTAGTACGGCAAAAAAGTAGAGCGAAAAACAACGTAAAATAATATAAATAAACAAACAGGGAAGGGAAAGTAAGAGTAATAATAAGACAAAAAAGTAGTCGATAATCCCCTGTATAATTTATTCTTTAACCCCCATTTTTGGTGATATTTCACGTCTTTTGGAACTGGTACCTTCTGGGGAGGAACCGCTAAATTATTTATAATTGGCATTAATTTAAAATTACATCGTTTTTATTAATTGGGTTTAATGACTAAATTATACAGGGGATTATCGACTACTTTTTTGTCTTATTATTACTCTTACTTTCCCTTCCCTGTTTGTTTATTTTATATTATTTTACGTTGTTTTTCGCTCTACTTTTTTGCCGTACTACTGGCTGATGTTTTTATTTTATTTAAATATCAGATTTATTTTAATTATCAGATATATATATATATATATATATCTGATAATTAAAATAAATATGATATTTAAAATAAAAACATCAGCCAGTAGTACGGCAATAATGCAGAGCGAAACGAAACGCAAAATAATATAAAATAAACAAACAAACAGGGAAGGGAAAGTAGAAATAATAGGACAAAAAGGTAGTCGATAATCCCCTGTATAATTTAGTAAATTAAGCCATTAAACCCAATTAATAAAAACGATATAAATTTAAAATAATGCCAAATATAAATAATTTAGCGGTACCCCCCTCGAAGGTACCAGTTCCAAAAGACGTGAAATATCACCAAAAAGGGGTTAAAGAAACTACCAAAAAACTAAAATATCAAAATGATAGACTGACCATCATGCCCCATATCGACAGAGGACCACGAGGCCAATGATGGTCATGGAATCGCTGCATTTCAATCGTCATACAAATCATCGCAAAGGCAGAAATATCGAAGAACCAAACCACCCCTCCATTCTCCGATAGATCAACCAATGCAGAGGATTTGCATGGCGGTGGTCCTTATGCAGCGAAAAATAATCTATAGAACAGACAGCACTCTTGATCAGAGCCACACCACTGACATAATGCAAGCTTAACCAGCTTATTCTTCGATATTTCTGCCTTTGCGATGATTTGTATGACGATTGAAATGCAGCGATTCCATGACCATCATTGGCCTCGTGGTCCTCTGTCGATATGGGGCATGATGGTCAGTCTATCATTTTGATATTTTAGTTTTTTGGTAGTTTCTTTAGCCCCTTTTTGGTGATATTTCACGTCTTTTGGAACTGGTACCTTCGAGGGGGGTACCGCTAAATTATTTATATTTGGCATTATTTTAAATTTATATCGTTTTTATTAATTGGGTTTAATGGCTTAATTTACTAAATTATACAGGGGATTATCGACTACCTTTTTGTCCTATTATTTCTACTTTCCCTTCCCTGTTTGTTTATATTATTTTGCGTTTCGTTTCGCTCTGCATTATTGCCGTACTACTGGCTGATGTTTTTATTTTAAATATCATATTTATTTTAATTATCAGATATAATTAGGCTTCATGTGGAGGATGTGCATTTGCTGCCTCTAATGATAGCTACATAGCCATATCTATATTTATTTATTTTTATTACTTTTGCCTAACTTTTACCTCACATAATATATATATATATATATAAGCTAAATTAAAATAGAATATTTGCCAGTAGCATGGCAAACCAGTAGAGTGAAAAATAAAATAACATACCAATAACAAAAAAATTTTAGTGGGGGGGAGATAAGGAAGAAGAGGGTAGTGTCGAAACAACATTCCTAAAATAATTTAGAAAATTATTTAATTAAAATAAATTCAATGAAAAGAAATTTAGCGGCGCCCCCTTGATGGTACCCGTTTCCGAATTATGTGAAATCTCACTAAGGTGGAAACGTAGACTAACAACATTACATGACCAAATTAATTGAAAATAATAGTGAGCTGAATTTGAGCTGCATTTGAATCACCAAACCGTTCACGACATTTCGACCGAGGAACTGAGCATGCAGAAAATTTGTGCAAAGCTGGTTCCAAAAAACCTCACCACCGAACATAAGGCAAAAAACCAAGACGAGTTGCAGATAAGGAACCCCAACTCAAAGCGGAATTTACGCAGTTGGTTAGCCTCGGAAGATTCTTTCCAGCAAACACCATCCAGCTGTTCAACAACCTCAATATCAATCCTGAAAGGCTCTGCACTTGCAAATCCTACAGAAAGGAAGTTCTTGGAAACTCCTACTTGCAAATACAGATGTAAGGATACAGTTTCAGCACTTTGTTCGACCAGGCAGAGCCACTTGGCTTTAGGAAACACGACCTCATCAAGAAATAGATGTCAGGATTGTCCAACCCACCACACTCTAATCCCCACAGAAGAACCCGACTGCTGGAAACAGTAAATGGAACTTTCAAATTTTTTATTTTATATTGCATTGCATTATATTGTATTGCGGTCATTCCTGTTGTCAAGTTGTTTCATATGCTGTACACTGTTTCGGTTGTAAATATTTGTGTTTTTGTAAATATGGTGAAACTCCCACTTGTGTGTGTTTAAGCAGAAGGTATGCTTCAATTGTCACGGTATTAAGTTCTTACCAGTTTATACTAGTTAAGTAGTAAAAGCTTAGCGGGTAATTAATAACTTAAGTATTTTATATTTCAGATAAGATGTACTTATAAATCAGATAGCGTGTATTTCATGTTATAATCATTTTATAATTTATTACATTTTGTAACATAGTTGTATATGTATCATCACTCCTTGGCCAGTGGCTGTAACCGGGTGTTCTCCTAAGAGAAATAAACTGATGATAATAATAAAAATAATAATAATAAGGAAAACCGAAAGAGTGTGTGCCTGGACCTTCTTGAACGCTTCGAAAATGACGAAAAATTTTTCAAACATGTCATAACAGGTTATGAAACGTGAATTTTCGAGTACGATCCCGAAACCAAACGACAAAGTTCGGAGTGGCACACGAGCAATTCACCGCTCCCGAAAAAAAGCAAGAATGAGCAAATCAAATCCATGCTAATTTATTTTTTCGACAGTCAAGGTGTTGTTCTTAAGGAATTCGTGCCTCAAGGACAAACAGTTAATCAACAGTACTGTCGTGAGGTCCTTGAACGAATCGTGTCTGGTTGGAGATTGCGGACTCTTGGATGCGGCATCACGACAACGCTCCCTGTCACACTGCCACTTCCGTGACCGAAATTTTTACCCAAAATGGTATTCCAGTGGTATTCATACTCGCCTGATCTGAGTCCATGTGACTTCTTCCTTTTCCCAAAGCTCAAATTCCACCTCAAAGGTTGTCATTTTGGAACTGTGGGCAACATCCAAAAGGTCGTGACAGACCAGCTGAAGGCACTTTAAGTTGAAAACTTCAAGCACTGCTACCAGGAGTGGGAGCAACGTCTCTGGCGGGGAACTATTTTGAAGGGGATAATATTGATTTGTAGTTCACTTGTTAAAAAAAATTATAGCACCAGTCTCATTACTTTTTAGACACACCTCGTATATATATATATATATCTCATTCCTTAATGAAACAGAATACTGCAGATGCTTAAAGTCATTAGAGAACCTGTACCAGATTGATAAAGCAATGGAAGTGAAGATGGACTAGATAGATACACAACTGAATGAAGGATTGGACTATTTCTATTCCATTAATAATAATCGCGATACATTGGTACCAAGCAAGTGAATAAAAATTCCAGTTCAAAGGGAATCAGTGATGGGCCCCCACATAATAGGAAATACGAGTGACTCAGCGCACCTCACAATCAGTGAACAATGGCCATTCCTCCTAGGTCCTTTCCATCTACTCTTGTTTCCGGTACCAAACAGTCTTCTTCAGGCGAACTTCCAGATGCACGACAATCTTCTGCTAAAGATTCCTCCCAAACCAAAAGAATTGATGAGGCGCTACTCCCCCAGGTCAGCCTTACCCTTACTACAGTCTGCGTGGGTAGCACAGTGGTATCGTCACCGTCCTCCCCACACCGGGTGGAAAAGGCCAGGGTTCGAATCCCGTCAATGACGCGAGGAACTTTAGTGGGCTTTTTTCACTCCGTGGCTGAGTTAGTCGGTCTCAGGCGTAGATAGCAAGGTTTTTTCCCTCAGAACCTGAGGTTTTTTCGTCCAGCAAAACAGGCAAATCGACCAGAGAACACACGCAATTTACAGACACGAATACGACTTAATGTAATCATTTTCGGGTAACCCTAATATAGTAATTTTAATTTTTTACCCTTACTACACGCGATATACCCATATGCCTTTGAAGGAGCCTCCCACTCGCACCTGGGCTCAAAATGCAGCACTTTCTACCCATCCTAGGTACTACCGGCCAGCTGCTACGCAACCTCCAACAAATCAGCATCCCCGTTTCACCAATCAGGAAGGTATACTGCACACTGCTTCGAATTACGAGAGTAAATTTCCCTCCACAAACCAAGTACATGCGGTCTCTTCCATCACCAACTCATGAAGTTGCTCCTGATGATACCACTTTCTCCGTTTGTTTGTTATTTTGGTTTTCAGGAGCATTAGCAGCTAAGGCCATATTGCTCCGGGAAATGCGGTGGTCATTCCCTGACCTTTCTGCATTTGGTGGTCACTTTCTCCGTGATACGGCCTCCGTAGCCGAGTGGGCAGGAGCGGGAGTGCAATAGCACCCGCTCTTTGAGTAGACCGGAGTTCAAGCCCCTGACTGCTGAATAGGGTCGATTTGCCAACCCGCACTGGACCAGCGTGGCAGATTATGGTCCATTTCCCTCAGCATGAATTGTTGAGGAGGCTTCCATCCTGCAGTGGGTTGATAATGGCTGCACTTTACTTTTTTTTTTCTCCGTGATGCCTGCCTGCCATTGAAGTTATGTCCACTTCCTGCGTTGATAACAGAGTAGAGGGTATAATTGCGCGTGACGGTTTCATCCATGGGATTAGCGAAGTCAAATCTGTCCGTGGATTATTGCATGTTTTTGTAACAGGGCTTGATCCTGATACATCCCCACAGCACGTTGTGAATTTGATAATTAAACAAAACTGGAATGCACGCTAGTGTCTGCCAAATGCGTACAAGACACCCTCCTTATGCATCTTTCAATGTCGCTTGTTCAAACTCTGATTTAGCTACAATACTTAACCCTCACTTGTGGCCTCAAGGGTCAAGGAATTTCGGGAAAATTCCCGAGTTTCTGTCCCTAGAAATCGCCTCTAGCAATTAAAACGATCAGAAGACATTGGATCCGATATGCGCAGCTCAATTTTTACTCAAAACGTCAGGAGTATCTGCAATAAGCTCCACTCCCTGCAATCACTCTTGTTCCTCGTGGAATTTGGGATTATTTGTCTTACAGAAACCTGGATGTATTCCAATAAACAGCTCGATACTTTGTTGAGAACCTCATCTTGGTATGCAGCTGCTAATGATCGTATAGGAAGAAAAGGGAGAGGTGTTATGATTTACCATCGCAATTTTTCACTTTCCTGCCCAAGGATCAGCCGTACGGAACGCTTTGAAGCTTTATGTGCCAACATGTAACATTTGGATCTGGTGGATTTGGATCTGTAACATTTGGATCAGGATCTGGATTATGTGCTTTCCACATGTAACATGTGGAAAGCACCAGATCCAAATTTGCCTAATTTATCTTCCGCCTGATCATACACAACACTTCAGGGATGAATTGCTTTCATGGCTTGTAACCCACCTCACCTCTGATAAACCTACCTTTCTTACTCGGGACTTCAATATGCCTACTCCTAAACACTCAAAAGCTAGACGTGAGCTCATCACCTTCGTTGAAATTTTAGGGTTAGATTTCCTTGAATCACGGCTTACAAGGGGCATCCAGAGGTTTCACTGTACTGTAGATTTGAGGCCACAATCCCGACCTTTGCCTTTAATACAGACCACGAACCACTCACCTTTGCTTTTATGTTCCCGTCGATGCATCCTAATGATGATGAAGTCCAAACCAAAACTATTTTTTCAGTTAATTTCATCAAAAAAGATTGTCATTTTGAGTTTTCTCACCTCAACCAACTGGGATGAACTTTCCACTCTGCCAATCGAAGAAGCCACTAATGGCCTGGCTTCCCACTTGACGGAAATGGCTATTCAAGGAGCTTCAAAAACCATTGAATCCCTAAATGAACAAAACTATGGTTCTCAAGAGACCTGAAGCCGGCCTTCCTAGATAAGCAGCATGCCTTCAGGAAATGGAAGAGTTCTGGAATCACACATGATTTTATTAAATTTAAAAAGAAACTTGCATTTTTCCTGAAGCAAAAACGACATGCCAACAATAGATATATTGCTAACAAATTAGTGTGCTCCAAGCGGCCATTTGCAAAGCAACACAGGGATATTCAGATGGATGAGAGCATCTTCATCGAATGGACTGACAATACGTTTGGTGAGAGTTCCGTAAAGGAGGCATTTAATCGTCTCCTCTCCATCCCTTTACGTGATTTGACTACCCTGTCTACGCTTAATATCACGAAGGAAAATCTGATGAAAGTTATCTACCAATCCATCAGGCCCGAAGAAGCTATCGTCGGGTCTGATGGATTTCGCTTGTTTATCATTAAAATGTCCTGTGTCTTCATTGTGGATGTTCCTTTACATATCTTCAAGGAAATTTTGCGAACATCTGCTGTGCTTGAAATTTGGACACACTACTGCGTCAAACCCATTGCAAAGAATTCGAGGGCTAAAACTGAGAACGATTTTCGCCCGATCTCAGTGAGCTCTTCGCTCCTTAAGGCTTTTGAAAAGACAATCCTAGCGCAACTTATTCAGCACTGTTTTCATCACAGACCTTGCCACACAGCGTTATCCCTGGGAGATCTACTACCATCAATCTCCTTCAAACATTTTCTTATAAAGGAAGCTTTGAATTCTCGAACGCAGCTCGACATCATTTATCTTGATGTTAAATCTGCATTTGATAGGATTTCCATCACATCTTTATTTAACATCCTGAAGAACTACTTCAAGACCTACGATAACCTCCTCTCTGTACTCAAAAAAAATTTTGCAGGAAAGATGACTCCTTGTTGAGCACAACGGTCTCTCACGATCTTTTACTATCTTCAGAGGAGTTCCACAGGGTGGCGTTTTGTTTTGTCAGCAGCAGCTTTGGAACCTCTGCTAGCAAATTTCAAAAACATGACATCGCATGCCGACGATCTGAAGCTTTTCATTCTTTTGGATCAACCGGAGCAAGCGCTCTCTATCCTAAGAGTTGCAACGAAACAAATCTCTGATTTAAGCACCTTTCTTCAATATATTGGCCTTGAACTAAATGCCTAAAAATCTGCCCGGATGACGTTTACAAAAAGGAGAAGAATAAACCCAATGCACATCTCTATAAATGGACATCAAATTAAACTTGTCGACTCTCACAAGGGCCTAGGCTTGGAATGTTTCGTCTGAAACATTCGTCTGGGATTCGAGCTTGTTTTTTCAGGAGCACTTTAAGGAAGCTGGAAACAAATTCTTCTCAGTCCTTTGATCAATTCGACTGGAACTGGTGGGTTACCGCAATAGAAAGCTGACAACTAACTATGTCTGATCTTGTGTAGTACCGGTGGCTCCCTACGCATCGGAAATCTGGTCCTCTGCCTCTCCAACCTACCTGCGGCAGTTTTTAGGGATTGGATATTGGCTTCTTCGATCCCTCAATAGGGCTTCAGGACATCCCCTTATTATCTCTAGGGGTGTACTACATTCGCTGCATGGAATGACCCCTTGGAAGCAAATCATCACCATCGCAACATAATTACCCTCTCTAAACTCATTTCCGGTAAACTAGACGCTCCCAGCATCGATAGCCTCATCATCCTGCCCAAGAATAACAGAGGAATAAGTAATCGGCAAACATCTGTGATCCGACCTGCCCTCAACCAAATCATCTCGCTCAGTCACATGTTCCCAGCAAACACGATTGGGCTTCTCAACGACTTAAACATCAACCCTGAGGCAATTTGTGTTGACAAAGGCCCACAGAACAAAAGTTTTTGCAGATACTTACGCTATCTTGCAATTTTAGACCTTCATTTCATCATCGTCCTACGTGGCTTCTGTAATTGAGGATCGTCTGTGCTCCTTCTCCTGTTCCAGTCAGCCAACAGCACCCTGCACTCTGCTGGGACAGACGCTGACTGTATATATTGAGCATTTATGTCGAACATAATCTGTCTTCGCCTTGTATCTTTATCTTTGTATATTATCCAATTAGATATTGTATTGCTATGTTATGGTTTTGTTTACCCTCCTAGCATTTAGTTGCTGGCTAGGGGTGAATGTAACTTTTACTTTCTGACTGAAATAAAAAAAAAAATAATAAAAATAAAGAGACAAAGAAATACAATGTAAACAATGTACAGTATACCATTCTTCAATTGTTATGTTCCCACTTCTCTTCCAAAATGAGACATTACAAATATATGCATAAATACAGGGCGGTCCAATTAAATGTAAGGAGGAGGGGATATTAAAGATAAGGCTTAGAATGTAAGAACAAATTTATATACATTATTATTGATATAATTAATCAAAATAGATTAACATAGTCAAATCCATCAAGGAGCTACAGCTGTAGTAATCTACTTGAGACAAACTGCGTTTCGAACCTCCATACCTTCAATAAAAAGATGTCTGAGTGAATATATATGTATAGTAGATATGCTGTGAATTATAAATAACAGTGGTATGGAACAATAGTCGCGCTATGTAAATAAATATGATTATTAATTTATTTTTGATCAGTTAATTATGGATTTTGAAATAAAGAAAGAATGAAATGAAGAATATACATAGGAATGACGTTGTAATTATGTATTATAGGTAAATGTATAGGAGATAACAAATCATGTAATAGTAACAGCGATATAGTGCAAGGAACCACAGAGGGCAGGAAGTTGCAATCCCTTGTCTCAAGAGTTAAAACATCGGCTCCTTCCCTGCTGCAGAATGGATTAGTCTACCGTATTCCCTGCCGTGATTGCACTGGCTGCTACGTTGGGGAAACTGGCAGGAGGCTCAGTAGTCGTGTTTCTGAACAAAACAGCTATCCGTTTAGTGGACGTGAAGCACTCAGCCATTGCTGAGCACTTCTGGTCGACCCAGCACGACACTGACCCACGCTGCGATGTCATGATTATTGATCGGTCCCGCCATCACCGTCGCCGCGGCTGGTTGGAATCACTGCACATCTCATGCTGTAGCGAGTCCTTTAACAGAAACAGAGGATGTCGTATCCATCCTATTACTGAGACTACCATCCTCTTGGACAAACGTTGGCATTTGCAACGTTCCCAGGTATTACAGCTACAACTATACGCTTTCCCTTCTAACAGCTAATTGTTACATACACGCAGTTCACCCTACATGACTGCCATGGCAGGCACAGAGTTCTATATTTCCGTATTTTAGATTAACGGTCACAACTGATGAAGGACGCCTTCCAGTCCGAAAGCTATATATTACTTTCCTTTTTTTATTTTTACTTGTGCTTTGTTTTTGTTCTGTGAACATCAACGTATTTTTATGTAACTTTAAACGTATATTTTTACAGCAACCTGTCATTTTCTTTCCATTTTTGCTCTGTGGCACAATAATTTATTATTATTAAGGAACCACAGGTTTTTGCTACACTGGCAAGAAAAAAAAAACCGAATAGATAGGAAAATACAAATTATTTGCTTCCCTCCTCACATACGTAACCATCCAGTTCACATTTGAATTTATTCAAATTGTCAGCCTCAATTACCTGTGAAGGCAACCTGTTCCAGTAATCAACAACTCGCTGGTTAAAAGAAAACCTCCACAACACAGCCTAAACTTCTTCCCCTGTAATTTGAATTTATTCCCCAGAGTTCTGGAATTCTCTATAACCGCCTTCATTCATTTACTAACCCATCTCAGAGCCTTATAAAGCTCAATCAGGTCACCAAGCTCTGTAGCCCACATGTTCGAAGTCTTTCCTCATATGGTCGCCCTTTTGCTGATCTCACCATTCGGGTTGTCAGTCTTTGGACCCTTTTCAAGGAGCTCAATATCTTTTTTATTTTCAGATGAGGTCTCCATACTTGAACATAATATTCCAAATGTGGTCTTACAATTGTCTTATACAGTGGGGGACTGTGACCTCTATATCCCTACAGGATAATGTTCGATAAAACATCGATAGGACAACATGAGTTTTCCTGGCTGCCTGTTTACACTGCTCAGAAAGCATCTGCATATTTTCATATTATAAGTCCTAGATCCCTTTCTTCCTCTGCTTTTACTTCAATTCCACTAAGTGCATAATTTATTTTGGGATTACTATTCCCATTTTACTGCAGTCACTTTTCTGACCATTCTTGCAACCTGTTCAAGTCATCCTGAAGAAGCACTGCTTGATACTGATCATTAACTACTTTACCAATCTTTACGTCATCTACAAATTTGGACATCAAGCATTCTATCCTATTGTCGATGACGTTTATGAAAATCAGAAAGTTTTTTCTGATTTTTGAAACAATGGTCCAAGTCCCAATCCAAGTTCTTGGACCATTGTTCGAAACAGTGGTCCAAGAACCGATCCTTGTGGGTGGACCCCACTTCTGACTTTACACCAATCTGAATAATATGCATTAATCACAATCCTCTGTCTTCTATTCTGTAGCCACCCAACAAGTCATTTTAGAATTTTGCCAGTAAGCAACATGTTCAAGCCTATGCAATAAATTCTAATGAAGGACAAAATCAAATGCCTTGCTAAAATCCAAATAAACTATGACGAAATTATTCCCTACATCCAGCTCATGAGTAACCGTGACAAAATAGCTTATGTTAGTTAAACAATTTTTCCTTAACAAAACCTTGTTCTGTGTTATTCAGAATGTCATATCTATCTAAATTTCCTGGACTACACTCTTAATCATTGCTTCTAAGATTTTCAGTACCACTGAAGTCAGACTAACCGGTCTGTAGTTACCACTTTCGCTCTTAGAACCGACTTTATGTATTAATGATACGTTGGCACTTCTCCAATCCAAAGATGCCCCTTAATTAACTTCGATGGTTCAATACACTCCCTAGCCGCCTCCCTCAAATTATTGGGTATATGCCATCAGCTCTAGGAACCTTATTTGGGTTTGCACTCCAAAGGTTTTCTAGTAAACATTCATCTATAATTTCAACATCACTAATTTCATATGACTCAGCCTCACTTGCACAGCCTCTTCTCAACAAGAAGGCTCTTTCTTCAGTAAAATCAGATGCAAAGTACCTGTTCAATTCATCTGCAACATCAGCTGGGTTGTCTAAGACTTCCCCGCACCCAGTGCATAAGGATCAATCTAATTCACTTTTTTCTTCCTTGTACTCACACGAAAAATTCCTTAATCCCGATTCTTTGCTCTCTTGGCCAGTTCTTTCTCATATACAACCTTGGCCTTTCTAACCTTATCTGTGATACTATAGCAAATCAATTTGCAGCTGTTTTTTTGTAAGGGTCAGTTAAGTTTCATCGTTCTGTAACTGTCCCCTGCTCTCTTTTTCTGCTCTATTTGACCGGCCAACGGCATCCTCCTCCTGCAATATTTTCTTAATAGTATGTATGCGTTCATGGCTTCTATGGTTTTTGCTTTAAAGATATTTCGTGATTCAAATGTATTCGCCCTCACTCTGTAATCCGCCCAATTAATAGATACCATATAGCGCCTTAAACTGTCATAGTCTCCCCCTTCTGAAATTAAACCAGTGTCTTTACCTTTAACTACTGCAACATCTGTCTTCATCTTTCAACTGTCGACTGCGTGATCACTACCTACCAATTGTCCTTGTAGTTTAAGCCCTGTGATGTCGTTTAATTCTTCAGTAATTATGAGGGAAAGAATATTCTCATCCCTAATAGTAGTAGTAGTGATGAGGCGAAAAAAAAAGGGTTATAGCATAATCTGCAAAAAAGTAGAATAGAGGGAAATACTCTGCTAATAAAGATAAATAGTCAGCTATGTGAGTATCAGTAGAATAAGGGTAGTTAGAAGAATCCAAGTGTATGGTAAGGTATGCGAATTGAGAATGGGGAAAAAGTTAACACAATAAAAAAATATTTTTTTTTTATCGACCTTCCTTTTTCTTCCAACGTTCCACTGTTATTCTTTTCAAACCACGCATTCCCAATACTTGTTTTTTAACACATGGAAGGTGTAAGGGCCGCATCTATAAAGTCAGACACACAGAATTGTTGTGAACGTCAATGTAGGACACAGCTTTCATGGTTCCATACACTGCTTCTAGTAGATCTAGTCCGTACCACTAAACCATGACAACTCCGCCTCGTCCCAGCTTCATCACATTCTCGAAGCAAGCGTTCTCCAGGCATACTCCATACCCGTCCATCAAACCAAAAGCTTGTAGAGTGACTCATTTCTACAAGGATCGATTTCCATTGATCTGCAGTCCGTCTTCGAGTGCCCTGCACAATGCTACTCGACGGTGCGCTTTTGTTTTGTTACCAAAGGGTTATAAGCGGCAGCTTTTCCCGTGTCTTGGCAACAATAACAGATATTCCTGTGATCCTCTCATTTCAAAATTCAGATACCCTATAATTTCTTGGCGAGGTGGGCAACCCATCATATCAAAGTTCTTCAGCTTCTGTCAGCCAGTATTTTACTCCTACCTGGTAGCTTCTTGAACTCCGTGTCACTTCTGGACATTCATTTCTTCAGCACAATTATTGAATTGAGAATCTTGAATTCCTCAGTAATAGCGCAAGTATATTTTTAACATTACACCCAAATCATGCCCCTCTGAAACTATGATCGCTCCTTCCATGTGATCGTTCTGCATATGCATTCGAAACTGACTTCGGGCTAACCTTTGATCATCTTTATAGGCCAAAATATTTGTCTATTTGGTCGCAATGTCCTGCACTCAGAGGTGGTGTACTATTTATTACCTTTGGTAAAATATCATATATTGCAAGGCTCATAAGAAAAAATATAACAAGTATTTAATAGTTAATGGAAAGAACAGGATATTCCGATGTTATACTGATATCTTACTCTAATGACAAAAAGAAATATACGCTCGTAATAAGACATTTTCCTATTCCTCCTCCCAGCATTTTCCTATTCCTCCTCCCTCACAAGCCTATTTGCTATAACCTTAAGTAATATTGACGGAAATGCTCAACCGTGGGCGGACAGGAGATTGCAAGGATTTCTCTTGCCTTATCCTCTTCATTCAAAGATGAGTAATGGCGAATCGTTTCTTAGTAAACTTGTACTGAGTGCTTCAGCCTACTTTTATTTCTTCCATTGAAATATCTTTTTGTTCTCTAACATCAACTCATAAGTAATTTCCAAAACACCTCAACTGCGGGACATTTCAGTGTTAGTGCGGAACATAACTGATGATTGAAAAGCCGAACTGCATCATCGATTTCAACCCAACCACAGACAACATCAAGATAGAGCTATGAAACTTGCTTCTTTTGTGCTGAGCATTCTGAAATTGAAATAAATTTCTCTGCGGTCTTTAATGGAAAAAATAAATAGCCGGTCATCATTATAAGTGGTAGTCATAAGGTCATTTTTCAGTATCTACAGAAAACAATCTGTTCCACGTTACCTAAGACTTCTTCAGGTACGCTAGATAAGAAGTGTTCTCAAGCGAAACACAAGAATTGTGCTGGCGCTCGTCAGACAGGAAAAAAAATTAACTGAAGAGTAGCTATTGATTTGAAATAATGGAATAATAAAAAGGCTAAGCATATACTTAATTTACAATAAAATAGTTGACAAAATTTCCAAAAGACATTAATTGAACTAATTTCAATACTTTGAGTGATTATTTGATACACAAATTTGTTTTACTCCTTGATAATTAGAAATCGGTGGATTTAGATCTACATAACTAATTTAATCCTAAATACCTGCAGAAGGTATTTAGGATTAGTATTAATAGTGGCAAATGATGCAAGAAAGCAAGCTTATACAGCATCAGCCAAAAAAAGGAAAAAAAAAATATCCCATTTCACCTATCCATCCCCTCCAATAGTTTGTCTAATTATTTCTTGAATTTATTCAAACTACTCCATAACAACGGGGAAAAGCATGTTCCACAATAAACCACCCGTTGGCTGAAGGCAAACTTCCGCACACCTATTCTGCAACTGTCTTCCTCAATTTGAATTTATGTCCCCTCAAGTGCAATCTGAGCAAGAGGAAGAATCCCATCAGCACTGAGTTTGTTCAAACCATTCAAAGCCTTAAACCTATACGCAGTACTCAAAATGTGGCCTGACCTTTATGTAAATGTGCCTTATACAATGGAATAATCATCTCCTTATCACTGCTAGCAAAATTCCTCCATATTATTGACAAATCTCCATGAGCTGTACTGGCAGCCTGTCTGCACTGCTCAGAGAACTAATCTATTTGGATAAGTACAAAACTTTGCGAAAAAAAAAGGCATTTTTTATAATTATGAAAAACAGAAAAGAGTTGTAGAATGCCTTTACTTTATGCCTGTTTGCGAGGGGTGACATCTGTTTTTATTTTGGAACCTGATTCTTGGCACAACTTTGAAGTGAGTGGATCACTATCATTTCAATATAACATTCTTTGAAGAAATCACTAAAGAGAACGCATTCTTCTTAAGCCTTGGCTAGAATCTCTGACTATTCATGATAGTTGCAGATTTTTATCAACTTTAGCTGTTACACTTTCGTGGCATTTAAAAATTGTTCTGTTTATACTCTGGTACAACCATATAAGTCAAAGGTTTTACAACTAATTATTTGACAAGAATACAATGATTAACCGCATTTGTCAGTCACGTTGGCTTGGGCTATGGTCAAATCAAAGGCGTGCACTGCTACATTCCCACGGTGACCACTCGGATTGTCTCTGGTAGCTCCAATTTCCTTCGTCAACCTGGAAAACTTCCAAAAGCCTTTCCATTCGGACCTGAGCTAGCTGGACTCAGTGATAAAAAGTATGAAAGGAGCTCTGCAAATATCAGCAGTAGTTAGTGATTTTAGTGAGGCCAGCTTGTGAATTTTCAAAACGTTTTAATTATGAGATGCCATATTAGTCACCTGTCGTTGTTTGCTATTGTAATCCCTTTGAATTTTCAAAGGTCATTTGTAGACTTACCAACAAATGGAAGGACGAGTGTTGTACAATAAACACGAAACGATCCATCACACATTCAGAGGGATCGTAATGGGATCTTTATGGGACTAATAAAATAATCTGGGTCTTTGTTAACAGCTCGGAAATCCAACAGGCGTGAAACTAAGAGGATGATGAAAAGGTCTGGCTTCTATTGTAAACTTGCACTTGTAGCTTCGAAAAACATATTGTCTATAGTTCAAGAAGCTTAGGGTCGATGGGTTGTTTAAAAATATGATTCGAGGCAACTAAGGCATGCAGTGTCGTAAATTTAATATTTTCTATAGTTGGGCTGTTTTTCAGGATTAAAAACCCGAATTTTCAGGATAAAAACTCATGCAACCCTTTTGTCTTGACAAGAATAGAGCCTGTCTTTCCTAGGACTACTGCGGCGCAATCCATTAAGTCAGGATGCAGGGGAAATTTGTTACGTCAACCGGTCCGTTATGGGTTTGGAGAAGAGCGAAGAATACTGCTTGCCAAAATGCAATATGTGAGTAATAAGGCTTGGATGTGGAAGACTAGGGAGGAGGGAGTGTCGCGGTGCGAGACCTCATGATTTGGATGGATACCGGGTCTATTGTTTATTGTGCCTGGAATTCTCACCATAGTGCCTTACACTGCTCTGTGGGAAATTTAAGAAATTAGATGCTACATGTACCAGCATAATATGCTCCAAGCCACAAAGTCACATTGCACCAAGTTTGAGCAAAGTGATATCACAGAATCGTTTAGAATCCTGATCCGAATCGCTTGGGTATATTTCAGTTGAGCTGGTCTTGGAGCGCGCAACATTTCCTTCCTGTGCAGCCGACTGCTTTGAAGGAGAGAGAAATATCAGTTCTCTTAATGAGATCAATAGTATTCCCAGAAGAACTGTACTTGTCATTAAGATAAGTGCGCTCACGCGCTGTTAGTTTCCTTAATAAACATCTATTTTATTGAAAAGTGCCGATTTCAATACTTTTGAGAGTATATAGCAGATTTCAAAATTATTCGCACTGGTAAAGTGAAGATATATGACGCAATCAAAAATGGTCTGAAATTGTTATTATCTGTTTATTAACCACAAGAAACTGTGGGTCACCCCGGGACGGCAGTGTGCCAGGAGGGTGTGAGATTTACATACTGAGGTGCGAGGAACCACATGTACAAGAGTACATGCGTGATCGATCCGAGATATTTACATAATTGAACTTATATACCTTCAAATAAAACAAAGTTTATAGCAATACACATCAGAATTTTAAAAAATAAATAAAAATGATAAAAAACTAAAAAATGAAAATAAAAAATATACATAAAAAACAAATGCAGCAGGCAAAAAGTCCAGGTTTAGGCGATCATCACTGGTTCAATAGTTGGTAACAGTTCTTGAGGCATTCCTTTCTGTAGAGCTTGTCCTCACAGAACTTATCAGGGTTGATGTCCAGTTTATTGTAGATTTGGAGGCAGTTGTCTGGAAACATGCCCCTAAGGGAATCAATGTTTATAAGTGTAAACCGCGGAGTGTGGCAGGAGTCGCGGCGTTCACCTCTTGTCGTGTTTGGGCCAGAGGTTAACGGGGATACACAGAGCATCTATTCGGCCTGTGATAAGCCGAGCTAGCATGAGTACATTTCTTGTCGTAATGAGAAGTCTCCAGGGAGTGGTCCCTAGATTAGTTTGGAGGATGGATCTAGAGATAGTAAAAGGGTCACCCACCACCTTGTTCATCCATCGGAGCAACCAATATTCCAGACTGAGGTACTTTTTTTTTTTTTATGTGGGAGGCAGGAGCAGATGACCAAATTTCAGATGCGTAGAGAGAGAGAGAGAGACAGGGTTAATGCACCTCAGAATGTACCGACAAAGCAGCGATCGCTGATGCACACCAACGAGCTCCTGATGCACTGTCCAAAGTGACGCATACGTCTTCTGTCTCATCCTGACAAAGTGAGGCTGGAAGGTGAGTCCAACATCCCAGATGAGGCCTAGGTCTGTGTGGGAAGTTATCCTTTGCACCATTTCCCCGCCAACGAAGATTGAACATCATTTTAACTCTTTTTTTTGGTTATCGCTAGTTGAGCAGATTTGGAAGGGTTCAGCTGCAACCCAATTATGTCTAGATAGTTTTCCAGTTTCATTATGTGTGTAGAGGCCTGTTGGTTAATATCCAGGATCTGATCAGGATGGTTTGAACTCACGTAGAACTTCAGATCATCGGCATGAGAGACAAAGTTAGAATTACATGCCAGGAAAGGTTCCAAAACTGCTGCGAAGAGAATTGTTGGTTGTGAAATGTGCGCATTCTTTATCTCGACATTTATGTGCAGACTTCCTAATTAACTCACAGTAAATTAATTATAAATGTTACTTTGAATTACACAACACGTACACACCAGAAAGAAAAAGTAATATCCATTTCAATAATAATGCGGTTTCTAATTTACAATACACTCAATACATATTTATGGCGAAACGTACAGAGTTACAAAGAGGTACAGGGGGAATAGCTGCAATCATCCTATTTCTTATTACAAAAAAAAGTGGTACAGTACAAGAGAATTATATACGGAGGGTTGATTCAGCCTTTTGATAACGATTTTGACAGTCCTTTAAAACTACGAAATTCCGTGCCTCCACCACCGGTTGTGTTCTCTCTGTTTTCCCTGCTCATGAACTATCGCACGGCATCGCAATTTCTATTGAAGTAAAGCCCGCTGCAAAACTGCCAAGTCGATCTTGTCCCATTCCTGCTGGCAGACTTTCCACAAACTTTCAACAGTTCTGGGGCGGCGGTTTCCGAGAGCTCTTTTCAAAAGTCCGAATGCGCAAAAATCCATGGGTGCGGCGTCAGGTGATTTAACAGGTATATCTTCAAACGGGATCGAACCAATACCTGTCACCGCTTCCATTCTCCGCAAAAAAGCACTGGTGGAATGTGACTGTAGTTGGACACTATCCTGGGTGCACCCAGACCTTTTCAGCTTCAGAACCATACAATGTGGGTATTTCATGTTCAAACAATGGCTGTAGAACTTGTCTGGTAATACACTGAGTTGACTTTCACGTTTTTAGCGACTCTACCAACTCAAATTTGCCGTTATAACAAAAATCGGCTACAACCATAAAACCTCGACCAAAACTTTTCTTAAACTGATGCGCCCACGTTGGAAAGGCCTTGTCACCCTGTGGACGGTAATAAATTTCCCGAATTTTGTTGCAATCGGAGAGGTACACCCACGCTTCGTCCAATGTTGCTACGAATTTCCACCTTTCAGCTACCAGATATTTTTCGTAGAGTTTTCGAACATTGACCCGCCTCTCTGCAATGTGCCTTGCTGCGAGGTGGTGTACGAGGACCATGTGCTTCTTCTCCAGTTGCAAATTTTCGTTGATTATGCGACAACCGGTTGACTGGGATGTTCCCACACGTGACACTATAGCTCTTTGGGTTTTTGTATTTTCACCGACAACGAGCGACTGCACTTTTCGTACTTCCTCCCTCGTTCGACTTGGAGCAGGTTGCAGTTTCTTTGGTGTTTTCCGCCCACTTGCAGCAGCTTCGGGGAATTTTCCTTTGTCATTCAAAACCTTATGGATACCGAACTTCAATGCACCTATCAATAATTTTCGCATAACTGAAATCAATAATTTTCGCATATCTTCTGAAAGTGCGGTTATGTAACTTTCCAACCATGGGTCCAATTTCCGAGGTATGTCGACATTAAAACAACTTTTACAACTGATACACTTGTTCATAACGTTTGGGACTGCGCCTGCAGGAAAAAAAAATTACATTGCTGCTATATGTCACAAGCAGGATTGATATCAAAATCGTTATCAAAAGGCTGAATCAACCCTCCGTATTATATATATATATATATATATATATATATATATAAAATATTATATATATAAATATAAAATTTTTGGGGGGAGGATAGTGGGTAGTCATTCTAATCTCCAATTTAAATTATTCATATAAGACAATTGAACGTAGTCCTCACTTGGGGGAGGGACATCATATACCACACACGTTCAGAGATGAAAGCCATTCAATAATTCATTTTACTAAATTTTTATTATGAAGAACAGGAAGTGCGCTTCGGAACAAACAGGATATGCCATTATGTTATTTGTACAGATGCTAAACGGTGTGCGAAAATTCAAAACTTATCCTTAATAGCGATAGGATGAAAGAAATCATGCATTTAAGTAACTGTCACAGGTGACTCAGTTTATTAAAAATAAAAGAGAGAGTTCGTCGTGTGACGTTCCCTTTTGGAGAATCGCTCGCTGACTCATTCACCTTGTCTCGGTTCTGCGACACTTCTGCCAGTGATAGCATTCACCAGCGCAAAATGTTTCGCTTTGTTGAAATAAAAAAAGACCTTTTTACTTCAACGAAGCAAAAAAAAGTAAAAATTAAATTTCCTTCAAGTTTATTCAACTTCTCCAGTGACTTTCGCTCGAAAGGTTGAATAAACTTGAACCTCAGTTAAAGTACAGCATGGTCGATGTGTTAACAATGATTTCACATGTTTTCAGTTTTTGAGAATTACTTACAAAGTAAACAAACCTAGCCGACTGAAAACATCCTTGATTTCAGATTTGGTTGTCGATTTATAAAGAAATGTAAGGACTTCATACGGGTGGCGGTAGACTCGTTTATGATTGACCACATTTCAACGTTTCAACATACGAGGGACGTTTGAAAAGTTAGTGGCCAGAGTATAAAAAGGTATGGCAGAGTGTTAAAAATGTCTGTACTTCATGCATAACACTTCGAATAGTAACCCACAAAGTTTCAATAATATTTATATATATTTTTTTTTTAAAAATTTCCAGTCCTGGAGTCAAAATTGTGTGAATTACAGTCCTAGAGTCAAAGTTAAGATGAGGATGGTCAAAAACCAGTCATTGTGCATCACCCAACATTTGGGAAAAGGGACCAACACGAAAAGCAATTCATGAGGATATGGCTACAACATCGGGGAACACCCTTTCCTTTTTATGGTTAAGAAGTGGGCAGCAGAATTTAAACGAATGCGGAAGCGCCTGGAGGATGACCCAAGCTGTAGAAGGCCTGCAACGTCCATTACTCCAGAAGATGTTAGCAGTGAACGTGATCTGATGATGAGTGATCGACTAGTGACAGTTCAGTATATTGCCAGAGTCTTATCTGAACGTGTGTGCTACATAATAGGAGTTTCTCACTATTGTCAGCAAGATGGGTCCCAAGTTGTTAACAGTAAATCAAAAACGCACAAGAGTTGTCAAGTCAAGTGAATATTACATCATCTTTTTCAAGCAGATCCAGCAATTTCTTTTCAAGGTTTGCAATCATAGATGAGATGTGCACTCATCATTTCAGCCAGAGACAATGGAGTAGTCCAAACTGCGGAAACAGCTCTTCCCCCCCCCCTCCAGAGAAAGTCAAATCCATTCTTTCTGCTGGTAAATTTTAATTAATTTATTTATTTTTTATTATTATTTTTTTTTGTAATGTTGATGAAGATTTGCTAGTGAAACCTTCAGAAAGGCCAGTGCGTCATAGAGATATATAATATATAACGCAGAACTTGTGAGACGTTTGCATGAAAACATCAAAGACAAACGCCGAGAAAACTCAGCAAAAAAGTCGTGTTCCAATAGAACAACGCGCCTGCTCACAAGTTTGCTATTGCCATGGCTGCACTACATGAGTGCGGCTTTGAAATCTTAGACCATCCCCTATATTCATCAGATCTAGATCATTAGACTTACACCTATTTCCTAATTTGAAAAAAAAAAATAGTAAAATTCGTGAAAACCCATGAGAAAACTTTCTTCGGCGTTTGTCGAAGAAAGTTTTCGCAGCTGCAATCAACGCATTACAGTATCGGTTGCAAAAGTGTAGACACTCCAAAGGGGACCATGTTGAAGACTCCTCAATATAAACCCTTCATACTCAAGCCACGAACTTTCCGAACGCTCCCCGTAATGCATACAAACCCGGTCAGACACGGCCCAAGAGCCACAGCGAAGTTGAACTAACATTCAGGATCCGTCCTATACACGGTACATATCCTTATACAGATTAATGTCTTGACCGTTATCGCTTCGACAGTAAATTAAGTTATCGCAGGACTAAAGAATCCTTTTCTTCCATGATATACCAAAGATGATATTCAAACAAAAGCCTATAACAAAATATTAGTAAAAATATTTTGTTATAAGCGTCTTCACCAAAGTTCTGTGGACTAATATTTACACGCATAGTCCGTTACACAAATGTAACAAAAACAGTGGATCCCGGATACCAAAACTTGGCACGTCTGGGAAAATTGGAAGTCCTACAGAATGACAGCACGTAGAATTTTAAAAATATTTCTTTTGCAACTGCACTGCCATATTTTACAATGGATCGTTCATATTTCATAATAAGCATCAATAAAATTGGAACGTGTAACGAAATAAATCCTGCAGCACTTTTTTTTATTATTATTTGTTAACTACTTAACTCGTAAACTACACGAGGACGAGAGTTGTCTTTCGAACGATTCCCGTTAAAATATCGCTTAGGAAGTTTAAAATAGTCATCTGCAGAGGCGCGGCACAATGTTGTTTACCTGATTAATTGGACTGCAAAAATGTAGCAGTTTGAGAAGTTATTTCAGTCGGATGGTATCATAAAGCAGATAGCTGGGTAATAAAAGCTTCGTTATACCAATTAACGGAGAAAATTTAAACCCTAATTAAGGCCAGCTAGATGATTTTCTTTAGTAAAAGTGCATTCTACTGATATTAAAAACACGTTTTAATTAAGCCGGGAGAGAATTTGTAATGAAAATTTGCCAGCCATTATCATAACTGCGTAAGAAATACGTGACAAAGGCGAGACGTATTTCTTTTTTCATTTTCTATATTAACTCTCGTATATTGACAGTTTAGCTTACTTTCATAGCTTCTAATTTGAATATTTTCTTACTTTTTATTGATCTTTCCCTTCGTACTTTATTTTTTGTAGTTATCTCGTAATTCGCAAGTAGCCCTGAAAAATTTCGAAAATTTGCAAGTCCGATAGCATTTCCTAAATTTGTGAACAATAAAATTACATTTTACTGTTATTTCGAGAAAAAAATTTAAAAATTCCAGAGGGCGTGTAATCGGTATTTCTGGAATTGACTATTTTCTCGATGCTTCTAACTTTAACACAACCGAGCGCGTTAAATGAGGAAGGATTTCGATTTTATAAGCTACCAGAACACGTGACCTATTATACTGCCAGAGAGAGACTTTTCCAACGAAACCGGCATGGTCAAAGTAGCAAAGTTGATTTTTTCAGTGAGAACTCACAAAACCATCAATAACTTTGCATGGAAGACAACTGGAGCGTGAAAATCGGTGGTATTGTACCTTATTGCTCGTCTGCCTGCAAATATCGCCATCTGTTGTCAGAACATTATGGTAGTAAAGGAAGATAATGTCACATATTGAAGCAGACTCTTCCGTTAATGTTCCAGAAGCGTGCCTGTTTTACGCACTCTATCATGCGACTTTCTAGCAGATGGAATAAGGTTGAATAGAAATTATGTTTGTTTTTACCAGTCTGTTTCAATGTTGCGCTATTGCTAGATTGGTTACCTGAACCAGTGTGTCCTAAGAAGGCCGGCCTCGTGTCGATCGTTTGCCTTATTTATGCTGTTCAACTCCGTTCCTTACGCTTTCCCTCGCCATAATTTAACTGCGTTTCCGCGTAAGCGCGTTAAATATACAAGGGCCTGGGCCCGTGGCATATTGACTGTTTGTGATGAATTCAATTTTTCTGGTCGACCGTTCATATCAAACACTGCAAAGCTGGAGGAGGGAGGGAGGGAGGGAGAGAGGGAAAGAGAGAGGAGATTTACTGAACCCAGATGTGTGTATGAGCTGCGTGATTAAGCAGGGCGTGTTTGCACTAGGAGAATTAACTGTTGCAAAAAACAAATCTATGTGAAAAAAGATTTTTTCACATAGATTTGTGATCGTTTTTTATTGATTGGCATAAACGATAGATATAAATCCGGTTCTGTGTCCTCAAAGTTTGGAAACTAGACAACCTTTGAGTTGAAATTAGTTTAAAAGGCATTAAAAGGGTTGAATGAACTTTATAATGGGGACAGACAGTTTCTCTTTCTAAGATAATGCAAACAAGGCACCATATATTCAAGTTAGCATGCAAAAAATTCAAGAGTGAGCGCGTGGTTATTGAAGTGAAACTTCTTTAGGCGCGCTCCAGTCAGTTTCATATGAGAGTAACTTGCGTTCGTGGATTGACCAAAGACGCAATGAAAATGCGACCGTTGCCATAAGTAAACGCATTATAGGTACTCTGAACTGTCAGCTATGGTACTAGGATAAATTCCCCGGTTCTCACGCAATCACAGAAGTTAAGCAGAGTTAGGCACCGTCAGTAATGGAGAGGGTGACCAGCATAGGAATATATGGTGCAGTTGCCTGCCTTTGTTAACCTGTGGAAAATATTCTTCCGATTTTCACGTATCATTTAATTTTGTTAATCCATAAGGTAATAAAGTGTAAATCTGTGCTTTATATCTTTACTTTTATAGCCTGTGGATTCCTCCTGTTTTCGCTTATTAGTTAATTAATAAAGATATCCTTTTAACTAAATTTGAAATTTAGTTAAAAGGATAAAAAAATTAACAAAATAAGAATTTTGCTCCCCATTAAATATGCTGTTCATCATTGAAATTTCCCCACCTAAAGAATGCTTTAAGCACAAAATAAGTGGAGTGACAAATATCAATGTAGACAAGAGATTAAATTTGTATGTCAATTTAATAGTATTTACTAAAGAAACGTCAGAACACATCGATATAGAGGATGTTCTTGAACAGCGATACAAGCAGCCGAAATGCCATCTAGTCATCACCAATGACAACCAGAGGTGAACGGCTATTGTAACCCAGCACTCCATACAATAATTCATAGTGTTGACCCGGTGCAGGGTGGAGCACCACTGTCTCTGGCGTGTCTGCAGACGTACATACAGTTGTCACTGGATCCCAAACAGAAACGTGAATAGTCAATAAAGACGCACGATACATTTGTAGTCCCTAAGCTGCTTTTTCAGTACACCGCTGCAGATGATGGGATGGCATCAGAGGGCGAGAATGCGTTTCCCACTTCGCGCAGTCGTCTGCCTATCCTTCTCAGAGAAGGAGAGAAGACTGGACATCTCATGAAGTTTAAAGCAGAAGCCAATTATTACCTTTTGGAAATAATATGAATATTGTATTTTAATTATTAATCTTTAATCATTTTATATATTTATTTTTGGCTGATACAAAAAAAGTTCGCTTATTGGCATCTTTTAGCGTCTAATAATAATGATGTCTTTTTCAGAGCCACAGACAAGGACAGCATTATGATGTTGGAAATGTTTCCTGTCGGTAATCTTCCCTATCCGACGTTCTTTCTGATGCCACCAGAGCCATAGCGATGTGTCCGAATACAGTATCTCTGTGCCGCCTACTCTTTCCAACAGCGTCTTAGTTGGATGTATGTATTAGCCACCCTCCTAGATAATTTCTGTACAGGGGTGATTGTTAAATAAACTGATAATAATAATAACAAAAAGGCAGGCATCACGACCCACACGAACGGCCATTTACCATGCTGACCACCCAGTTTTCGAAAACCCAGCGATCCAAACCCTTTCAAAATCCATCAGCTATATACATTTGTATAGACTGTAACAGGCACGTTATTGGACGTTTTACAGCGCCGATCAGGCATGACAACCTAATCGTTTACGTCCATATACATTATCGCGCGTTATGCGCGCAATTTAAGTAAATTTTCATTCTTTCGAGGGAAGGCAATCCCATAGACGAGCAATAACAAATACAATTTTCTCTGTGGAATTTTAATTTCCCCCTTTTTCTTTATATATCAAGAAATCTAGGATTGTTAGAGAGGCATGTGTCGAAAAAGGGTGAAAATAAGAGTTCGATCACTTCCAAAAATCAAGGGACTATTCTTACAAAAGGCTCTCTTATACTTAATGACATTAAAAATTAACATAAGCACTTTTTATTGATGACGTAAATGACGGTAGCCGTATTCAAGGCTGAATACGGTTTCGGAGAGCGTCATAAAAGTGCGCCGTCTGTACAGCGTAATGATCGTCACTTATCGTTCCAGTCCGCTAGCAGCGTGTTCGTGGAAGAGAATAATGGGTCGCCACATGCTGTGTGACATCTTACGTAAGATGGGAGGGAAGTGCAAATGCGTTGGTAGCAGTTTCCTTCAATTCCTCTGTTTTGACCTGATCTTTGGCAAATCCCCAGAGAAAATTATCGCAGTATGAGAGATCCAGACTCCTCTAAGTGATGCTGATCAATTAGTTGCTTCGCAGCTGCCCACTAGTCCAGGAGCGAACAGCTTATGTTCCCACCTCATTATGGTCATTTTAAGCACACCCACGCTGGAGTAGGCCTTAAAGTCGTTTCGGATTCATTATTGCTTTGCCAGTGTGAGGTCGTTCGTAAACTCGTGTCTTCTTGGCTACTATCCGTCCTTCGATAGAGTAATTATGGCTGTCTGCCATCTTTCATTCGCAATTAATCTAGAATCATCTAGAGTCAAAAGCGTTAAGGGACAGAAGTTCTGGGTGCAGACTTTGCACCTATAAATAGGTCTGTTCTATACGGTCCTTTTCCCTAAAAATATTCCTGTATATGACAAGAATATTAATGGATTCTGGTCTCTACCCAATCTCAAGAATTAAATTTTTTATACGTTTATTAAAATATAAAATAGTTTATATCTTTTTTAGGTTTTTTTTTATTATTAAACAATAAGCGAGTTCTTTTAATTTGTGCGGTTCTTAACTTTTATTTCAACTCGTGTACTATTTTAAAAATTCCTTAAAGGAACTCAGATAATATAATTATTCAATTTTCTCTATCCACCTCACGTGTACTGTAGAGCATTTATTATGGATGCGTACTTATTCGCTTGTTTTTCCCACGTTCAGATGCAGTCTGTGCGCGCATATCCACTTGGAAGTGGAGAGAGAGAGAGAGAGAGAGAGAGAGGGCATCATTTATCGCGAAATCCACTGGTCAATGTGAAACGAGGTAACTATGGCAACCGTGCTCATGATGTCATTGGATGGATACAGAGCGAGAAATTTTTAAATATTGGATACGGAACGAGAGAGATATTTTTAAACGTTGGATGTGAAGCGAGATATTTTTAAACAGGTAGCAAAAGGAAACTTCACTGCAACTGTAGTGATATTTGAAGAGCAGTACCGCATTTAATTAGTGCGATGCGTAATACAGGTTTCTCCCCACCCCTGCCCAGAGAACAACGTATTTTTGAAACATTATCCTTTAGATATTTACCATTTACGTGTATTTATTGTCGGTTTACTCATTTTCGGGATGAAAAACTCTAATTTCCACGAAGGAAAAAAACTTTCACAATGCACTGAACATTAATGGGTTGTTTTCATTTTAAAAAAATGTATTCTTAATAAATCAAAATTAAGAAATTCTATGTACGAATATACACTAATGTTTTTGATAACTTAAACGAAAACCTTCTAAACTAAATTTAAGATTCGTGTACCAAAGCTTTGCTGTCCACTAAAGCGGAACCCCTGTAAGAGACATTTTATTCTTAAGATATTTGGAGAAAATTTCCTTTGTGGTGCGTATCGCGGAGTAACTTGAAAATCTGAAATACAGTTGAGGCTGTCGGAAATCAGTGCAGTTTCCGTGAACTTGCTAGGAGCTAGGCGACCCTCTTGTCCTGTCTATCCATACTTCTCAGTTTTCTGTGCTGTCTTATGACGTGAGTGGTTCTGACACAGTGTGTAGTTTAATCTGACAGCTGATCGAAGGAAATGCTACCCACCACGTCAGTTGCATTCTTTCACTGTTGTGTGTGTGTGTGTGTGTGTGTGTGTGTGTGTGTAAGTAAGAGAGAGAGAGCCCTCTTTCCCCCCTCCCCCTCACACAGATAAGGTAGAAGAAAATAGAAAAAGAATTGTATTTATTCACTTTAGTCCATGACCAGATCCTATACAAGAGAAGTCTCGTTTAGCTCTGTATCGAGACAGATGGGCAATCCATTTTAGTACTTTTCGTTTCTTTAAGCATTTAGCAACATACCACGAATAACCGGAGTAATTTACCTCCATAAGGAATTTAACGTCAGCAGACAAATGACACAAAAGCAAAACAGTTTAGTTGTGGTTTTAAAATATACAGTATTCACAGAGAGAGGTATTGGTTTTAGTATTAGTATTGGCAAATGATGCAAGAAAGCAAGCTTAGCAAAAAAAAAAGCCTTCCCACTCATCTATCCGTCCACCTTCAATAGTTTGTGTAGTTCTTCCTTTGATATAATTCCAGTTAACTGGAAATGGCTTCCCATAACGGAAGTGACATTACAAAAGTTCGAAACCGTATAAATCAATAACGGTGTAATTGCTACCCATGACGTCAGTTGCATTCTTTGGTCGTTGTGTGAGCTCATGTACATTTGCGTAGTGTGTGTGTGTTCAAAGGTAGTATAGGCTTACACTTAGGAATTTAAATTGGAGCTAGCTCTAGGCGGGTACAAGTGGTGCGTCACACCCGATTCCGCGCTCATAAAAGCACAGAGTCCCTTCAACTTTTTAAATTAACATAAACATATTTTCATATTTACCATAACTGTAATCTGATAATTTTGTTTCTTGATAAAAGCACGTTCGTATATATTATGTGATCACTTTATTAGATACACTTACCTAATAGCGAGTAGGTTTCTCTTTAGACTTCGAAATAGCATGGATTCATCCTGCCACAGACTCAACGAAATTTTGAAAGACTGGCATTGGATGCTGGTCAGTCTTAACTCAACTCAACTGCTTCCCACAGTTCTTACAAATTGGATGGTTGAGGATCTCTATGATCCTCCTCCCCCGAACTCGGGTTTTTCATATAACAAAACAGGCAGATAGACTAAAAAATATATACGAATTTCATAGTCACACCGACGCCTTAAAGCCTTAGTTGCTTTTGGCACAAAAAGACAACCAACCAGCCAGACTGGAACCATACTTTGCGTGACAACTAATGCCATTCTTCTACACTGTATGAAAATATCCCGTCTCGACCAAAATAACTCTTCTCGACTTTTCCACATCCTAACCGATTTAAAAGGCTTCAATAGAGGGTTACGTATTTTTCCCCCTAATTCAACCTTCGCTCGATTTTATATCCGATAAATGGACAAATGGTCTATAGAATTCACATAATATAAAGACACTGTACACTGACACCACTTAACCATAGCAGCCTCCGAGTTTATTCAAAAACAACTGAACTCAACACGTTCTCTGGCAGCAGAGTTCTTACTTTTCTTTCCCAGTACACCTCTACTTTCATTTTTAAAATACTGTATTTGTATTTTTTTTAAATGAATGAAAACTTCCACGGCTGCAAGTTTAGATCTTGACGATTAGTATTAGTAATGCCAAAAATTAGTGCAAGCAAGTCTAAGGCTTATGCTGCACCAGCCAAAAACAATAAATAAATAAAATAATAATAATAATACTAAAACAAAATAAAAACAAATTAATAATAATAAGAATTTTTTTTAAAAAAATAAGAAGAAAATTAAAAAAATAATAATTAATAAGAGAAAAGGAAATAGACAACCTATGCACTTCCCTCACCCTAAGGTAATTATCCAACTGACCTTTGAATTTCCCCAAAGTGTCAGCCTCTACCACCCAGGTGTATCGAGAATGGTGCAATGAACAGAAAACATCCAATCAACGGCATTCCTGTGGAAGAAAATCGCTTGTTGATGAGAGAGGTCAGAGGAGGATGGCTAGAATTGTACAAGCAAACGGACGGGCCACAATGTCGCACATTACGTCAGAATACAACCTTGGTGCGCAGAACAAAATATGGCAATGGACCACTAGTCGTACTTCGTCGCGAATGGGCTACAACAGCCGATGGCCACATCGCGTACCTTTATTATCAATGAAGAACAAGAGAGCACGCCTCTGTGGGCACAGCAACACCAGCACTTGACTATCGAAGATTGGAAAACAGTTGCTTGGTCTGACGAGGCGAAGTTCCTTGTGCTTCATGTTGATGGAAGGCTCAGAATTTGGCGAAATCAATACGAATCCAATGACCCGTCATGTCTGACGACTACTGTGCAAGGTGGTGGGGGCAGTGTTATGGTGTGGAGAATGTTTTCTTGGCACACGTTGGGTCCATTGATACCCATAGATTCACGTCTGAATGCCACATCGTAGTAGAGTAGAGTGTAGTAGAGTGTGTTTAGTGTCAAACGGCACCAGGGGTTTCCCCCATCTCCGCGTGTTATACATTGTGGGTGTGAAACAGAACACTGTCAATGCCAGAGGTTTAAAAGTATATGGATTTTGTATTTGTGTAGTGTCGTGTACCGTTGTTCATCTGGTCATTTAGCCGCTGGGCCCCTAATGGGACCCAATGTTGCCCCACTCCGCCCCGTGGAGGCAGACCAGGTACACTACTTAGTTATTTACTCTGGCAGGTCCTGCCACCTAATTTCCTAAGATTTCAGTGGCAAGGACCTAAAAAAAAAAAAAAAAAAAAAAAACACGCTATAGATAGGGGTCAGCCAAAAACAAAGGGAGTACTAGTTGGGCGATTTGATGTTGTTAAGTTTTTGGATGTAGGGCTCAAACAATTTGGAGTTGATTCAGACACTAGTTGTAAGTTAGAGAAGGGGAGGGAGACTGAAGACTGGGGGGAAAAGACAGAGATACGGGGTCCATAGGGAAGATGACCCCAAGTCAGTGGAGCAGGCCCATGCCCCACCAGAGTGAAAAAGAGGGGTGGCGAGGGGGGAGGACACCAGGGATGAACTCCCCCTCCCGCCAGGGAGTGGCGGCAAAGGACCACGCAAGGGAGCGTGGCTAGGGAGGCCTAAAGGCAGCAGCTGAGCTGTGCTGGTGTAGGTTCTGTCACTCCTAGGACGAAGGAAGGAAGGAAGGAGTGTTTTTTTTTTTTCCTTCTCCTGAGAGGACTGTCATATCCAGGACGTTTCTTACTTTGATCTTCAATGGGTGGTGTTTGGGTGCCTAACCCGTCTAGCAGTGAAGACAGACTGCGCAAACTCTGTAAAGGCGGCATAGCGCTGCTCGCCACATCGTACCTAAACATCGTTGCTGACCAAGTGCATTCGTTCATGTTGACAGTTTATCCGCAGTCGGATGGTTACTTCCAGCAAGATAATGCGCCGGTGCACAAAGCCCTAATCACTATGGAATGGTTCCAGGAACATGACAATGACTTTTCTTTGCTGCAGTGGCCCGCTCAATCAACGGTTCTCAATCCCATTGAAAATCTTTGGGATGAGCTGGAAAGGCCTACGTCTCTGTCGAATTTTAAGGAACTGCCTGACACACTCATGCCTGCATGGGACTCCATTCGTGCACAACGTTTCAGCATCTTGTTCAATCCATGCCTAGACGAATTCAGGCTGTTTTGAAGGCTAAAGGAGGCTCATCACGCTACTAGGTAGGTAGGTGTACGTAATAAAGCGGCCGCACAGTTTATGTGAGATTTCCTTAACCCCCTTCTTTGCTCGCTTTCCCAACGATTTCTCATAATATGCCTTTTCTAGCCTAACCCTTTCATTGGCACATCAATTTGTAGTGTTATACAGTACTTTTTATTGCTCTAACTTTTCCATGCCGTCTTTTTCTGCTGAAGTAATTTTGCAACTTCTTTATTCTTCCAATTTGGAATACTCCTTGGACTAGTTTTTAATGGTATATAAGCATTCAAGGTTTCTGTGATTAATGTTTTAAAGGTTTACTAAAATTCAGTTGTATTTGCTCTCTGTGAGATATCTATTAGTTAATAGAGGACATGTAGCACTTTAAGCCGTCATAATTTCCTTTCCTGAAATTTAAGCCGTTCCTTTGCCTTTAACTACTGCTACCTCTCTCTTGATCACCTTCTGCTACTGGTTCCTGTATTGTCAGCCCTATTATGTCATTTGGTTCATGGGTGATGAGGTCTAGAGTATTCTTTTTCCCTAGTACTTTCTCTGATGTGTTGTTACAAATAACAATCATCTAGTTGATTTAAAAATTTTGTCTCCCATGTGGAGTTTCCTTCCCATTTGCTACCATCAATTAGAGGTAAATTTAAATCCCCCATAAGAAGACATTCACGCTTACTTGCCCATTCCCTTTGCATGTAGAGGCTATTATCATAATCTTCACAATCACGTGGCCTGCAGATTACTCCCACTCTCATTATACCTTTGCTTCCAACTATCTCATGTCATACAGATTCTGTGCTAGCATGTGAAACGTCTGAATCCGGGAAAGCTTTCGTCGTGCCCAGGCTACTTTTGATAAGAAGCATGACCCCATCGCCCCTTCTATCTTCCCTGTCCTTCCTAAATACATTATACATCCCGTACTGAAACTCATCGTCCCTTATCTCCGGGTGGCACCACGTTGCTTTAAGCCCTATTATGTCAGCGTTACTTGTCCCAACCAGAAGTTTGAATTCACTCATTTTATTGACAACACTTCTGACATTACTGTATAAACAATTAAAACTTAGTGTTCTTGTATAGTTAACTACCCTGACACACTCCTTAAAGTTCTTTAAGCTCGCTTCCCTGGAATTTGCTACCCGCTGATTTGAAACGTTTCTACCCAAACTAGAAATTTCCCTGAACCTTTATGGTATCTTCAGTAATACTGGCAAAATCTCTTGCACCACCTTTGTTTAAATGTATCCCGTCTCTACAAAACAGATTCCTTCTACCTACAAGTGTGGGCCAAGCTGATAGAAATTTCCCCCAAAAGCCTTGCAGATTCCTTCAAGTCTTGAGTTAATCCACAAGGCTTTCAGCATATAATCGGTCCTATCGTGCCTGAGCAGAACTGCAGACACATAGACATTGTGGCCTTGCTCGCGACATTTCTTCAACATGGTCCTATATTTGTCTAACAAATCGTCAGGTCGTATATGCTTAATGTCATTAGTTCTCACATGAATAATAATATTCTCTTTAACCCGCCTTAAAATCTGAAAGTCTGTTGGTGACATCATTAATAGTTGCTCCCGGCAGAACATACGCTGGTTCTACTTATCTTTATTACAAAAAATATTTCCCATTTTCCTGACAATACACTCTCGTAATAAAACTAAGTCCTTTCGAACCAGAGTAGTTGGCACTTGGTTATTCTGTTCTGGGGCCCGAATCGGGAGTGCATCACTTGGTAGGTTGCTAGAGTCTTGAGTCCCTGACGAGCTCCCAGTTACATTATTCTCGAGGGCAAGTACCCGTTTTTTCAGTGACTCAAATTGTTCTAGCAATGCACTAAAATGTAACTTAAGATGGGCGCACTCCTTACAACGGTAACAAAGAAACGAATCTCCAAGTGAACTAGGATTAACCACTAGATCGACCTTGGAATAAATGCCACAGGTTCTGATAAGGATAAAATCATGACTCACCCGGAAATCGCCATCGGCTATTTCCGTATGAGTCATGGTACCCACTGACGTTGTGTTCAAGGCGGATACATACAAATTAACACATGACACAGAAGCCTATGATAGATACAAGTTGATCTGTAACCAAGTTACAAAGGAGGTTAGGCAGGCGAAGGCAGATTACAAGAAATCTTTGGCAAGGGATGCAAAGAAAAACAGCAAAGAGTTCTTTACTTATGTAAACTCTAGAAGGAAGGGGATGAATCAGATTGGTCCACTTGATATCGATGGGTCAACTGTTGATGATCCTGCTCAGGTAGCTAACAAACTAAATGAATATTTTGCATCGACATTCACACATGAGGAGTTATTTAGCGAGGGGAAAGCTGGAGGTGTATTCAACTCTAGCAGTAAGCTAGAGAATCTTGTAATAACTGAGAGTAAAGTGGAGGAGAAATTGTTGAAGATAAACACAGGAAAGGCACCCGGGGTGGATGGGATCTATGCAGTTATATTAAAGGAGGCAGCAGAGGAAGTAAGCAAACCCTTAGCCATAATTATGAGAGCTTCCTTGGACTCAGGGGAGGTACCCACAGACTGGAGATGTGCAAATGTGACCCCAATTCACAAAGGAGGATCAAATGCTGACACAAGCAATTATAGACCTGTGAGTTTAACTTCTGTTCCAGGAAAATTAATGGAGGCACTAGTTAAAGAAGCACTGCAGGATCATTTAGACAAGACTTCCGTTATAGCTCGGACACAGCATGGTTTTGTTAAGGGGAAGTCTTGCCTGGCCAATTTGATTGGATACTATGATGCAGTCACAAAGGAACTAGATACAGGGAATAACTTTGATATTATATACTTGGATCTTAGAAAGGCTTTTGATACTGTTGCACATGGAAGACTGCTGCACAAATTGGAGCAGTGTGACATTGGAGGCAAATTGCTGCTGTGGATAAAGGAGTGGCTGAGGGGGAGAAGACGGAGAGTGGTAATCAATGGACACTGCTCGTCGTGGACTAATGTTATTAGTGGAGTCCTCAGGGCTCAGTGTTGGGTCCATTATTGTGTTCTGTATTCATAAATGATATTGATGATGGTATATCAAGCTTAATGTCGAAGTTTGCAGACGATACAAAGGTAGGCAGGGTTGTCAAGGACACTACTGACACTGTGTTGCTGCAACAGGATCTGGAAAGGTTGAGCAGATGGGCTGAGAGGTGGCAAATGAAGTTTAACATTGACAAATGTTAAGTACTACACATGGGAAACAGCAACCCCAGAGCAACGTATCAACTCTGTGGTACTACACTGACAGTGGTAGAGAATAAAAGGGACCTGGGGGTGGTTGTGCAGGCAGATATGAAGTTCTCTGAGCAGTGCAGAAGGGCTGCAGGAGTAGCTCATGGTGTATTGTCAATGATATATAGGAATTTTTCTAGCAGGGATAAGGAGGTGATTATTCCCTTGTATAAGGCAATGGTCAGGCCACACCTAGAGTACTGTATACAGGTCTGGAGGCCTCATTTCAAGAAGGATGTAGAGCTGCTGGAACGAGTGCAGAGAAGGGCAACAAGATTAGTGAATGGAACAAAGGGGTTCTCTTACGAAGAAAGGTTAAGTTTTGCAAATTACAGTCTGGAGACTAGGCACCAGCGAGGTGATCTGATAGAGGTGTATAAAGCTTTGAATGGTTTGAGCATGCTCAATGCTGATGGGATTCTTCCTCTCGCTCAGAATAATCACCTGAGAGGGCATAAATTCACATTGAGGAAAGACAGATGTAGGATAGACGTGCAGAAATTTGCCTTTAGCCAGCGAGTGGTTGGTTTGTGGAACAGACTTCCATCCCTTGTCGTGGAAGTTGATAGCCTAAATAAGTTTAAGGCTCAGCTGGACAGGTATTTTGAATGAACAGAGGGGTGAAGTAGAAGTGGTTTTTTTTTTTTTTTTTGGCTGATGCTGCATAAGCTTGCTTTCTTGCATCAAATGCCTCTACTAATGCTAATGCTAGATCGACCTTGGAATAAATGCCACAGGTTCTGATAAGGATAAAATCATGACTCACCCGGAAATCGCCATCGGCTATTTCCGTATGAGTCATGGTACCCACTGACGTAATGTTCAAGGCGGATCTTGTAAAAACCATTATGTAATTTACTAATTATTAATAAAAGAAACTTTCAAAAAATTATGTTTATAATATATAAAAAAAATCAAACTATTACAGGAAAAAAAAAAACTTATTGAAGTAAACTTTTACAATGTACTAAACCTTTGAAATCCAGCTCTACTTCACTAATCCTGCTTTAATTCCCTCTTATCTATGTTTCTTTAATGTATCACGAATGCCACCAGTAGTACAGATTTCCCGTCTACAGAGCAGATATTCTGCGGCCAATGTCCACTCCACAGAAGAACGTGTAATTAATCGGAAAATTACGTACACCTTTTCGAATTGTGCAATTTAGACTCTTGCCCATGGAATCAGCGTTTAGACGCTGTTGGTTACTAAGTAACCAGAGCTTGATGTCACTTCGTGTAATTCGAAATCTAACGGCTAAGACTAAAGCTGTCGAATCTAATTTTAGCTCAGGCCTCTAAAGTTTTTACTTCTTAACTTTTGAATTCTTCCAGTGAGTTCTTCGTTCTTGGAGATCACACTGAAGAATTCACTTGAAATAGAAGACACTAATTTAGATATGTATCCGAGTTGCCGGTTTATTCTCAAAAGTTCATGAAAAAGTATTTTTGAAGGATACCAAACGCTACAACAAATATGTTATTTTGAACATCTTCTTTCGTGTTCTTCTTAAGAATTTCCTCGATAAAATAAAATAAAAAGAAAAGCAGTATGGGATTTATGAGTTGGAATTTTTGAATTAGAGTTCAGGAAATTGAGATATAAGTGGCGTAGTTTTCTTTTAACATAACGGAATGTCTCCTCTTCTTCTTTTTTTTGTTCTCTGCTACTGACTCAACGGCACGTACAGTACTACAAACACGTAGAAAATCTAGCTTTACTTTCGAAAGCAACAAGAATAAAAGGTGTTTCGGAGGACTGTGATCGATTTTATTCGATTTCTAGCAGAAATCTCCCGTGGATAGGAATGACGGGGTTTCTAGGAGACGAGATTTGTTCTGACATAGGAATGTTGAAGTCCTTGCCAGAATGGATTTAGTGACGAGATATAGAAAACAAGGCAGAGGACGTGACTGATAGAAAAGAGGTCGACAGGATCAAAGTCGATGCAAATTTACTGAGTCCTCTGTCCGAAAAGGCAAGGTCTAGCATTTCGGCTGATTTTTCTTAAGTTTGTTTGCTGTTTTCTGTATAGTGACATTAAAAAGTTTGTGATTAGTATTATTAAGACCAAAAGAAGCAAGGAAGAAGATTTTTATTTATCAGCCAATGATAATAGTAAAGAGACGCGATTAGTCCAGTGGTTACGAAGCCAGGCCACCAATGTGACGGACTCTAGTTAGAATCACAGCACGAAAAAAAAAATCGTGAAGGAGAAAAAATCGCTTCATGAGATATACTTCCCCAGGACTAAGTGATGGATGATTTAACTAGAGGAGGAACAGCAAATACAAGAAGTACAACACTGAACAACCGAAGTGGAAAGAGACGAGGTCACATATCCAGAAAACAAGAATGGAAGAAGGCCCTAGGAGAATTCGAAGGAATGAACCACACAAAGATCCACACCAATACCGACACAGGACCCAATAGAAGTCAACTCAGTCGGAGAATACCGGATTGCTTCACCAATAACGAAGTAAAACTACATACCATCCGCACAGCCATTTACAGTGCCGCTATAGCAACCACTAGATGAACGGAAGAGAAACCAGAGACCAATAGAAAAACGAAACAAAGACAAAGAACCAGCCTGCGAAAGAAGGCTACAGCAGAAGATAGGCCAACTGACCTAGTGCCAACGGGGTAACAGAAGTATGAAGCTGATCATAAAAAGCGAAGATCAACCTAAAATAAAAGACAACGTCCACAACACGACGATCTAAGTTAAAAGGCCGAGAAGCGACAGACAACATTGACTGCAAACACAAAGCCTATAATCAGAGGATCGAAGGGTGTCCACCCTGAAGCAAAATCAAATGGCAAAAATGTCAGTGGAAAAAAAAGTTCCTAAAAATGAAGTACAGTCCGAAGAATTTGCAGTGATATTACCTTTTTGTAATTATTTTAAATTACCTGCAGTAGTAAGAGATGATTAGCTCGTATATATACTAAGAACGTTGCTTTAATTTATTTTTGACTGCTTTTATAATTCCTAACATAAGGAATCAGCAGCCCACAAATGCTGGGAATGTCAAATCGACTCCACCCAGACGCCAATACTACATTTTCTTGAGAGTTGGTCAAAGTAGAGAATGGTCATTTCACAAGTTATTTAAAACTCAGGTGGATGGCAATTGGAAAATGCACAGCGAATGAAGGGTTTACATTTACTTCTTGGGCGCTGCCTGCAGTAGCTTTGAGAAGTCCAGAGAGGTTAAAAAACAAATAAAATAAGATAGTTGGCAAGAGGAAAAGGAATAGGCGAATCTTTTGTTGGTTGCCAAGTTTAATGAGGCAAATGTTTCAGGAAATCTAGCAAAAAAAACAGTATAACTCCGCAGAAAGAGCAAATCTATATATTTCTTTTGACTCGGCAGAATTACAAGTACTGTACTAACTCTCCATAGGAGGGAATTCAGATTTAAACAGGAGTTCGCAATTGGCGAGGTCCCAATAACGAAAAATCCAGTCGTAATTATAATTATCAATATTTAAGTGCTAGAAACGCATTTTGAAAAATAATAAAAAGTAAACACACACACCAGCACCACAGACAGCGTAAATAATCTCAGATTAACTGCTAACAGCAGTTTCTCAAAACTAAATAAATGCCATGAGCAGCAGAATTACTTAAACGAGCAATGGGCCAAAAGTCCTGCTTTCGAATAATGACAGCAAATATTAAAATAATGGTTTGCATATAATAACAGATGTTCGCTACTCGCTCGTGTGTTACACAAAAGAAAAAAAAAAGTGTCTTCGTCTATTAAGATGGCTTAACAAAATCAAAATTGTCACCTCGCTGAGAAACCAACAAGACTATCTTGAATTTTAGTAAGCCCAAAGAGATTTTGATTCCACCAAGCACCCATAAATTGGTTGTTTCCTCTAATGACGTTCTTATGGCTGGTCAAGAAAATGCGCACCTCGCATCGAGTTCGAACAGCACCTTGCCTTCTTATCCTTTCCAGTTAATCTATGCACTCTGCAAACTTCAGTTTCTTCTGGGCTTTCTTCTTATTTATTCTAAATGATAATGATTGCATCTCTTTTGAAGAAAGGTAATTATCACTGTAACTATCACCGCTAATTATCGTACTGTTTGTAAACTCCTAGAGGAAGTCGTTAACACCGACCATACCATTACGCGCAACCTTTCAAATGTGTTGGCCATTATGACTATACACGCTCCCATCAGTTAATGGTGGATTCAATGAATGAAACGAAATGGTCATCACAACAGTTTAACAACAGCCCCGAAAAAATATACAAAATCTAACATAACCAGCCCAACGAACCTCGTATGCATACTTGATGTGCCACAACGATCTATCTACATTTACGGTATATTGTGGATGCTCTAAAGTTGCCTCTCCAGCTCGATGTGTTCTGTGCAGACTTCTCAAAAACACTTGATACTGTTAGTCCCATTATACTCTTTCATAAGTCGGAACGATATTTTGGAAATAAGCTTTATCTTCCCATTCCACTTCATGTTTCCAATGTGGTTTTATTCTCAGGTTCGCTCCTTTTCTTGAAGAGTTAGCTCTTGTTTTATACTCGGGCACGACCACCAAGTCAGTGCAGTTAATATTAAATCATCAATACAAACTTTAATATGACCTGATGTAGCCCAGTGGTCAGGAGCGAGAGAGTGCATAGCACGCGTTTCTTGACTTGACTGGGGTTCAAGCCCGTGACTACTAAATACTATAAATATTTGTATTGACGATTTATTGTAAACTCTACTGACATGGTTGTCGTGCCGGAGTATAAACAGTATTTTTTTTAATCGTACTCAGGAGTCACGGACTCGAACCACGGTCCACTCAAAGAGCGAGTGCTACTGCACTCACGCTCCTGACATTCGGCACGTCAGACCCTACGTCCATTAGTCTTCTGGAATGATAGAAGCAAGCTGATTCTCATCAACTATGCCGAGTTCTGCATGCTAAACTCTTATTTGTTGTTGTTATATGGTTTTAGGAGCATCACTGACTAAGGCCATATAGCTCCGTATATGCCTTCTGTAAATGGCATATGTTCTGCAGTCGATTTTCTGTTTTGCTGGATGGAAAACTGGAGTTTCCGGGAGAAAAAACCATACTACCCTCGCCTTAGACAGACTAATTCAGTTATGTTGCAATGCGGGGTGTCTTCCTGGGAATCTCTTGGAGCTCTCATTCAGGTCGCCCTCTGAATGCTGAAAACTCCCTATCCCTTGTGGCTGATCAGGTACACCCTCTCTTTATGCTGACTGTCTTCCCGGATGGCACAAGTGTTCCACCATAATGCACCCTACCACTTTTCTGGTATTGTTCGATAGTGGCTCGCCGAACAGGAAAGTGATTCTAGGTGCTGCCTTCACTGAATATGATTTACTGTCACTGATATACGGAAGGCACTCCTGGAGATATGGTACAACATACCCTCTGCAAGGTATGTCAACGTATCGACTGGACGGTGTGTTTGCGTGCGTTCTTCATTCAAATCATTGAAACTTTATTATCGTCTGCGATTGGACTCAAACGTTTATCCCAGAACCCAATTCAGCAGACAAATATACGTCGTATGTGATTTGTTGGAATTTTTATAATTACTAGCCAAGCGACCGATTGCTTAAATAAAATTTAATTAATCGGGAAAAAAAATTGAGCGTTAATGACTGAAGATTAAGATTTTTAAAGCAATCTAATTTTGACCTTTGACTTTCCTCAACGATTTCATCGTAGTCACATTATGATATGCTTCTCAGTTACACTTGTCCTAAAGAATAAACTTCGTTAGGGCGAATGTCAAGGTGATAAAAATAACCCGTTTCGCCAACTAATAAAATACATTGAACCAATCATCTCACGTTTAGCTTATACTAAAAAATATCCACGCTCAACTGCTAACAGTAGCGTCAGATGGATTTTATGTACAGGGTGTCTCGCGACTTCGTCACAACTGCAGGAAGTTATTTCTGAGATCCTTCTGAATGAAAAGTGTGATAACGCTGGTCCGATTTACAGAGCTATGGGTATTTTAAATGTAGCGTATATGCAAATACGTTCAGTAAGCATGAACGTTTATGCAAGCCAACATAAACGTCCATCTTCAGCATGTTTGCTAGCAAACAATTCAGTTATGTTGTCTTGTATCGACAGAACAGCGAAAATGCCGTTTACGTCTTTCCAATGAAGAAGTAGATACGCATTTTGTGTATGGGCTTTGCAAGTGGTAACGCCAGTTCTGCCATTAAAGAATATCGGCATTGATTTCCAAACGAAGATTCTCAGATCGATCTGATTTTATTAATGCTCAACAAGTATTGGGACAAAATATCTCAATCCGAATGTGTGGCTGATAGCAGAAGGTTCAATACGACAGAATTTGACAGAAAATATTGTTTAAATTATACAGTGCAGCTCAAGTAAGTACCCGAAATATTTCCGTCCACCTGAAATATTGCACACATGACAGCCTGCAGCCTGGAGAACACTAAACAATGAAATATTATATATGTATAATATCCAGCAAATTCAACACTTTGACCTACAGACACGAGTAGCTGGTTGGAATTCTGCGGAGGATTAGATGTATTTTGTTCCAACGAGGCACATATTGTTAACGGTGGAGTCAACCAGAAATTCACATTTATGGGCTGGCCAGATTCCCCACGGAACAGTGGAAAGTAATTTATAAATTTGTTGTCCTGTAAGTGAACAGTGTTTTTGATGACTAGCTGGTTTGGACCGTACATCCCGCAACGTCCTTAAGCGGCACTTAAGACTTGTTTTTGGGAAATTAACTGCCAGTTCTTAGAAAAAGCCAGCATTCTTTCTGTAAATACGTTTGCATAAGTACCATTAGCATTATAGAAGACCTTCACATTTCGGTAAGAATATCATTGGAGTGTCTAAATGAACGATTCCCTGTCCTATGGACGAGCCGTTGAGCCGCTGGTTTGTCCACCGCTTTCACGAGATTTCAACTCTAGATTACTATGTCTAGGATCACATGAACAGCAGTATATGAATGCAAGGCAGACACACATTAATTACTTCAGCGAATTTGTGATGCCGCAAAGGTACATTAATAATGCTGCAATTCGTCGTAAAGTTACAAGTTCCGAAAAGCCAAATCAGGAAGCCAGAGGATATTTTGAACGATCATCGTAGATGGAAATTTAACCATAATTTAAGTATGATAACTATACAAAACTGTACAGTGTCGTATCAGAGCAATCCGAGGTCTAACTCATTTGCCCATGTGTATTATGTCCATAAATTGGACCCACGCCTGAGAAAGACCAACTTATCCACGGATTAACAAAAGCCCATTAAAGTTCCTTGCGTCATTGACGGGATTCGAACCCAGGCCTTTTCCACCTGGTGCGGGAAGGACTGTGATTATAAGTACTGTGCTACCGCACCGTTTTAGTAATTGCACAATGTAATCATTTTCCAATTTCATCAGTGTAATTCTTTTTTTTTTCCCAATACCAGACTCCTTCAAGACAAGTTACGTCTTGAAACAACCATGACTCGGGAACCATTGATAATCGGATTCATGTTTACATAACATTTTGCACTCAGAATGAAATCGGCAATCAACTCCTGAAGTTGTGACATTAAGTCGCGGGTTACCACACACATGTGCAGAGAGAGAAGGAAACATAAGGAACAAAGGATGGTAAGCATTGATAAGAAAGCCGGCTAAGATAAAAACGGAATAATTGTTCAGTAATTTAAATGCAGTCATTGCAACTGCACGTAAATTAATCGCGTTCTGTGCTGGGGATACTGAAATCGAGTACCCTTTCGTATCACTTTATGCGTGTTAGTGCGCGCCCTCTAAACTGGTGCACTCCGATAATTAGACAATGACTGAAGGGAAGTGTGTTAATGCAAATTAATGGATACAATTAGAGAAATGAATATGTAAACAATATTCCGCATTGGTGTCGGAGGTCCCAGGTTTCAATAATTAAATGCGAGGGTAGAGATCAGAGTTGTTGTTGAAACTGCATAGTGTTAACACCCAGGTTCGAAATTTCGTCAAATTCATTAAAAATAAATTAAAATTATCAATATTTCACTCGTTAGAGAGTGATAGTTATACAGGCGTGTTACTGCATTACCACTACGCTTGACCCAGTTTTCACATCGCATGATAAAATAAAAAAAAAAAAACTGAAAATACAGCATCATGTGTAAATCCTGTAGGATAATGTACCAGAGCAAAATATGCCAACAGTTACTGTGGTAGTTTTTGCTTGAGCGACTATGGCAGTCAGTCTTTAAAATTGTTTGTATTTTATGATCTATTTACTTAATTTTTAAAATTTAAAACTCGCTGTAAGAACACACGTGTTCCTCGCTCGAGACAGTCTATCTCAGCCACGGTGTAGAAAAAGCCCATAAAAATTTCCTCCCGCTTTGATAGGATTCGAACCCAAACCAAGGACAGCGATAGTAACCAGCGTGCAATGATTAGCAGTGCAATAGCGGATAACAAAAAATCTGAACACTTAAAGATCTTTATTTTGAAGATTTTTTAAAGCTACCGTCCCAATATGTGTCGAAGCAGTGTCATTTTGAAGATCGAAATGTCAATGCTGATTGATATTCGCGTCGTTGGACGGCACAACCTACCTAATACCGTCATCTATGTTTTAGGGCATTCAGAGATAAATTAAAGCTTGATCAGATTATTCGCCAGTAAGACTAGAACTAAGCTATGACTGAGATTTTTCCTTCCCTCCAAGAAGGATTAGAGAAGACATTAATTCATCTTTAGACATCAAGTACCATTAGTAGACAGGCAGAACCATTCAGGCATGGTTTCATTCACGCTGTGCATTGTCGCAACTTCTAATCTTCACCAAATCTCATTGTGTACAGAGAGATCAGTGAATAAGTTAGAGACAGCTGTAACGCAGAATGGCAACATATTTTCTTTAATGAAAATTTGTGTTTCAGAAATTATGAAAAGGATCTGTGTAGCCACGACCTGGTGAAAATGGTATTATTGTTTTTATTCAACGAAGGCATAAAAAATTGTACTGAAAAACAGCATCAAGCGTACCAAATTATTTGTATTGGTAATAAGATCATTACACTGCAAAATGATCCTCTTGATCTGGAAAACCTAATAGAATAGGATCTCTTTCCAGTCCATAAGGTAGAGATTAAAAAGATGATAGGAAACGATAGATTAAAGAGGAGAGTTTGACTTCCGCATCGGCAAGATTATGGAAGCAATGATTAAGGACCAAATACCCTCGTGGGTAACATAGTTCGTTGGATCGCCGTCCTCTCCATACAGGCTGGAAAAGAACAGAGTTCGAATCCCGTCGATGATGTCAGGAATTTTTACAGCCTTTTTCACAACGTGGCTGAGTTAGTCGGCCTCAGGCCAGGGTAGCATGGTTTTTCCTCCCAGAAACTCCGTTTCCCATCAGCAAACAGCAAATCGACCACAGAACACGCAATATGCAGACAATATACACGGAGCAACATGGCCTTGGTCTCCAATGTTCCTAAAACCCTACAATAATAAAGAACCAAATACAAAACAACTTCATATACCTAGGCGTAAGTGTATTAAGCAGCTCATGCTATGGGGCGTCAGTAGTGCCTGAAAATTTTGTCCGTTTTTGTGTTCGATTTGCCTATTTACTGAATGTAAAACCAGAGTTTCAGAGAGGAAAAAAAAAACATGCAATCTTCGCCCGAGACTGAAAAACTCGGGCACTTTGTCAGAATGCCCATAAAAAATCCCTCGTGTCATTGACGAAATTTGAACTCGAGCTTTTTTTCACCCAGTGTGGAGAGGGTGGTGATTAGATCCACTGAGCTACCGCAAGGACTATACTCCTGCACTTCAGTGTTCAGTGCTTTACACGCAGTTTTCCATGAAAGTATAAACTAGAGCAAATTGGATTTGAGTGAAGATCCTCAGGTGGCTCAGGGCTGCCCCAGAAGAACAGGAGATAGAGAGTTAGTCAAATGGATATTCCAGTGTAGCAAGTGACGTTCCTGAGGGTTGATGATAGGGTTCGCTTATTTCTAACCTTTAATGACGCTGACGAGGAAATAGAGTATACTACGAGTTGGATGGGTTGCAGATATGGTCCGAAAAGGGGAAAAATGAAGTTTAGCGCTACTAATGCAAGGTCTTGCACCTCGAAAAAATAAACCAAATAGTAATTTACAGCCAAAGGAGTTATAGGTTGGTTTAGGACAAAAAAGAGAGGAGTTACACGATTAAATCACGCACGAAGCGTGCCGAGCAGTGTAAATAGTCCAAAAATCACAAGGTGTGTCTATAGTGCCTTTGCAAGTACGGAAAAGGGAGTCATTCTTTTATATAAATCAATGAAATGATGAGAGCGCATTTGGAATATTATATCTGAAGGCTGCACCTGAAAAGAATAAGAAAATAGATTGAGCACTAATCGTTGTCCGTACAAGGATTACGGGCTACAAAGTATGGTAACTACACACACTCTGGTGGAGGAGTCTGCGAAGAAAAACGAGAAAAAATAAAAATCTTAGACAGTAACAGAAAGGTGGATCGCATAAAATTTACCTTCGTACAGCGTGTCGCAAATCACTGGAAATTGGACTGTCGCTCTTTGGAGACAAGTAGGATCCGAGTGAAGGATAGTAATTTTTTTTTTTTGGCAGATTCAGAAAAAAGGCTATTTCTTTACATTATTTGACTATTCTACTATTAAACCTAACAGATTTATAATATGGGGTATCCTATTACAGCTGTTCGCTTCTGGTTTTTGTTCAAGGTAATCTCACAAATCGACGTTATGTCAAATTCATATTTAGATTTATCCTTTGCTCACCTTTCTAACATTTGCATAACCCTTTATCCAAGCAGGCAATGCTCAGCACTCACTATGCTTAAGTTAAACAATTTCTCTGCAATATCGAGTGCTTTCCTGGTTTTGCTAGTTCTCCTGCTGAGTAGGTCTGGGACACTACGGAATAGCACGATAAGATAGGGATGATTCATAGTAGTTTTAAGGGAACGGTTAAACCCAGTAACGAGGGGATAATTCTCAAGCTCGTTTTTACCCATTGCCAAGAATCAATGGTTCCCATCGCTTCCACGGAGAGTAATAGTCCGTACGGATGCATTTTGGTTTTCCCATTAAAAAAAAATATGTAGTTTTTTTTTTTTCCCCTGAAGTTTTGATCATTTCTGTTCTTTGCCATTCAATAAATTCTTTGCCTATATAAAGGCAGAGAGATGACTGAATGATAACCACGAAAGAAACCTCATATTGAGCCAAATAAAGTAACTGTGACGGATTAAACAGAGTTGAGAAGTCCATGAAGACAAACAGCTGCTGCTCCGTTTAGAAACTGTTCTTGAGGAGGTATAACACCATCTACAAGGGTCATAAACTAGTGGATCGTTCCATCAATATTAGTGATGGCATTGACTGGCCTTAAGAGGGGCTCTATACCATTTTAAAATATGATCTATAAATCATTATCTTCACTCTGAGTCCCAATAATTTTTGATAAAAGCGTAGATACCAAGCCCATCTTTAACTGATTGGAAGCTGATGGCAGCACTGAGTTAAAAATAACTTAAAGAAATATCTTTAATTTATTTTATTACATGCGCGAAATCTGTTAAACTTGGTGAGTTGCTCAAGCCCATTCAATAAAGTTTATATCCAATTAGGAATCCACTAAAATTGAACTAAAATATAAAACTGAACCGAGATACAGTAAATTGGACACCTCACTAAAAATACATTGAATACATAAAAACACTTTTTGCCAAGAGTAAAATTTAAGAATACAATTTTAAAAATCGCCTCTAATTTGATGCCAAAAAAATTAAAAATCAAACTTTTAAAATTCAGTGAATATTTCATCTTTTTCAGAAGGGGCAACGAAAGACTTTCCCATTTTATATTTTCGTAAAAGTGCAGCTCTACTAAAATTAATTGGTACGGGAAAAGAAGTAAAAAGCAAATATGAATACCAATCGAAACTAAAAAACCACTACATGAAATATGGATTTATTTATTATTTTTTTAAACACTATAACTTCAAAACTTCTCATCAGTTGGATAAAATATGTACCAAATTATGAAATTCGTAACAAAAATCCACAAAGTGTAGTGGGGAAAGAAACTTTTTACAGATGTTTCAGAAATGTTGAAATATCTTTATTCGTATAAAGGATATGCAAACAGTAATGTCTGCAAAGACATTCGTAAATGAAATGGCATTTTACTAGAAAGTAAAAAGTACCACAAAATTCGATTAAACATTTTTGTATTGTATTTTATGTGCAAGGTTTTCAGTGTGAAAATTTAGAAAGTTCACCTCGTGTTTCAAATTAAAACATTAATATTTCCACGTAATGAAAATTAAGCAGTTTGGCTAACTATCTTTTGGTTTTTCCATCTAATGAATAGCACAGATCATGAAAATATCATATTTAAAAAGGTTGATTCCCAAATCTTTTTAAATCAAAAATATTTCGAACTTAACTTTGCCGAAATTGTAATCTCCTGAAGCTTGCAATAATATCGCTGAACACCCTATAAAAGTGCTATTTTCCACCTTATAGTTACTTTTCGGTGGGTAAACTATAAGGTTCACCTTTCTCTAGAGACTTCTCATCACCAGGCGAACCTTAATTGGAAATTATGGCAACCTTTCTGCTTAATCTTTTGTATGGAACTGATGGTAGGTGTCCATTTGCAATATGGCTTTTTACAAGTTCCCCCTAAAAACTGTGATTTTCATCTGTAAATTGTGCTGTATCGGATTTTAATAATTTTAACATTGATTAAGATTGGTGGTTTTTGTTAAAGATTTAATTAAGAAATATGGTAATGAAATTTAATACATATTATGAAACTTTAGATATGATGGGCTGAATAGTTGCTTTATTTTTAATTTCTTGGGACACTTGATCCTTACCCTCGTCCTACAAAAGGACAAACAGATAGATCAAATATCGATACCTAACAGCCATGAAAGTTCCTCGCTGGAATATACAGACCTGTAAGGCCATTGGCAGTGTTTATAGTCCTCACAACTAAACCACCAACTCCAAAAGTTTTCTTCTTGAACATCAGTTAGTGGTTATCCTTAGAACGGCAAGGCTGCTACATCGATTAGCATTTACAGAAAAATCAAAGCTAAAAAAAGGAGAAAAAATTAAGTTATTAATTTACAGATGCTGTATGCTTAAAAGACTCGCTAGAAATCACTGTTTTAACAATTCCATCAGTAAAATCAAAACGCAAACTTGGGAGGGGGGGGAACTAGAGTCACGTTATAAAAAGTTCAGATACAGGCAATTTTTGACGAACTCCTCATGGCGAGTGGCTGATGAAATCTCCAAATATTTCGATTTTCTAGACTTTTGCATAACTTTCAACGAGCATACAATCAAAGGACAGGAATGGTTCTCGTGGGCTCAGTGGAAAATGCTATTCTCAATCGTCCATTAATGATGGTGGCGACTGGTCATCTCAGGACAGACTAGGCTAAGGGGCCCACGGTTCTTGATTGCTTTACGGGATGGAGTCTGGTTCCACGTTGTTTCCAGATGAAAGAGTCGAGAATCCGATTGAAAACTATCTTTCTTCACGAGTGTATAGAACCATCGCTCGTTGCCCCTAGGTCCAGTCGACATGCTCAACGCACGTATTAAAACTTTTTCTTTTGTGTAATGGAATGAAGAGAACGGACAAATGGTCGACGTGCAAAAAATATCTATAGATGGTATTCGTGTACAGAAGCACTCCTTTAGAGCCAGCAAGCATCCAGCAAGTTGCCGTGCAGTGAAGTTTCTATGACACCTCGCAGGATCAGACAGCGGTTTCGTGGAAGTGGCATGAGGCCAGTGGAGAGAGTATACGATTAAATATACCGTATAGGATATTTTTTGAAAATGTCACAAGGGACAGTCAAAATTCGTAGCTGTCTCACCAGATATCATAGGATATCTGGTCAATTTACCTTATCACAGCTCTATTGAATAATGTTAATTGGTTTGGGTTGTTTTGAATTAATGTGGAGGAAAATAGGGCTATGAGGCGACAGTATATTTGTCTGTATATTGCAAGTACATAAATGACCATTTGTCTGCTTTTCAGGATAATAAGACAAAGTTTATGACAGAAAATCATGCAATAATCACTCACTAATTGCTCCACTTTGTGAAAAATGCCTCTAAACGTTTTTTCTGGTCAAGGCGGGATTTTGAACCTGGGCCTTTTTCAAACTGTACAGCAGTCCATTATGACCAGTGTGCCAATTATGACGAGCGATAATATTTCTATAATTTCCAACCGAAGATGCGAGCCATATTTGAAATTTTAAAGACGAGCGATAGCGCTGTGTATCTCAACTATTTCTTTTAGTGTCCGTCCTACTGCTAGAAATATGATTTCAGCCATTCTGAAAAATAAGTTTTGTTAAAATTAACAAATAAAGACCAGCACGGAGGAAAATCGGATGCGAAACAAGTTTTTGCTGCTCGGGAAAGCGATCGAGTTTTAATTAATAACGAGAGATTCAGAAACGGCGAAGAACTGGCTAATTAGCATTACGTTTCAAAAGAGACTGCGAAAACTCCCGGAGTACTCATTTTGTGGTCACTTCGGAAACGTAATTACAGTTAGCCGTAGAGAGGTGTCACGAACAGAAAATGACTTATTACAACGGAGGATATAATTTGTTAGAGCGTACCCGGCTTCTCTGTAAGAAAACTGCTTCCACTTGACTATCTCCACGAATCAAGTTAGCGAGTAAACGAATCCACACACTATTTCCTCGTGATGAATTTCGCGTGTAGAGTGGGCGTGGTCTTCTCTGGAATGAGCACCAAGCACCATACTTACTGTTGCGTAACATATTCAGCAACGGATCTTTAATTTCCTGCATCTACTTTAATCTTTCTGAAAACTAAGAGGTCCATATTTCGTCTCTCCAGAGCATCCCTGGAAGAAGGGGGGGGGGACGAATATAGCCCTCATTTTACTAAGTCGCCAATTATTCTTGCAAAGCCTGGCAAACACGAGCAGCAGTAAATCGTTACACGCCTGTGTATAAGAGACAAAATATGGATTTATTAACATTTCCACTCTCCCGAAGTACTAAAGGCATATTTATCCATAGGAAGGATGGAAGAAGACAGAGCGAATACGTATCTGCCCGAACAAAACTTCACCCTCTGCCCGCTTGTCTCTGCTCCCTTCGTAATTCAATTTCAACCGGCTTACTCACTAGCGACAACTGGATTTGCATTATAAAGTAGTTAATTTAGGTCAGTGCCGTGTTTATATTGCCTTTCTCATCCGTAATTGCATTATGCGAATTGGATAATCCGTGACAGCATGATTCACTAATATAATGTAACCGAGGTGTATTTTAGACCTCTAACCGAGTTACTAAATATTTCATTCACACACATTACGCTGATATTAACGTAAAGATTATTAAAGAAACTCCAAACCTCGATTACGATCTCAAATTCAACGCTAATTCTAATTACGTTCTAAAACTATGACTGCTTTTTCCCTAAATGCAATTCGTGAAACGGGAACGTTACGAGTTTTCCCAAATTAACATCACTTATTGCTTTGTTAATTCAGTTTACCTTAAATTTGTTTTCTCAGTTCGTGTCAGTGATGTTATTCTTGTACAGATGAAATCCTTTTTCCGGCCAAAAATTTTGTTTATCTTAATCTTGGTTTCCAATAAATGCGCTATGCCTCTATTGGAAATGAATACCAATTGCGATATGCTTCATTCTTGTCAAGATAAGAATGAAGCACAACGCAATTGGCTTATATCCAAGTCTCCAATTCGTCTTCTGCCTACACTGGCCTCGCAACAGTTATTAATCAGTCCCGATTAATAAACAGGCTAATAATAGAAAACTTGCTTCCTGTCTTACCAAAGTTATTGGTCGCAACTTCTGCCCTCCCCATCTCCCACCTTAGTCTGATGGTTCTAATGCCTTCTCAGCTAAAAACAAAAAATAAAGCCAACTGACTAACATCAGTTTAACTGTTGTATCGACGACCTTGGTAAACCAACTCCTGTCATTTACAATACACCCAACTCATGCCTTCCGTGTCTTCCAACAGAAGATTGTTCAACTTCTAAGCAATCTTGATGCCAAGAAAAAGTTTCACGCCTTGATAGCATTTCTCCACTTTTTCCTCAAGACTTGTGCTCTGTCGCCTCATATTTTTCACATTTTCTTATTCCGCTAGTGTTTTTTCCCCTCTGTTTGGAAATTTCTCATATCCAGCTTCTCAAAAAAAAAAAGGCTGATAATTACCCAAATATTCAATTATCATCCCATTGCACTCACCTCTACTCTTTCCAACGTATGGAAAAATCCATTAACCGCCAACTGTTAACCTTTCTCTTAATCCTTCAACAAATTCGATGGAAAGGTTTTGCGAAAAATCTTGACATTTTAGTCGTGTTTGGCATAAAGCGCCCATCTTACAGCCTTCCGACTACTCATAACAACTGGGTATTCGTGAAATGTCTAATTTTCTTTCTGAAAACTTGGCGCCGATGACGGAGCTCTGTTCTAACTGCTCCAATAACACCGGTGTCCCAAGGCTCAGTTATTTCTTCCACTCTTTTACTCTTGTATATTAATGACCTTTCCCCACAGAGCGGAGATCTAACAACAGTTTTATTTATGGTATTCCACTAAATTTCAGAAACCTTTCCAGAAACCTTGCTCTGCACAAATAGCCTTAATTTCTCAAATATCCGCCACCAATTCCTTAAGTTCTGTTCAGATCGTTCCCCAATGGGGAGAGGATAACTCAATTTAAGATCTTTCTACAACTGAATCCCGTCTTATTTCTCTCAAAAAAGGAGTCTACTGTCCCTGTGCTTATTTTCAACAACATTCAGATTCTAGACATGATCACATATCTCTTTTAACTTCTCTTGGCATAAGCACATCACAAATATTGCCTCCTCCATCTGAAAAACTGTGTTGTTTCTTTACCCACGGCATAACTTTTCTGGAATACTGTTCGCACATCTGGGGATCGGTGCTCTCCAACACCTCTCAGGTTTCCGGACTCCCTTCAAAAGGGGACAATCAGGTTAATCAATGACCCGTCTCTTATAAAGTCCCTCCACTCTGTCTCACAGACGTTCAGTTTCTGCTACATGCCTTTTCTATAGATATGAGCACTGTTCTGAATTTATCTGTAATTCTCCATTCTCTTCCAAAACAGTCAGCATCCATTTACTGTCCAACTCCAGACTCACAGAACTAACTCTTTCTCTTCCTCATTCATCTTTTCTACTTCTGTTCTTTGCAACAACTTTCCTTCATGTATTTCCCAAAAATTACGATCTACAGAAATTCAAGCCTATTGTCAACAAGAATCTTTTGCTTCTCAGTCTTCAATCCATGCACGCTACTAAATACTATAGGCTCTAATACTTTGTCCTTTGAGATTTCATAAAAATAAAATCTGATTTGAAGGGCATTAAAAAGTACCACGGTCGTAGCCGAGTGTACTTCTGCGCCCTCGCGTCTGCCCAAGGCTTGAACTCCGGGACTGCTAAATACGTTGCTATTTCTTGTATTCTCCTCTCTCTCTCGTGAACTTCTGACCGTGTGGTCCTCCCGGAGTATAAAAAGAAAATTTATTATTAAAAGTAGTACAATACCAAATCAATAAGTTGCTCAAGGTATTGAGCTACTTTGAAAGCGTTGTAAAATTCTGTTGTAAGCAATATCTTTGCATTATCTCAGCCGTTGAAATCCTGTTGGCCCTAAAAACACAAGATAGTCCTGAAAACGTGAAAACGTCTTACAAGAAAAACTTTGACGTATATATTGAAAGTAATACTCAATTCATTTTATTAAACTTCACTGGATTTTTCAGGTTTTTATTCTACTTTGCAGTCTAGCCTTTTGATTTGCTGTAGATACAATGTAATGGAAGTTGCTACTGGATATAATTTTCAGCCAATAAATTTAAAAAATTTAAGTCCAGAAAAGAAAAAAATAGAGTTGACTTTTAACTTTTTTTTTTTTGAGACTGGGTACATACGTTTGTCTATCTAAATATTAAATAGAAACGCATGAAATGCGCACATATCAAGTGAAGTCAATGTTTTTCATTAATATAAGGTACTGTTGAAGTGAGTATTTGCGTTTTCAGCGCGAAACAGACCACTTCTTAGCTGTGCAGTCAAGGGAAATACATCGTGCTGCAGTGTCCCAAGAAGGGCGCAGAAAAGGCACTTGTCAAGAAGCCAGGAAATAAGATTTTTGAAGGACGGCGGGAGTTAGAAGTAAGGGATGGTGGGAGCCGTAAGGGTGTGGTGCCATAGATTTCACAATATCTGCTTTACAACATTCCAGTAGAAGATGGGCGGGGGAGGCAACTCAGTGAAGTGTAGGCTGATCGATCGTCATGAGGAGTTCTGTTGTCACGATGACACCACGCGTTTTTATTTGAATGTGGACGAGCAGAGTTTCCCTTGAGTTTTGGCAGAAGGACCGCAAAGTAGGCGCTGAGTTGACTCTCGACAAGAGGACACAGACTGGTTTTTTAAATCGCAAGCCACTTTCAAGAAAAGTTTTGTCTGCTTTTTTCCTCTAACCATGTAGTTTGACAAATGAATTTGTGCGTGAAACCTAATAGCTACAGAAAAAAAAATAGCGTTCATGGGCAAAATAGAGAGAACATTGAGAACAGAAATCGCGTTCAAAGCCTTTGTGTTTTATTCAAAGATATTTAGATCCAGAAGGAAGCTTCAAGCGCAGAAATATAAAAATACTTTGAAAATTGCAAAAAATGTTCGCTGACGATTCTTTATTTTTAATGAAACAATCAAAATGTGTAACCTAAGATGGTTATATCATGAAGTAATTAAAAGCTTTCTGTCTGTGAGGAGAAAGGAATGTGAACAGGTGACCTTCGCAACACGTGGACCATGAAATACAATAGTTATGAAATACAAAAAATATGGAAAATAAGAGAACATTCATATCCTTTTTTTTAGTGCCAAAAAAGGCTTTTTAGGAATGTGGACTCTTTTTCTCTCACTAGGAACCAACGTTTGCTTTATTAAAGATGTGTCCGCTGTTACAACTTTTCAAATAAGCAGCATTCCCAAACAGAATCTCGCGCTATTCATTTAAAAAATGTGTCATCCTCCCCAAGAGCTATTTAGTCGGGTAATGGGTGGATGTGGGTAGCAAGAAAGAGAATTAAGACCACGTTAAGACTAATTTTCTCAGGTTGAGTATAAGAATAAAACTGCATGGAAATGTTCGTTCCATTCTACACATTTGTATAGTTTCCTCTGAGCCAATTTCAGAGTAATTTCTTGAGCTCCCTAATTGAAAACTGAAACAGTAGAAACAATATTGATGTTTAAGCGGCTTGCATTTAAGATAATTTTCTCATTTCTTTTATTAACAATTAAGAAAAAACCTTATCCGCTCTAAAACGAAAAATTCTAGCTTTTAAAGCTCACATTTTTATGGGGGAAAAAAGGGGGAAAGTGTGCAGCCTGTGTTGTTCTGAGTTGCATTACTGCCAGGAATTGGAGAAAGTTAGTTCTACTAGTCCACCACATCTGGTGGTTCCAATTACATTTCTCGATAACTCATATCCACTTCTAGAATCTATTCCCAGTTGACACGCCTTACGATAATGCATTATATACAGCGTGAATTAGTGTATGTTCGTTATTTCATAAAGTTACGCTTGAAACCGTATGATAGAATTCGTCGATAAGTCGATTTGTCTGTTATAATATGCAATGTACTTGTAGTTATATTGAGCCTATAATTATGGCGCTATCAGCGAGAGGTAGTCCTCGAGCTATTCTAAGGAAACAACCAGGATATCTGAAGAGATATTTGTTACCGAGTGCAACTGCTTATTGAAGCAACTACGGTTAGTGCATTTAATATCCCAAAGCTAAGCCGATCAATACTGATCTTTAAAAGTTAAACTGAAGAGTGTGTGGATGAATGTTTTGATGCTGCCGTCTTAGTATTGTATTTCTTTCTTTTGCTTCACTAAGATGGAGTTTGCATTTACTAGGGAACTAACCAACTTTGTAAAGAGTTGCGATTTTCAAAAAAAACTGTAAGCGTGGCGAATTTTTTGAAAAGGGACTGGCTGATCCACCAAATGGCATAGGACAATCAGCCCTCGTTAGAAAGTCAATCAAGGACTGAAGTAAAGAGTCGTATTAGGGCCCATCCGAAAACTCATCTGTCCACGTATGCCGTGCCTATCGCCTGAGACCGAATAACTCGGCCACGAAGTGAAAAGCCCATAAAAAAATTCCTTTAGTTATCGATGGTATTCGAACCCGTGCCTTTTCCACCCAGTGTGGGGAGAGCAGTGATTATACCAACTGTGCTACCACGATTACAGTCAATCAAGAACTGGAACTTTAGCTGTTTTGGAAAAATTTAGTTATGCCTTTATTTGAATAGCAAATTTTGCGTTTGTTTCATTCTAGTGCAAATCCAGCCACCTTTCAAAAGAGGTCTATTATCAAGCTTGAAGTTTTACAGGAGTGGAAACAATTAATACAAATATGCACTACATTACCAAAAGTAATGTTTGTTTCAGAGAATCTTTTTGAGATATAATTAATGATATTTCGACCCACCTCTAGCCTTAATTACACATTACATCGCCTACAGACTCGGAGATGTAGATTCTTTAAACTTCTTTAACGTCATGAGGTTTTCCTTAACAGTCTGTGAAAAGCAGTTCCTTGTCCTGCTGCGATAAAAAGGTGTAGGCTGAGGCACACGCCAGCGTTGGAAGATTTTTTTAAATAAAAGTAGTTTGCCATTGCTCTATGGTTTGTTATGGTTGCGATGTCTTAAACACATACAGTCTTAAATGTGCGTGTGTATATGTCAAGGCGGCACATAGAACGCTTGTTCAACTCCGCCTCGTATCGCTGTGATGAACAGATTCAGCTGTAAAAGGGCCAGAAATATCTGTGGTGTAGGAGCGTCACCTGCAGAAATGATTCTGTGTGCTCGTCCACACCATGGAAAGGAGGTCCAGTCCCAGAAAAACACGTATACCGCCTCAAAAGAGAATCTGGCTCACCTGGTGTTGCCAGAAGGTGGGCCAGGATCCTCTGGGGGGCCCATTACAGAGGGAAGAGAGAAAAAAAGCAGGTTGTGAAAAAAAAAAAAAAAAAAAAAAAGCTAGCGGTGCAGGTAAAAAAAAATAAATAAATAATATTAAAAAATATATTAATATATTAATAAGGAAAAATATTCAAAATGGCTATAACTGTTCCAGGGAGTTCAAAAGAAGTATGGAAAATTTAGCAAAAAACAAAATAAATAATAAAATAACAAAATAAGGAATTTAGCGTTTTAACACACCAGTGGAATCTAGGCTGTAGAATCTCTTGTCTGGTTTTGGTTGGCATTAGCATACAAGGTCTTCCGCAGGGGCAAAAATTCCAGATGCAAAGGCCTGCAGGAAAGAAAGATTGTCCAAAGTCTGGATTAGTTGATCCACCTGGTTTTTTTTGGGGGGGGAGGAGTTGGGAATTCATCTCCGAAGTTGATATCTGAGATCCTCATACAAGTCGCATCTAAAATGATGATTCTGTGAACTTTGAAATGGGCTGACAATTATTTAAAACCTGGACTTTTGGCTGTTTTCTATATTTGTGTCGCCTTAGAGGTTTTCCCACCATTAATTGGACAAAAAAAAAGAAACGGAAATATATTAGAATAAAAGTATGTAAAATATCTGTATATTAGATAGCTTTTTTTCTGAACTTTGGCAGGTTTTAAGGGCCTCGGAAAAAGCAAAACTCGGTTATAACGTTACAGTTAAATGAGTTTAAAAAATACCCATTTACTATTTTACCTTTTACAAGGTAATTTTGAATGTCACACCTGTACTACATCGTCAAACACCCCACTGACCAACAATATTTTAGTGTAAAACATTGTGTCCATCAGCGTTGTAGTATTTCAAATAGTAATTTACTTTACAGTGTGTCTCTGGACACTTTTTATGGTGACGCCAAACAGTGTTAGTTCACTGCGCAAAAGCCAAAATCATGCAGTAAACGATGCGCTGTCTCACAATAACAGACAGCTCAGTTGCCTGCAAGCGATTTATGGCATGACGTTCATTATGAAAAAGTAGACACGTAGACGTTTCTACGTATCGCTGATTTTGTGAAATCATCGTACAATACCTTGTTAGCTGATCGGTGATGCCAATTCGTTTTAGCAGCTTCACTTCTTCGGTGGTATTAACAATTTATTTTTGTTCTCAGCGCCATTCTTCACTGCGCTGAAGCTCTTGAGACACCCGTAAAAATTAAAAACAACCTCGTTGATAATAATAAAAAACAAACCACAGTTAAAGTGCACATTTCTTTGGAGAAATACAGTTTAACTGTATTTTTTTTTATTTTACTTAAACAGTGCAATACCGAGGCAACTCATGGCGAAATGCCTCTAAAATGACATCGATGCAGACTCAGTATGCTCATTGCTTGTACAGAATGAGGCTACGTCCTGCTGAGGAACTGAACTTAAATTCAACTGCATACAACAGCGTTGATAAAATTATTGAATAATCAATTTGTTTCGATCTTTGAAATTATAATTTGAAATTTTCGAATTAAACTTGAATTAAGACGAAGGTGTCCTTTGTTGTAATGTGACCCCGATACATTATCTGTATATAATTTTGTTTTCAGCGAAATTTTATGTATTAATTCTGAATATTTTTCATTTAGAAGACAGTATAAAAAATAAATTAAAGCAAAATATTACTAAAAGGCGCTGTGGGCTATGGCAACCCAATCCACCTACAAATTGTTAAAAATTAAATTTCACCATGATTTCGGGAACTGCATTTGAAAGACGTTTGCCATAACATAACAAAGAATTCCTTTACAATTTTCTAGGGAAGAGAGAGAGAAGAGGAAATGGAGAAAAACCAGTAAGTACAAACTCCAACCTACACTCAAATCTCTGCTGATCATCAGCGGATACGTACCACAATTCGATAAGCATCTGCAAAAATACGTACAAGTCTGCAAGAGAATGCAAACCGAAACAAGAAAAAAATAAGGGACTGAAAAATAAACTTGCAAAAACCTAACTGCGGTAGAAGGTTGTGAAGTCTAGAAAAAAAAAAGAATAATTTCCAAACGGCCATTAGGGGAGCCCTCTCTGTATCACCGAACACCTAAGTAGCCTAAGAGCGAGGTGAATGAATGATAGCGAAATAAAAATTTAATCTCTGGATATATGTTTAACATTATGAGCCCGCATTTGCTATCAGTCCTCAAAGTACGCTGCACAAAACTCCATTCGAAACTACAACTACTGAGCCAAGCCATTAGAATGATGGTCATGCATGCATTGCACACTTCGCTTCCTGCCTTTTTATACAGGGTGTTTCAGTTAAACGTTTCAGAACTTCTAAGAGGGGTAGGGTACATCCTGACAACTCGAAATCATATAGCAATGTGGGGTCGGAAATGCTTTCCTGAAGCGGTGTTGTACACAGAAGCACCATAAAGAAAAGAGACCGTAAGTGAGAAATCGTTTTAATAATACATGAAAAGAAGCAAAAGGTACATGGATTAAAGTAAGTGTTCGACGTTTCTTCCACGGGCTACAATGCACGCCTCACATCTCCGACGCATGGACATCCGAACATTCTGGAATACTCCAGGCGAATTTCGAATTTCTTCGGCAGCTACTGCGATTCTTGCAACCAGCTCCTCAGCATTGTCAACAGGGGTGTCATAAACTAGCGATTTCATATGACCCCAGAAATAAAAATCAAGACATGATACGTCGGGTGACCGAGCAGGCCAACGCACGGGACCACCACGTCCGATCCACTGTTGACCAAATGTGACATCCAGGTAGTTACGAATATCTCTGCTATAATGGGCAGGGGCTCCATCGTGTTGGAACCACATTGTCTGTTGCGTCGATGCAGAAATCTGTTCATCTCTCAAAAGTTGTGGCAATACTTGCTGCAGAAAGATCAAGTAGATAGGTCCGGTTAGACGACACGGTAACAGGTAAGGTCCGATGAGGTGATCTCCCATAATACCGGCCCATACATTGACCGAAAATCGAATCTGTGCTGCACGACGTCGTATTGCATGCGGGTTCTCGACCGCCCAGATATGGTCGTTATGAGTGTTGAAAATTCCTTCCCTTGTGAAGGATGCCTCATCGGAAAACAACACTTCAGCAGGAAAAAGGGGATTTGTAGCACATTTTCCAAGGTACCACTGTGCAAAAGCAATACGAGGTGCATAATCCTCCGGTTGCTGTGTCTGGACATGCTGCACGTGAAACGGATGCATGTCTTGTTCTCGGAGAATCCTCCAGACGCTGCAATGGGAAACCCCGACTGCGTTTGCTAGACTTCGTGTACTCATTCTTGGATTCCCCTGTACATGCTGTAGCACATTCTGTTCGATGGCTGGAGTCCGTGCTGTTCTTACCCTGTCCCTGTCAGCTCTTTCAAATGAACCTCTCTCAGCTAACCTCTGGAGCAGTCTTGCAAAGAAATTATGACTGGGAATACGCCTCGTCGGATATCGTTCCGCATACAAACGCTGTGCGGCTGGCCCACTACAATTTGCAGCCCTGTACGCCAAATGCATATCGGCTAACTCTGCGTTCGTGTAATCATCCATCCTACTAACTTGGCGTTCTTATTCAAGAAATTCGAAATTCGCCTGGAGTATTCCAGAATGTTCGGATGTCCATGCGTTGGAGATGTGAGGCGTGCATTGTAGCCCGTGGAAGAAACTTCGAACACTTACTTTAATCCATGTACCTTTTGCTTCTTTTCGTGTATTATTAAAACGATTTCTCACTTACGGTCTCTTTTCTTTATGGTGCTTCTGTGTACAACACCGCTTCAGGAAAGCATTTCCGACCCCACATTGCTATATGATTTAGAGTTGTCAGGATGTACCCTACCCCTCTTAGAAGTTCTGAAACGTTTAACTGAAACACCCTGTATATAGAAATTTCACAGTTTGAATACTGACGTCATAAAAACTCTCCCACCCGCTCGGTCAATAATAAGTTCGTAGTGTTCGCATCAGTCGTCTACTCGCTGTTCCGGCCCTTCAGAAATCATTTGTTTTGCACTCTGGTCACTGCTTCCTCATCTTACCGGCAGGATCGACTTATCTGCGAGCAGCGTGAAGTTATCGCATTGGTAGAAGTGGAAGAGTCCCGCAGGAAGACATTTATTTCTGCGTGTGTGTGTTTGCCAGGTGGATGAATAGTTAAAGGGGAGGGCGAGATTGAGGCGAGATAAAAGGTAGTGGAAAATAAAGCGGAAGAAAGGAAATGAGCGTAGTGAAGATATCGTAAATTGGAAGGTGTGAGAAGATAACTGAATACAGGATGAAAATCAGACGGTGATAAGAATTAAAAGAGTAAGCTGAATTGAATAGAAATTCTTTGCACAATGGCCAAGCGTTTTCTGTTATGATAATCTATTTATGTTATAATATCCGGCTGAAAATTCCTTTTATTGGTACAATGGAGACAAATGCGCCGCTCTTTCCCTTATTGCCTCAGATAAATTGGATGGAATGGAATGGAAAGTGCACCATTTTATAATACGCAAGAAGAAAATAAAATTTAACGATTTAGGGAATTAGAAACAAAAATTACCGAAGCTTTGTTTCTTCGAGGAACGTGATTTTGTAATGTGCACCATGATACGAGGATATTTTAAAAACTGCTTAAGGATAGGTGAATATAATTCATTGCTTAGGTAAAATTGTGTGCGACTTTCATAATGGAAAAACGAGGCGAATTTTAGATGGGTAATCACCCCCTGGATCAACCGATAGCAGGGAGTGATCATAGCGTTCTAAAATGGGTGGTATAAAAAGAAATTTCTGTAGTCAAAGGGTCTAATTAAAGGAATGGGGCTACGACGAACTCAGGTTTGCTTCAGCTCATAATTTGGATTTAATATATGCTAATTGATACTAATGTATTATGGGAAGTATTTAAAGCATTTATTCTGGAGGCCACAAAATAATTCTTTCCAGTGGAAAAGTAGCGGCAAAGAAAGATGCCAAAATGGATGACAAGAAGAACTGAAAGACTTAATTGAGCAAAAGAAAAGAATGGACAATTGCAGCCTATGGGTGCTTACCGGAAACCAGCAATGACATGCAGCTGAAGCTTCTCACTGGCTACGAACACATAGAAAGCAGAAACACCAGTGCAACTTCTCAGTATGCGATGAGGAAGGTTTTAAGGGCACCACTGAATTGGGGAACGTATGATTTCTATTACTAAACTAAATCCAATATGTATTTTCCAAAATAACAACATTTCATTTAATGTTAATTGCTGGTGGAGAAACCTAGATTAATTAGGAAATATGAAACCGATGAGCGTTAGCAATTAGTCATTTTAGCTGGTGGATTAAACAAGAAACGGCAGCCAGTGCCCATACGCTCTTATTATACGCAATCCCATTCCATTAACTTACATTATTCATTTAGGCTACTTGTGGCTGCTGGTTACAGGTAAGCATGCCACCTGCGTTCTACGTGTAAGCACCCTATCGCATGACGCTGCTTCATGCGATAACCTATAAGCAGTTATGTTGTAATACAAGCCACTGACAGGAAAATATTGCAAAAGCTGTTTACATATAAAGTTGCTGAAGAAGATTTGAATGGAGAAAATGTTCTACTCATATGAGCAGCAGAATTAATTCAACAAGTCCCTTGCAAGATCAAAATGGTGGGACAACCGACAATTCTACCGAAATAGCAACCGAGTTGAACAAGTATTTGTCAGCCATCTTTACTACTATTGAAACCGCATTAGTGCAAAGGAAAAATAGTGAAGCCGAGCTGAATCCTTGTAAAATAAAAGGTACAATGGGGATATCTACGTGCTTGAGTGACCATGGTTCAAGCCGCGTAACTACTAAATAAGATGGTGTGAGGGGGTCGTCCCGGAGTATAAAGACTTATTTTATAAGTGATGCAATGATATCAGAAAATCGCCTATCTCAAACCTACTCAGGCTGAGGGAGTGTTGGATATCCGATACTCCAACATTATTAACTCAGCATTACATCCAATTAAAGTGGAGAAGGCTGCAGGTGAGAGCATCCAACCATTATTTAGTACAATCATCGTTAGATTCAGGGAATTATTCCCTTGGAATGAAGAAGTGCTGGGTCTCTCTCTAGTCCAAAAGGACTGGGGGGGGAGGAAGTCATGGCCAGTTATAGAGCCGAGATTTAACTTCTTTGGATACAGGATCATCTCCACAAGAATGGTGTCACAAATGGGTCTCAGCATGATTTCATTGAAGGAGGAATATTTCCTGAAAAATCCGGTAGATTACTATGACAAAATTATAAAGCAGTTGAATGCAAGAAATATTACTGATATTATACAATCATGAGGCAAAACATTATGGACACTTACATACCTAATAGCGAGTTCAACAGCTTCCCCTCCCCCCCCCGTGATATACTTGCACCCAGCGTGGCATCGACTCCAGGAGACCGCAGAAGGTATCCTCAGGTATCTTGGACTAGCTGGACAGAAGGATGTCCCGACGCCAACGAAACGAAGCAATGGCATGGACTGGTGGGGTGTTGTCTTGTTGAAAGTGTCCAGTGCCATCGGGATACACGGTCACCATCCAGAACAAAACTTGGTTCGAAACAATGCCGAAGTAGCATCTGGAGGTGAGGCGACCCAGTTATGCCAATGAAAACATCCCCAAACCATTGTAGGATGAAAGGGCATGCCTGCTTGCACCCAACCGTTCAGTTTGGGGGAGAGAAATTGAAGTTCAATATGATAAACACTTTGGGATTACCATACAGAGAGACACGAAGTGAAGCTTAATATGCGATATAAGCAGGAGACAAAGGAGCATATAGTCTTCTGCCTGTGATTTATTGGAATTTTTCAAGTAGGGATGAGGCAATTGTTCCCCTATAAGACGATGTTGGAACTGTATACTGTCTGTAAACTGGGTGTTCTGTGGTCGATATTCTATTTTCTAGACTAAAATCCCGAGTTCGGGAGGAAAACCATGCCCTTGCCTGAGACCGACTAACTCAACCACGTTGGGAAAAAAACCCATAAAAATTCCTCACGTCATCGACGAGATTCAAGCTCAAGTTTTCCACGCGGTGTGAGAAGGACAGTGATTCTACCAACTGGGCTATTCACGAGGGCGGTTTGGGGGGGGGGGGAATATCTGACTGAAATAAACAAGTTCCTGACAGGATTAGTAAAATGAATAAGGTAGAAATATTCTTATTGATGAGTGAAACAAGAACCACAGGGAGCAACTATAAAGTCAGTTTGCCTCAGTTGCCCACTTCTTTGTTCCTGGAGGCTAATCCCATCGCAGAAATTCTAAGTATGACAGCTAGGGTCTACTCCCTCAGAGTCTAAAATGCTCATGTAACTGATATTCATGTTCCACTGAGTCACGTGACGAAACTTCGGTCAAATCAGGTCATTCTGCAAATGATTTATAAAGAAAAAAAAGTTAAGTAAAATATTTACTGAGAACCAAACTTTTGCGTACACATTGTGTCACACCTTTGTCTTCAAGCAGTTTTTTGGTCCACTTCAGGATCAAAGGAATATTAGTCATTAGTCTCGATGTATGACTAGGACCGATATGCATGTGCTGGGTGAATAAAACCACAATAATTCATGAAGGAAACGTACTGCCTCATCTTGAGATCGACTAATTCAGCCAACAAATTGCTGCATTGTGCACGATTAACATATGCATGAATGTTCCACTCCTCAAAAATGATTTAGATAATATTTTTTATAATTTATTAGTAGCTTTATAAACACGTAAATATTTTTCAGTCTCTACGGACATGTCTCATTTTAGCTTCATTTTTTTATGGACAGTTGGCAATTCTGGACTTCAACACCTGATATATATAAAAACCCATGCCTACCTCACCAGAGAGACTAGTTCGGCCACAATATAAAATATTAAAAAAACTCAGCATTCCTCTGGTCATTGATTGGAATCGAACCCGGGCATTAACAGCAGGATGTAGAAGAAGGATGGTTGTAACCACCGTGCTAGGCCACGAAGGGTTTAAGGATTTTATGGTGCATTGGCGCCTCTAAGGCTATAATGCGCGCTAGCCACGAAGGCCTCTGTATACTGCAAGAAAATAATTTGTTTATTTGCATCAGTATGGTTGCAAGCATTAATCTGATTAGAGCACTTTCGGTCATCATAATGAGTTTCATCGGTATTGCACTAATTCAAATAAATAGCACTTCCATAATGAGAAATAATTATCACTATTTATTAAAAATAACGTGTGCCATCCTATTGTTTCGATGGGAGATTGCTACCTTATTAAAACAAGAGTCTGCCACCTAAACAGCAATCTGATATAATGGAAATAAATGCACTTTCAAATAAGATTATTAAAGGAGTCTGAAAACGTGAAAAATTACAAGTACAGGTAAAATAAATAGGGCCAGTGCCAACCCTGCTTAAGCGGTTTGATCGAACAAATGCGCAAGAAATCTGAAGTGGCTGCATCCAGGTACCAGCTAGGGGATTGCAAAATAAACAGTTATTTTAATAATTAGGAAGTAGTGGGAGAAAAAATTAACACAAAGCTGGCATTTTCTTACTTGTAGCAAGTAAGAAAGGGCGAATTGGTCCAGGCTGCTGAGGAATGATACAAGGTACATTTCATCCCCACCCTTCTGGTTGCACCATTGGGTCAACCTACACGCTCTTAGATACTTTCTATTGTGGAAGTGCAGTACTCTATTTTTGTCAGTTATGTACGAATTTTCCGTATTGAGTTGTTCCAGATTGGATGCAAAACAAACAAGAACTTACGAGTTGTTCTACCGCGAACATTGTCTCAATAGTCATTTGCTTGTATTTTAGCGAATAGAATTTGTTTTTGTGAATAAATATAATGTTTTTGTCGTAAAACATCGTGGAAAACTAGTAGTCTCCAAAGAGACTAATACAAGTACTCGCTAAAGCAGAACACGAGATGCCCAAGAAGTGATAAAGGAGGATCTGGTAATGGTGATTAGGAGGTATTACAGCTAGCTGTAATCCACAGTTAGCAAACTGATAATGTGTTTATTTGTTAAGTCGAATAAAAGGATTTCAACACACGAGGATTGATGCGAATATTGTTTCTCCTAAAAGGTCTGATGAACAGGGTTTTCGTTAAAAATTGAATTGCTTTCTAATAATGGAATATAAGAAAGTTGTTTTTTCTGGATTCGAATAATTAAATTTGTATGCAGAATATCGCGGTGAAGGAAAAACAAAAAATCTAAAAGAGCTCAAGAAATGGAAATTTAAGTCTAATCCCGATAGCATCTCATTTGTGGAACATCGAAACAATTTGAGAACTTCTCCGAAGAGAACTATTTCTGTTTAGATTAGTGTTTTTTTATAATAGAGGGAAGATGAACGTGATGAGGTTTTTCTTAGAAATTAAGCTGTTATAATAATAATAATATAGATTTGTTTTTTTACTTACAATTATTCGCACTTTCGTAACATTACTTAGCTTAGGTCACCTAAACTATAACATTTATAGCTTAAATCATTGGTTGGGAAAAGTGGGTTTACGTAAGGATCCTCTTTCAGCTATTAAATGCTTTACCAACTCTCCAAAACTTTTTTCCGAATTCTAAGCTTAACAATATTACGCCCCCATCTTTTAAACAGGGCCGGACCAATGTATTTCTGAGCCTAGGGCAGAACGTTTTCCTTGCCCTTTATTTAAGGATATATATTTTTTTGCCTCATTGTTCTTCTGTTTTTGACGCCCCTTAAATAATCGTGCCCCGAGAAGCCCGTACCTTAATCCGGGAAGACGTGGCACTTTCTCCAAAAGGGGAGTAATAATCCATTCATACAGAAGTATACAGTACTTAAAAGGTATTCTATCATTTGAAAGGAGGTATGTGTATTTAATATTGTTCCCAGAGTGAAAAAAATATGGTTCCGACGCTGAATTTAAGTACCAGTCTCATTTTCAGGCTTCTATTAAAAATTGCTGTATTACAAGTTAATCAATGTTTAGAAAAATCGATATAGTTTTTTTTTTTAATCATGCCATTTAAAAAAAAAGAACAAAAGCAGAGGATAAAAAATATATATTTTCCCTTTCACCTACCATTTTATTATATGTAAGACAGCTTAACCATTTATTTTGGGGAATGAAAGTGTGGTTTAATCATTTCAGATTAAATTTTAAAAAAAAATAAACATTTTTTGCCTTGGGATAGTAGTACTAAAGTTCATAGTTGCAATATTTCACCTTGTCTCATCTACAACCCTATCAAGGGCATTAATTAGTTTGCTGTATCTTTCGCGCTTAATTTTAATAAACCAGCTACTTTATTTCACCTTAAGCTAAATATATTTTTTTTAAAATAAAGTAACCTAAACTTATTATGGTGGAAAAGCTGAGTTAGGCTATTCACATAATTTACAAAAAAAAAAAAAAATCCCTTATAACCCAACTTATCCTTTTGTATGAAAGCTAGAAACCAAATGAGCTACCAAACAATTGGCCAATGGTGGACACTTGTTTGGAGGCCTTCGTGAGTGGCACAGTTAGTATTATCACAGTCCTTCCACACTAGGCGGAAAAGACCAGAATTCGAATCCTGTCGATGACGCAAGAAACTTATGGGCCTTTTTCACAAAGTGGCTGAGTTAGTCGCTCTCAGACGAGGTAGTATAGTTTTCCTCCCGGAAACTCTGGTTTTTTGTCCAGAAATTCGACCACAAAAACACACGCGACTTACGGACATTATATAAGGTGCAATATGGATTAAGTTGCTGATGGGCTTAAAACCCTACAAGCAACCGCCAACTTGTTTGGAGAGGTCTCAGTTCGAATCCAGTCAGTGGCTCGAGGAATTGTTAAAGACCCCTCTTTAATCGGGGTGTGGCTAGCCGATCCTGAGCGGAGAAGTAGAACTATTTCCACTGAGTTATTCTCGGATTTTCAGCCCACTCAACAAGGAAATCAAACTGTGAACATACACAAACATAATACACGACACAACTTAGAGAACTATTTATAGTACTCTAATAGGTTTAGCCAAATTAGAAGCGCAAAATATTCCGAAGATAGCAATAACTGCTCTTCAGCCACACTGATGACGTCATATCGTTGTTCAAGATGCTACAACACTTTGCTCTTACCTAATCTTTAGCCTAATCTACTTAATATTTCTGTGTTAATTAGCTTATTCTTTTATCCCACGTGTTCATTGTGCCCTCTCTCTCTCTCTCATTGGAAATTATTTCCTATCAATTTCACTTGGACCTGTAAGAAAAAATATAATACTAGATGCAGTTTCGTGGAGTGAGCGCGCAATAAATGCTCTTTAATATTGAGCTTAGTTGGCAGTCATTTAATGCTATTTCGTATTCATTGATTGCCTCTTCTCTTTATGTCCTTCTAATTAGCCTGTTTTTTTATAGATTTCGATTCATTTGATACCTTTTTTCGAGACATATTTTAGTACATTAACTTTTTTCTTATTATTTTTTTTTTCTTTTTCAACTTTGTGGCATCTCCAGGAAAAAGAAAATAAAATAAAACAAAACTCGGCAAGACTTTGGACATACGCCAGCTTTTCGATTTAGAAAAGCTATTTGCTCGATGTACGTTTTGCTCGCTATGTTTTATCGATTCCATAGCAGAAAGATTATGAATGGAAAACGTGTTCCAGCAGCAACTTTGAAAACATTAAAATAGAATCTGGCTAAGTTCCATACATAGTGATGTTCACGTTTTCTTTATCTATCTTCGGATTTGCGCACTACGTCCATTTATAACTCAGACCCGTTTTACTCTAAATAGGGAATAGAACAAACGACAATCGTCAGAATGACTTGCGTAAAACACCATTCCACTCGTACTTAAAACTAAGAGAAGAAAATAGCAGAAGACCGCACAATCAAACGTCGAAAAAGTCGACATTAACGCCACCAAACGAGCACGTACCATCGCTCCTCCTTGCGTGAATATGATTAATGTTGCCAACTCGTGACATAACAACCTAATATACACGCAGTATTGTGGTGGATTACTTTATTACTTAAATATAATCGGCTTTTATCAGAGAATAATTTATTTTCTGGCTCTTCTTTTGCCTTTTAATTGCGTCTGTCAAGCGAGATTAATGATACAGCTCGAATTTCTTCTTTTATTTATTTTTTTACTTCGTTACCTGTAAAGCATTTTACCCATTGGTTTGAAGATAAGTTTTTTGCTATACTTTTTTTTTTTTTTTTTTTTATCAGTTACTATTGTTTTCGTAAGTTACGCCTTCAATACATAAAAATACTTTCGACATCTAAATAAAAACGTACGTGTACGTTTTATTCAGATGTTACAAGCCATAAAAATAGTATAAATTAATTTTATTCAGATGTTACAAGCCATAAAAATAGTATAAATTAAGGTAACTTTTATAAAGTATATTTTATCGCATCGGAATAATGAACAATCCAGCAGCGTGACTAGAAACGAGAGGATACTGGCGAGACATTCAGGATGGATCACGAAACGTTGCGCCTTCAGATGTTTTCTAAGAAACGCATTTATTCATTAATTGGTACAAAAGTTGCGATCAGATTCTTAGAAAATATTCTTGGCTCTCACATCCATGGAGGTAGCAGATTTCCTGCGGGAAAACTTCTCTTTGAAGAAACTTCACAGGAAATCGCATATCGAGTGCAGACTCATAACAAAAAATACCAGTAGTTGAGATGATCGGGAATAACGGTATTGACAAGATCCGATAGCTAATAAGAGTGTGCAAAACACCAACATACGTTAGCTGTCTCGGTGCCCTCTTACATGGATGTCCATGGGAAGCTGAGTTTCCATGAACTGCGGCAGAAAGTCATTCTGAAGCAAATGCCGGTGTCTCTATGAGTTAAGTTTCATTGAAGAAGGGGTCTTATTAAATCACGACTTGGCAGGGTTATCTACACAGTCACTTTCGCTTCCATGGCTATTTTCTCAGGAAGCTCAGGGAAAGGTTCTATTTCCTTAAAACCACACGTTGCTAGTTCACAGTTCCGTCCAATCGAAGATAAGCTTCGTCTGAAAATCTGTTCTTGAAACTGCATTTCACTCTTCTGTCCATATGGAGAATTGAAGTCGTCTCTGTTTATTAGGCATTTGTGAAGATTTTCAAATGAAACATTCATTCAATAGAACGCCGAGATCTACCACGTTCACAACCTGCTTTTTTGTTGATTTTCCAGAACATTGCAACTCTGAGATTTCAATATTGTCTGGAAAACGAACACAGATCTCGGGGAGCCGTTTTTGGATCTCGGGGAGCCGTATTAGATCTCTTCAGATTGCTGTGATAATCGAAGTATCGTGTTTTCTTGCAAGTGCAAATGCCCAAATGGAAGCGTTTTAAGCTGGTATACGGTTTTTTTATTTATATGCTTGGTAAAAGCTACTGTAAATAATTTCAAAAGTAAAATGTCTGCAAATATATTTTAAATATTTTCTGACACTTGTTCTGTTGTTGGCTCCGGGGGCTGAACCCGAAACTCGACGTGGGCCCCTTTCCCCAAAGCTATTTTCCACCAGCCAATGTAAAACCCCTGGCATTGCTGCTGTGAAAGGTATACTGTATTGTATACTGTATATCACTTTTGTTTACAATAAAGATTATACAGGGTGTCTCAAAAATACACGGCATAACTTCAGGAATGAGTTCCTCATATGTAGACAATAAAAATATTTTATATCAACATAGTTCCTGAAATTCTTGATTCTCGAGTTATTAACCGGAATGTCTTATCTCCCGCAGGTGATTTCCTTCATCACAAGGTACTGACAGAATCTGGCGGTTTTCCATTCCGACCATGTACGGAAATCAGGAGCAAGCGACCCCATGTACTTCCAAACAAACTCACAGGGCAGGCGTACACAAACTTTCTGGAAAACAACGTGCCTGGTTTCTTGGACGACACGCCACTGATAATTCGTCAACAAGCACACTTCATGCACGATGGCGCTCCCGCACATTTCAGCCACCTAGCCCGCAATTACCTGAATCGAAGGTTTCCTGGTCGGTGGATAGGTAGAAGTGGACCAACTGCCACGCTCACCTGATTTAAACCACTAGATTTCTTCTTGTGGGGCCATTTAAAGTCATTGGTGTATTCGATTCCGGTAGCTGATGTGGAAACTTTCAGCAATCGAATTGTGGCAGGTTGTGAGACAATACGAAACATGCCAGGATTTTGACATCGTCTTCGCGAGTCCATCGATCGAGACGTCGATGTGAGGCCTGTATTCAGGCAGAAGGTGGACATTTTGAACAATTACTATAAGGTGATGTGAACAGTTAAGCGTCATAGACAGACCTTCAAAACTCGGAAACCAAGCATTTCCGGAACTACGTTGATATAAAATATTTTTATTGTCTACATATGAGGAACTCATTCCTGAAGTTATGCTGTGTATTTTTGAGACACCCTCTATATGTATATATTTGTTTCGGTGTTTCAAAACAGAACCGAAACTTTATTTCAACTGATGAAGGGTTCATCTGTGCCATTTTGATTACAGAAGTACGTAGGATTCACGTATATAAGTTGCTGTGACTTATTGCTGTTTCCCAGTGAATTTGAGGAACTACCTCCAAATTTAAACAAAATTCAACTAATAGTTGACTTTTAAGTGATGACACAAATGCACCAACATTTTGTGCACCACCGTGTGAAACACTCTTCCCTTAAAGCGAGTTATGGGATGAGGGTTTGACTCGACATGACCGAACTAAATAAACAAAAAAACTATTTATTACTACCCAAAGTATCTGGGTACGATTACACCGCGGTAGTTATGTCCCTGAAAAGATCCTTATTGTCTCTTGAAGCAGAGATTTTTTTCTCGGGCGCCTTTGTAAACATCTCAGAGTCAGCCTTGCAGTTAAGGATGAAAGCGGAACATTGAAAGGGTCGTGGATGTACATACCACATGCAATTTTCGCTTCTGAAGCGGTTATGAGGACTACTGTGGCTTTACAGGAATCTTAGCTGAGAAAGAAAGGCTCTCGCATAGTATGGGTAAGGTTGAAAGAAACTGTACCGCAAGGTAGATAACTTAAGACACGGCAAAAAAAAAAATAATAATAATAATAATAATAACAAACAAATAAATAATCCCTAACAGCCGTTTTGATTGGTATCAATTAAACTCAAATTATTCCATCAAAATTCTATAAACTCTGTCACAAATTTTGAAATAAGAGACAAATCTTAAAAGAAATACAATTATATCAAAATCAGAAGAGTCTTTCATTTTCCCAAATTATTTTATTTCCCTAAGCTGATCACACAAAATATGTCCTATTTTAAGTTTATGCAGTAGCGTGGACTAATCGAAATTACCTAGTCCTAAACTCCGCCCGTTGGTCACGTGTGAAACGCCCCCGCCCCCCGGCGTGTCACATTCTTCAACACGCATTTAATGAAACTCGTGAAGCAATCACATACTTTAAATTCGGCTGTCCACTTTATTAAAAATTTTATTTTTTACGTGCACCGGCTCTCATCCCCCTCCAAACTTCCAAAAGTAGTAAACCCTACGAGAAAAATAGTTCCTCTTTTGTTTGGCATATCATTAAAAAATCGTGTAGGGCATTAAAGTAAAGCCTTACAAGATTTAATTATAATTTCAATTATGTAGTCCCCTGAAAGGCATAGGAAGGTTTTGTTCTCGGTTAGGAGTGGACTGGCACGAGCCTACTGGGTTATCGGCCTTTATATTGCAAATTGATTATCATTAATTTTGATTTTTCCAGAAAAGGATTGGGAACTGCTGAATTTTTAATTAAATTGGTTGAAGTATGAGGAAAACGTAAGAGCTTACTATAATTAATTTACTTTAATAACTCGTTTAATAAAGTTACTGCAACCATCCTGAACTTCTTTAAAATATAAAGAAATCTTGCCCGTAATCACATGGTAGCATGCTTGTTCGAAGCTATTCATTCTCTTATATGCCACGGTGTAACCCATTTAACAAGCACAGGTTCGGCTTCTGTAGCAATGAAATTGTCAAATACAATTTCTTTAAGTTTAATCCTGTACTTTTGTTCCTAGTGTCTTGTACATCTGAATCTTTTTCAGAGCTTCGTGTTGTCGTGCTCTTTCGCTTCTTGCGTGCGGAAGAAATGCAATACTTCCGTGAACACTTAACATAGTTCAAGGAGACAAGAGCCGGGACCGTGAACTTCCATTTATCCTTTGTCCTTCGAGCAGATTTAATAGGGTAGATGTCACGGCTAAAGATGCCCAAGCTACGACTGCAAATTTAAAATTGTGATGATAAAGGTTAAGTAATCGTCTGTTACTTTAAATATGGATGTTAATGGTCTTAATTCTCTTGAGAGTAATAAAGAGTGTTAGTGTTTTCAATAGTTACAAGATCGACAGTATGAAAGATTGTTCTTCTAATTCATTGCTATGTTCCACAGATATCTTAGTACCTCTTTACTTTGAAACGGAGGCCCACTGTACAGTTTGACTAAATTATACAGTGGGACCCCATAAAGATATCTTCAAAATATGCTAACGTAACAGGCATTACGTTATGGATATTCCTGGAACATCAATATTGTTCACTGCCAATATTTGAATGAGTAATAGATTTTATTTATACCTCGGGGCAGGCATATATGATCAGCGGAATTTACAACACACAATACATGAACAGTATTTAGCTATCACGTGAGCTCCAACGGTCAACCCAAATTCGTGTACCACTTATAATCACCCGCGTTAGACATTCAGCTACACCAGGCCTTGATTTGACTGAAATTTCGACGTATTTTCCATGATTAGCAAATCAATTTTTTTAAAAAATGAATGTTTTTAACATTCATTTTTCAAGCTTTTTTATAGTTATCCAAATTTCCAATACACGTATTTCGCTACTCACGAATTTTCTTTTAAAGATTTGAGAAAGAACCCTCCCATATTGAAATTAATCTTCCACGCAAGCGTCTTCAAGTTTAAATTGAGCCGTGACTATTCTGAGCTGTAGCATCTTACAAAGTAAGAATTTTATTTTTTAATATTTTAAGCAAATGAAAACTAAACACATTTCAAACTTTCAAAATTATGAAATAAATAATATTACTTGGCCTTATTGAAACTGAGATTCCAAGGATTGTCTTGTCCTTTCATGTGGAGCAACATTTAAGCTACAATAATGTTAATTGACCACGCAGCATAAATATTGCTATCACAATGAATTGCCCGATATCGCACTACTTGAATCCTGCGATAAACTTCACTACAAGTGACCTGACGGGTTAGTAATAAGGTAGTTCCACTAATTCTCATGAGAATCTGGTTCAGCCATTATAAATGGGAACATTTCCCACTAATAGACAACTCAGAAGAGCAAATATTACCTACTGGGTTTCTTCCTCAACCGCAGATCCGCGCTACTGTTCCACCACCGCGACAGATATATCACTGTAGATTCTACACGGAAACTTTCTAATATATATTCTCAACTTGAGTTGTTTTGACAGACTTTGTCAAGGGATTTAACTCAGAGGATAATTTATTATATCCATCAGTATTATGTAGAATCTCCACGTGCCACAGGAATAGGAGTGATTTTTCTTGAATAGCGGTTCCATACAACACATGGTCCTTTTCACGCCGTCCCGCAAATGCGTTAGTTGGATAAAATCCAATGAACTGCATGCCAGAGAAGGAAGAGATCGCTATCATGTTTCTATAGCCACTTCTGCACAATGCGAGATTCGAATCTGCAGATTAGCTCAGTTTTCAATAGAAAAAAAACCAACTTTTCTTCAAAGTTATTTTCAAATTGTAAATAGATGAATAAAGTGGGCATCAAAATTATCTCCAAGCTGATATCAATGTTATCAGCTTATGGTTCAGATATAGTTATGGGGCCTTGATCCCTTAAAATTGCATGATGAAATATAATTTAGTATAGCGATTCATGTACTGTATTGCAGCTTATGAGATCTTGAGATACCTTAATATTTCGAATTTAAAGCAATTAATAATTTTATTATGTAATGGAAAACTACAAATATCTCTAGTTTTGCGTTACAGATGCAATTGTTGCAATACACATTACATTTGACGGGAGGAATTTATGGTTCCCCACAAAGTGGCCAACTTATTTGGTTTCGGGAGAGAGCCGAAAGGTTCTTCTTAGAAATGAGTTTTTCCGCTAGCATAACCGTTAAAGTGACCATAGAAGACACTTTATAGACATACCAAAGTCTAAACAACCAGGAAACAAGCGAAAAACAGAAATCTTTTGAACTTTCATAGGAAAGTTGACAAGACCTCTTTGCAGAAACTTAAAAACCTGGATAATTTAAATTTTTTCCAAACAAACACCTTTAGTCAATTGAAGGTTCAGCTAGAAAAGCTCAGAAACGACCAGACCTACAGGTTGCAAATCTTTGCCGACTGTTATTGTAGCATTTAATGTCATCAACACACGAAGTGAATTATTGGAATAATCGAAGTGAAAACACACAAATCGGTATGTGGGTGAATTTTCAAATTAAAGCCGAAAAAAAAATAAAATTAAATTAAAAACGTAGCATAAAAAATAGACAAAGACGCCCCACCTTTATTTCTTAAACTGGGAATTTTATTGAGATATTCGGGGAAATTGCCCTTTCTTAGTAGGTGAAAAGTGAAGGATATAGGAATTGATCTTTCATCAAATTATCTTATCTTCTTTCTCCCCCGACATAAATTGCAAGTTGATGAATTTAAGACCTTCAAAGAAAAATGCATATTTTGAAAACGCATCCAATTTGCCCGTAATGTTTTAAACCTGAAAATATTTGCATGTGTGGAAAGTAAATTTTTTGCTAACATATTAGTTAGTTATTTTGTTAGTTAGTTATTTGGTTTTTAGGAGCATTAGCAACTAAGGCCATATTGCTCCGCGATATGCTGTGGTCATTCCCTGACCTTTCCACATCCTCCGTATTTGGTGGTGACGGGCTTGAACCCCGGTCTAATCAAGAAGCATGTGCTACGCACTGCTGCTCCTTCCCACCTGGCTACGGAGGCGCCGCTAACATATTAGTGTTTGAGGGCGAGGCTTCACCGGTGGTTTCCCACAACTGCTCCTTTAATACTCTTGTGAGTAAAACCGTACTCTGTTGTTTGTTGACAGTTAAAGAACTAGGGTTTTAGAATAACATGGCAACCTTGGAACACCTTTCAACAAGCTGTAGACAGACGCCCCACAAATTTGTTTTTTTTTGTTTGACAAGGAAAGAATTAATTTTGCTATTCATGTGGTTTAAGTTTTATATATATACACTGTGCTGCCACTTTATTAGGTACACCTACCTAGTAGCATGTTGAGCCTCCTTTAGCCTTCAAAACAGCCTGAATTCGTCAGGGCATGGATTGAACAAGATGCTGAAAACGTTGTGCAGGAATGGAGTACCATGCAGACATGAGTGTGTCACGCAGTTCTTTGAGATTCTCGATCCTGTTGCACATCCCAAAGATGTTCAATAGGATCGAGATCCAGGGACTAGCGGGACACTGCAGCAAAAAAAAAGTCATTGTCACGTTCCTGGAACCATTCCATAGTGATTCGGACTTTCTGCACCTGCGCGTTATCTTGCTGGAAGTAACCATCTGACTGAGAAAAAACTGTCAACATGAACGGATGGCACTTGGTCAGCAACGATGTGGTATTCAGACGTGAATCTATGGGTATCAGTGGACCCAACGTGTGCCAAGAAAACATTCCCCACACCGTAACACTGCCCCCACCACCTTGTACAGTAATCGTCAGACATAACAGGTCCATGAATTCATGTTGTTTTCGCCAAATTCTGAGCCTTCCATCAACATGATGCACCAGGAACTTCGACTCCTCAGACTAAGCAACTGTTTTCCAATCCTCGATAGTCCAGTGCTGGTATTGCTGTGCCCACAGGAGGCGTGCTCTCTTGTTCTTCATTCATAACAAAAGGTACACGATGTAGCCGTCGGCTGTTGTAGCCCATTCCCAATAAAGTGCGACTAGTGGTCCGTTGCGATATTTTGTTCTGCGCACCAAGGTTGTATTCTGACGTGAGGTGCGACACTGTGGTCCGTCTGTTTGCTTGCACAATTCTAGCCACCCTCCTCTGACCTTGCGCATTATAGCTTTAGTTGCTAATGCGCCAATAAAACCCAACAACCAATCTCTGACCTCTCTCATCAACAAGCGATTTTCTTCCACAGGAGTGCCGTTGAGTGGATGTTTTCTGTTCGTTGCACCATTGTCGATACACCCTTGGAACTGTGGTGCGTGAAAAGTTGTTCAGGAGAACTGCCGTTTCAGAGATGCTTTGTCCAGCAAGTCTTGCACCTACTAACATGCCACGTTCGAAGTCCGTTAGATCACTCTTTTTCCCATTCTTGCTACGGTTTGTACGCTTAACTGATACTAGAAAGGTTGTTCTGCTGTATTTATATTCACTACTGTGGTCATGTGCTTTGCAACGTTGTGGGACAAACCATTTGTGTGCACAGCATGGGCGTACCTAATAAAGTGACAGCACAGTGTGTGAGTATATATATACACACACAAGTATATTACATAGAATGTAATACACAGATTAATTAATTTAATCTGGATAATGAATGAGAGAAGTATTATGCAGCTTAAGCTAAGGAAAATAAAACGACCAAAAATCCACAAAAGAAGACACTAATATATCCTCAGAGGATTAAAGACCAAACTAAAGATACATCAGCCGCTATGGATATTCGATTCGAAATCTTTAATTTTTTTTTAAACTCGTTGTTATTTTCATTTATATTGATGGAGCATCTTACCCCAACCAAAAAATAAAAGGACGTCTTTACTCAGTATTTTTACGAAGGTGCCCTAGTGATCTTAGTTTAATTTATCGTTTCAATCTAATGTTTAATTGTTCTTTACAAAAATACTGCAGTAAAAAATGAACAGAGTACGTAATACATGGCTAAAAATCGAATAAGTTTTATTGATTAGAAATTCAGCAGGACCCATTTAAAAGAATTGTAGAGTTTTTGCCCATTTCCTCTATTTGGTGTAAGGAAGTTTCTTCTATCTTGCCCACTGATATTTATAGTGAGCAAGATCGGTTTCCTGTACATCCTATATTTACTAAAAAAACCATATGGTCTGCGTCACCTGTTTAGAAATTGGATACGATCAATAGAAGTGTGAACTAAGTTGAAGGAAGTTTGTATCCGCAATAACAGACATCTTAGCTAATATGAAAATCCTTTAGATTCTGCTGACAAGAAATTATCCTCACCCTCTGTATTATGGATGCGCTGCCCACAAGATGAAACTTTTTATTGGTGATGTTGGACCTCTGCCAACTTTCTCGCCAAATATATCCCAAGTATAAAACATCGGTAATCCCAAAAAAAACCGACGAATACCAGTTTGATCAAGTACTGCAGTCTTTTCTTGTTCAGACCACACTGCTTAACCTTTACTCGATGGACTACTTCCAGTAAAAGTTGAAGTGTTTTTACGCGCAAAATAACATTCGTATGATGATGAGGAAAGTTGGTAATGGAGTGTAGATGCTCTTTTCCCCTCCACGCTATTTGTTTTTCCCGCATTAAATCATTTAATAGACTGCCATCTGTTTGTCTTTAACCATTCTAAATTTGTGTCGATAAAATGATTTTCATATTAGTAACGGTGAATAAATTGGATGATCAAGTGGAGTAATCTTTTTCTGCCTTACAGAAAGTACGTTTGAATGGGCACATTGTCATGGTGAAGAATCCGTTCCGTTCGCCTTTTGCGTCAACCATACCGTGGTCTTCTTGAAAGAGTGAAAAAATTAATTAATTCTTAACCATTTTTAAAAAATTTCTGCCAAAAACAAAAAACCCAAACTTTCTCGATATTAATCAGAATTGTTGTTTCTTAGCTAACTTTTATTTTGTGATATAACCTAATGTTCACCTTTTGAAGTTTCTTTCGTTTTGTGACGCCCACTCGTCATCGAAATCTTCCATGACGTCTTTAAATTTTAAATCGGTGAAACCTCTTGCTCTAGACAATCTTCGAACTGTTTAAAATCTAAATTTATTCGGATTGATATAAGAGTAAACGAAATTTGATATTAATTCTTTAATCTCAAAAAACAACCAATTTTTGAAATAAAAACGCGCACCAATTTTAATTAACGAATCACGATATTACGGTCCGTAATATCGTGATCAATGCGAGCTTCGACCGTAATTTACGGTCGTAGCTAGCATGATCTGCCGTTTTTAATATAAGTTGAGCAACATTTTGTCATGTTTAATCCAATTCCCAAAAAATAGCTGGACTTGCACCCATTTAATATATTCTGAACGGTAATGTCATCACGTGCTGCCTGGTTTCTTAAAGCTCTTCCAATAACTGGGTTTTCGCTCATTGTATTACAGGGTACCTTCCCTCCCACCGATGAAAAGCCAACGAGCTTTGAAATGGTGCTATCTGGGTGGTGGTATCCACCGAGAATAAGTAACATTGGTCTTCTCTACTGGCGAAGCGTTTCTTATTCGAAGTAGTGAAATATCACGGCAACTCGTTGTGAATGCTTTAACAATATGATATGATATGAAACAAAAACGATGCCATTTCACTTTGGTGATTTACTACGCACTAAAATGAGTAGTATGGAAGGTAATCATTAATATTTCAGAAGTGATTTGGCACCTATACCGCTCTACGCTTCGCTACTCTGGTCAGGAGCCTCCTCTACTCAACTAAAGAGATTTCTTCGGGTTGAATATTGACTCATGACAAGGCTAAACAAGGAGATGGGCCATCCTTTTACCACCTCTAGGAACGTGCTCCATGCAAACCTAGGCATTAAACCCTGGGAACCGTCAAAGAGGAATCCGTACACCTTGGCGCGACTTCTATGCCGATAAATGAATTCTAACATCTGGGATCTTTCTACAAACCCTCGGACCTCAGAACGAACTCTGTGCAGTTCAATACCTTTTTCCACGATCATCTCTGCAAAATGTGCAATAACTTAGATCACTGTTCCCTGCGAATACGTTCGGGATGTATAATTCCCTGGGAAATGATACCTCGTCTTTCTGCAGCTCGAAGCGCTATACAGGGTATCTTAAAAATATTAGTACAAACGTTTAGGGGAAGTAGGTAACATCTAAAGGAATGTGAATCGCATAGAAATCCATAACCGGAAACGTCACGGGTAAGTAGTAGCAGAGGCACAAGAAGCAGGAATGACACAAGACAGTAATTAGTGGCAAACATTTATTTGACATAATATTAACAATGGAGTACAAGATGGATGCATTTCATGATGTTACAACAGATGCTCGAAGGTTCCACCATGAGACGCGATGCATGCGTGACACCGACGCAGCATGGATTGGCGGACATGGTCGAACACACCTGGAGTTTCTTTGACAGTAGCAGCAGCGCAGACGAGTCTCGCCACGAGATCCATTTCCGTCTCCACAGGCGATTCATACACGATAGATTTGAGGGCTCCCCACAGAAAGAAATCAAGGCTCGATAAATCAGGTGAGCGTGGGGGCCAGGCAACGGGTCCACTACGGCCAATCCATCGACACCTAAAACGCCTGTTCAAATGGTCACGAACACACCTTCCCTAATGGGCACGCGCCCCGTCATGTTGAAACCAAATATCGCGTCTCACATTTGCTGGAACATCAAGTAACCCTGGTAGAACTTGTTCAAGAAAGATCCGATATTTAGCGGAGTTCATGCGGGATGGTAACAGGTATGGGCCGACTAAGCAGTCACCGACCATACCTGTCCACACATTTATTGCGAATGGGGGCGCACACCGTGTGGGCCCTCTGCTAATCCACAATAGGTGCATGTCTGCCAGCTCACAGTTCGTATATCGATGCATGCTCTTCGTGCGCGACTACTGCTTGAATGAGTAAACCAGAAAATTTCCCTCTTGCGAACTGATGAACAGCGCCGTGTACAGACTTACGGTGACGTTTCCGGGTATGGGTTCCTACGCGATTCACATTCCTTTAGATGTTACCTACCTCCTCTAAACGTTTGTATCAATATTTGAGACACCCTGTAGACAGGACACACTGAAAAAGTCTATAAACATGAACAATAATCATTATGTGAGGGAATTTCCCTGCCAAGTCTTCCCTGCATTCACCTTGTGTGTGTGTGTATTTCTTGTAATTCCAATCAATGTAATTTGCATGTAAACTCTTCTAGGTGAACCAGGCTATTCCAGGGGTGTCCACTGATGTGGAAATAAAATTATGTTAATAACAATAATAAACTGACATTAATAAACTGTATTTATGGGCTAATGCACTTGCGGTTACGATGGATGCATTACGTCCATAATGTGTTGTGTAATATTAGGGGGAAGATTATAGTATGATATATATCTAGATAGATCTATAGAAAAAAGTTGTATATTATCCTTTTGAATAATAACTTTTGTACATTATACAGTATTATCCTATGCGTTTTCTATAGATTTGTCTAGGTATATATATTTTAATATGATTATCTTACTATAATCTTCCCCATAATTATAATATACACACACACACACACACACACACACAGTGCTGCCACTTTATTAGGTACACCTACCTAGTAGCGTGTTGAGCCTCCTTTAGCCTTCAAAACAGCCTGAATTCATCTAGGCATGGATTGAACAAGATGCTGAAAACTTTCTGCAGGAATGGAGTACCATGCAGACGTGTGTCACGAAGTTCCTTGAGATTCGACGGATGTACAGGCCTGCGGCGAACAGCCCGTTCCAGCTCATCCCAGAGATGTTCAATACGATTGAGATCCGCGGAATAAGCGGGCCACTGCAGCAAAGAAAAGTCATTGTCATTCCTGGAACCATTCCATAGTGATTCGGGCTTTGTGCACCGGCGCATTATTCTGCTGGAAGTAACCATCTGACTGAGGATAAACTGTCAACACGAACGGATGCACTTGGTCAGCAACGATGTGTCATTCAGAGGTCAATCTATAGGTATCAATGGACATAACGTGTGCCAAGAAAACATTGCCCACACCATAACACTGTCCTCCCCACCACCACCATCTTGCACAGTAGTCGTCAGACATGACGGGTCCATGGATTCATGTTGTTTTCGCCAAATTCTGAGCCTTCCATCAACATGATGTACCAGGAACTTCGACTCGTCAGACCAAGCAACTGTTTTCCAATCCTCGATAGTCGAGTGCTGGTGTTGCTGTGCCCACAGGAGACGTACCCTCTTGTTCTTCATTGATAACAAAGGTACGCGATGTGGCCGTCGGCTGTTGTGGCCCATTCGCGACAAAGTGCGACTAGTGGTCCGTTGCGATATGTTGTTCTGCGCACCAAGGTTGTATTCTGACGTGATGTGCGACATTGTGGCCCGTCTATTTGCTTGTACAGTTCTAGCGATCCTCTTCTGACCTCTCTCTCTCTCTCATCAACAAGCGATGTTCTTCCACAGGAGTGCCGTTGAGAGGATGTTTTCTGTTCGTTGCACCATTCTCGATACACCCTTGAAACTGTGGTGCGTGAAAAGTTCAGGAGAACTGCCGTTACAGAGATGCTTTGTCTAGCACGTCCTGCACCTACTACCATGCCACATTCGAAGTCCATTAGAATCCTTGATACAGTTTGTACGCTTAACTGATACTAGAAAGGTTGTTCTGCTGCATTTATATCCACAACTGTGGTCATGTGACTTGCAACGTTGTGGGACAATCCATTTGTGTCCACAGCAGGGGTGTACCTAATAAAGCGGCAGCAGTGTGCATATATATATATTTACATACACACAAAGTTATATATCCACCTTTATGTTATGTTATATATAGTTTACTATATATAACATAAATATATAAAACAAGTGTGGTGTGTGTGTGTGTGTGTAATAGTAAAAATAAATCTGATATTTCAAATGAGATTTTTAAATTGAAATGATATTTCAATTTAAAAACTGCTAACACATTGTCATTTAAAACCTGACTGATGGGTGTATATGGCTCAATCAGATGGGTAAACGTAGTATAAAATAAACATTTCTAAAACTGGTACAATCGAATGAAATGCTTAATGGATAAAATATGTCACATCGCTGGCACAGAGAAGGGTCATCGGCTCTCAGCAGCAGAAAGAAGTGTGCCAGATGACTGCGTCCTTTGTAGAGCCGAACAAGAATAAGTAATGAAACCAAAGCCGGTAAATTTTCAGGGAAGCCAAAGTTTCTCTAACTGCTAATGTCGGCGACAGAAAAATAAAATTGCCATGCGACTCGGCACAGCAATCTTCACGACTTTCTGCTACGCACCATATATTTAAAGCAAAACAAACTAATAATAAACATCGGCTACCATAACCTGTTATTATAATGTAATGAATATCGATCCGTACTATTTTTATAGTTCACTCGAGATCCGAACTGTTTGTTATTCTGATGCCACAGAAATGAATAAAAAATTTCCCCGATGGCACAGGAGAATAGAATAAAACTGAAGACAAAAGGCCATTCCGATTCAAATATGTACATCATGCTTCAGTGTGTGTCCTTTTAGCCGCAAACTGCTCAGTAGCTAAATATTAAATTTGACACACCGCATAATCTTTCCTAACTGTTCTTAGTAGTGCATTGATGCTTACAAATACAAGTCACTTGAGAATTTCCACGAACCACTCAAACGTTCAAATATCTTTTAAAGCATCCTTAAAAGCAACCAACGTGGCTACTTTAAAAGGTTTACGTGACATATCGAAATATACGAGCTGTAAGGTTCAGTTCTAAGAAATTCTCAATGTTTCGATTGCTGAAACCAGTATCAATTCTGGTGATTCGGTTATCTGGACTGCATTACTGTATTCTAAATAACTTGATAGCCTTCTCCGAAATCACTTAGTTTGTCTCTATTTGCCTTAGAAGCGGTTACTTCAGTCATTTGAAGCTTCAGATGAGTGAATATTTTTAGTGTCAGACGTACTAGTACATAATGATGCTGCCTTCCGAGTGGAGATCTTTATTCTAGTAATTCTATTGTAACAGGGCAGGCTCTCATTATCTTTGTTCATTCGTTTAGTAGAAGGTCGCGTCACTAAAAGAACGCAAAAAATAATTAATACAGAAGTCGAAGGGTAAAATAATTGAAATCCTTTGCCGATGCTACGTTGACACCATTGGTTGCTTGTCTTTCGAAACAGGAAAGACTCCAAATGTCACTCTACCGTTCTTTGACAGGTTATTAACACAACGTACACGCAATTATTTAAGTTAACAAAAAGCTAAAAAAAGAACGAAGAGAGGATTTGGGTGTTATCCTACGCGCACAACTCAAATAAATCAGATTTATTTTCTATTATTTGCCATAAATGAAAGGTTTTAAACTTCAAGAACAAAAATTGAATGTGAAATTGACTAGCAAATTGAATAAATTGTTTTAAAAATATTTTTGACTGTCTCCAGACTTCGTTTCCTAGGTGTCGCTTCTGTTTACCAAGATAAAATGCTAAGCCTAAATACCTTACTAAATCTCTGCTATTTTACTCTCCGCTACATTTAATTTCTTCGTTTCATTAAGCCTCCTTCAACCCGCTGACTAAAGGACGACAGCGTGTTAACACAGTTACGTAAAACTATTTAAATCTAAACTATTTTGTAAGACAAAAAAAAAGCAGTAAACTTTTTAAAATATTCGTCCGCGATCGAGGATACTCAGTACCTTATTCTTCATTCCTGACTAATATTGATAATGCCACGATGCATATTTCTTTCTCTAGACATCCCTACTGATTGATTGTGAACTACACGAAAATCTCATTAAAAGACAGTTCAAATGTGCAATTCCAACGAACTGGAATTTCATTATTCTCTTCTGACAATCCATTATTTTTTATAGACCCGCAGCCATCTTGAAAAAAGAAACTTTCACAAATTGAAGCAGACTCCTATTATAATTAAACAGAGTACGTATTTAAAAACTGTTCCAACTCGAGCAGGCACAAGTGTGTACTAACGTCATATCGAACGTGCGCCATGCTCTACACGTGTCATGGCTTGTAAACATGCGCTGCCACATAAATTGTCGTCTTCACAATAGCGAGGGGGGGCGCAAAAAAATCAATTCTCTATTGTTGTCTTAATGCTTCAGGCACAAGGGACGGGAAGCAGATGGCCGAGGGTGTTAGCGCTTAGGGCCTCGACAAACTGAGACGTTGGCTTTCGTTATCAGTTTTCTCTTTAGATTTATTTCCTTACATCTGTTACTCGATTTCTTTTTCTGCTCCGGTACTGGGTAAACATTTCAATTCGTTGAGTATTAGGTAAAGTGCGGATTAATATCTTTCAGGTATTAAAATAAATTGGAATAATATTACGAATAGTCATGTTTTGATATTGATGATATTAAATCATGATGGCACGTGAAAATGGAAAAAAAAACAACAACATTTTGACCATAGATATTGGACAGGCAATTAATCTTGGACGTGAAACAAACAGACTTGAAACTTAGTAGTCAGTTCCCACAGTACTTTTCAAAAAAATGATAAAGGGTCACACAAATGGTGGTAGGGCACCTGACAGGTGTTTCTATTTAATTATTCTGCCAAAACAGTAAGCAAAAAAATTGGAGGGACTACTGCAGTAAAAGTTTAGGATGCTAGAAATAATTTCACATTTTTAATGATTAATTAAAATGTAACATGGGAGCAATCTTTTTGAATTTTTTTGCCAGTTTAGCAAAAGCCTGTGGCTTCCTTGCACTATATGCCAAATACTATTACATTTCTAATTTGCAAAACAACCATGATGTCAATTCAAATTAATTTCAAACTGATAAAATGAGATTGTGATGACGTCAACAACAGAGAGGGAAAGTTGCGCAATCGTACTTTACCATCCGGCTGGCTGTGTCACAAAGGAATGCCGTTAGCGAACACGTATTAAATTTTTCTTGAGGCCAAGGTTTCTAATTTAGGATCATAAATATTGCTGGCAGTGGAACTAATTTATTCTTTCAAACAACGTTGTCACCATATCTTCTGAAATTAATTTGGGATGAATTTCTGATAATTCCTTCCCGAGGACTCCATAATAATTCAATTACTTTTCCTCTACAACTAATTCCGGCGTAGAGCCAAGAAAAGGGTTAAGAATGCCCATCTTAAGATTTAATTCGAATTTCACCTGAACGGTGAATATAATTCAGTTGGTTAAAGCGGAAAAAGCACACTTTTGTGAGACCAAAATACATTCTTAGAGCCCAAAAGAATAAATATCATGAGTTAAAGCGGTTTTCTGCTATCTTGCATTAATACATCGTTGCTGAATATCCTTGAAGTAATTCTGGAAAGCATTTTCTAGCATATTTGTCCTCAGTTTTGACAATCTGAATACCTCTATAACAACCATCTTTCATTGCTCGTTTGAACTAGAAAAAATAATAATAAAAATCATCTTTTGAATGATTTTTTCTTTTTTTTTCACGGATGATTTATTCATTTATTATTGTTATTTCTATTATCATGTTCGCAATGCAGGATAATGAGGTCTCAAAAGTTCTTAAAGACAAACAATACTAGTAACGAATGGGCCTGGTGTACTGGGGTCCATGGTTGAGAGAAAAATAGATACGTATAATTATAACCCAGTTTAATGTAATAATAAAATATATAATAATAAGTAACAGGCAGTAGCTTTCAAGACTAACGAGTCTCTTTTACAACTGAAAAAGAGACTCGTTAGTCTTGAAAGCTACTGCCTGTTACTTATTATTATATATTTTATTATTACATTAAACTGGGTTATAATTATTCGTATCTATTTTTCTCACAAACAATACTGTTATGCACACAATTTGATCTTCGAGGTAAATTCTGTTCCCGATATCTTTACAATGAAAAAGGCAACATTTTCTTCACTTTTGAAGAACTGAGAGGGTCGATTTATTATTATTATTTTTTATTAACGGAGGTATTTCGGTACTTTACCATTGCTACAGACGCCAGTTTTATCTCCAGTAATAGTGTTATCGTGTATATTCGTTGCTCGTCCTTTCTCCATATAGACAGTAGTCAACACTTGAGGTGGACGAGTCTTATTTTTCATATGCCGACGACAGGCGTCTCCATCGACTTCTTTATGATACTCTGAGAAAGTAAAATGGAAAAGTGATGTCACCAAAACAATTTCGAGTGTAGAATGACGACAGGCGACCAATACTGAAACAGGAGCCATGGCGATGCCTAAGAAACACGTGATCGCAGCAAAATATTGACTCAACATGCGTCTCAACGCCGGGGCATAGGGAATTCGAGGGCTCTTCGCGGAGAACCCCTAGATGCCTATTCTTACGCTCAAGCTGAACTAGCTTGTTTTGTTTTAGTACAATTAAATGATGTTTTGGAAAATGTTTTATTTCCAATAATATTTATAAACTATCTGGGAGTTCTCTTCAGATATGGTCCCTCCACAAAGCTAGAGCTTAAGGCTTTCACCCTACGTCACCGGTCGATGCATGTGAATACCCCCCCCCCTCCCCCGGAGGCTTGTAAAGCAGATGGAGACTCGCAGACGGGGCCGATTTGACCAAATAAGACCTGATTGCAAATAAGATCTTAGACTACAGCGACAATTAAATGTAATGTACAATGGGTCAGGATACCCTATCGATTATGGACAGTGTTGAATCCAGAGTGCTTGCACCAGGAGGAGGGAGAATATAAACTTCGGAAGGTACATGTAGTATGTGTACATATTTTTTTTTATGATTTAATATTAACAACGTATCTATACGTTACAAATCTATTTTTTTTTAATTCATAACTAAAATTCCTAGTCATTGTTAATGTCTGTATGAAATCTGCTATGTACATTCGATTATTTTATCTCATTCCCTTTGTATTAATTCCCTTTGTGATGGGCTTGCTGTATTTGTAATAAATAAATATTTATTTATATTTAGGATTGTTATAGAGAATATGAGAAAATAGGAAATATTTATTATTTAACATTTAAATACTAATAATCAGTTCAGAAAAACTACAATAATCACATTACTCACACTTTAATAATATGAAAATCGCCGATTAAAATTTACAAAAAAAAAATCATACAAATTATAATCAAACATGCAAGTATTATAATAATCTTATTCTTCTTTGCATGTGTATCAGTCACTTCTTTATTAATTTTTCTATTATCTAATTGGGAACCTCTAAGCTTATCTTCATGCAATCTTGCAGTACAGATGCATATATAATAAAAAAGATTATAAAATGTATTGTTTATAGGCTGCGACCAAACCGTCTTGTTTGTGGTATACAAAGGAAGAGTTAGCCACAATAAGACTCTTGCTGTGAAAAAAAACAAATAAAGGGAATGTGAAAACCATAGAGCGAAGAAACTGCCGATGATTGAAATAGTGGCTGCAGTAGACTAACTCTCGGCTCAGACATCGTTTAGCCCTTCCCCTGAAAGACGCGGGACACTTTATAATTACAATAGCATCTGTCACTGAAGGACCAATTCAGGCGAACCTATTCACAGCCTGCAATCCAGTTGGTTGTGGGGGTGGAGAATAATTGAATTTGATTTTTATTTTGAACCCTATTGAGGTCTCAAACAGCCCCACATTATGTAAATCTGATTGCAATTCACAGAACATTCTAGATTGTAGGGTATGTAAAGCAGGTGTTAGCAGAATATTAGACATTTATTTGCAAAAAATTTACAACCTTTAATGAGCAATATATATATATATATATATATATATATATATATATATATACACATACACACACACACACACACACACAGCATTTACATAAAAGAAACCAATAATTGCATACAAGCATACCAATTTCCATATATTTGAACCATACTACAGTACAATATCTCATCAACTATTCACAAATTATTAACATCAGTTTGTATCTTACTTGACATGAATCCTTGATTACTCAATCATTCTTTTACATTACCAATTTTTATCACTTACTACTCTTCTTGTATATTTGTTTCTAGCCTTTAACACATCAAGTGTATTACAACTGGTATCCTCTTACCTCAATAATGTTCACTATAAATCGCTCATTCTATTTTTTTTTTTTTTTTTTTTTTTTTACAGACTTATGTTTAGGACATGAGACCTTATTAACCATACATCTATGCAGTCGTGGGAGGTTGTCTCCTCAATATTGAGGTCCTATGTTGGCGCTGCCAGCAACCATAGGTCCCCTGAAGCACCCTGACAGAGATGACTTTAATGTCTGATTTAGTTAACCGAGACCTAGGAGAAGATTGGCAGAGGTTTTACACCATAACCCTGTATAAGAAAGGGTTATAGCTGAAACTACAGGTTTAATGCCCTCTTGAGCCTCTACTTGATGTTCCAAGTCCCTGTTCATATCATATTTTCTCATTTTTAAACTGTGTGATGCCTCAAGCCTCGCCTGCCCCAACGATTTGTGCGTCTAAGATGTACGTGGAATTTCCACGAGAGCACACAATATCTGGTTTCCTTACACCCTCATTAATGGTGAATCTCGAGTCCACCATCCCCGCTGACTCAGCCTGTTGTTTACAACGGCATTATGTCAACTTACCCGCTTGTCATGGGACCTATGACAGCGGAGCGCCACATAAGCCAGGGACTCCACTGCTAAGCAGCGTCCCCTACAGTTACGATCCGAAGATCGTCCTCTTTATGTTCTGAAGAGGGTAGAAAGAGCATTAATACGGGTCCTGACTAGCTCGATATACTCGTGACCAGTGAGGTACTGGGTCCCATCCCCGACCCATTGGTGCTGAGCTAGGACAAGGGAGGATCCTGTAGAGCACGTCCATCCACAGATATATAGAGGAGTGTTTCCCAACGTTTGTTTATTGATAGTTTATTATTCATTTGCATAATACCATCAAAGCATAGCTGACTAGCTTTATCTTTTTCCCTACGGAAATGAGGCTTATCCACTAATTTGCTAATAATAGTGGAGTTAGAGGAAGCAAGTTTGTCCAACCTATTTCTCTTCAGGATGGGAATACTCCACCTAAACGATGGTATACCTACCCCTCCATCCTGAATACTTGCATATAAGTAAGGATTTGGTGTGTCCTTTGGGAGATTCAGCCACTGTCTTACCGAGAACCTAATCTTTTTATCGAGGGAGTTGAGTCTCTCAGCAGTGATCCTTACTGGAACCAAACGGTGATAAAATCTAGGGATCAAATATGATTTCAGAATAAACGATCGCTGCTGTGGCTTTAGTGGGCTTTCTTGAGCCTACCCAACTCAACCTCGAGATCCACGTCCACTTTAGTAATACCAGTGGCCGAAAACTCCACACCTAAATACATCCACTTTTCCTCTAGTATTTTTGAAGGTAAAACTTCATTCCCTAGGAGGAACCTGCTAGAATCAATCTTTATTTTCTTATCTTTTCCAGAAGCAACTAGGGAGGGAGTCCAGGACTCCTTGTTATTAATCTCCAGGCCACTTTTTGCCAAAAAGGATTTTGTTCTGTCAAGAAACGACTGGAGACCACTTTTTCGCCGTAACCAGTATGAGGTCATCGGCAAAAGCCATCGCATTTACAATGTGATCCTCTAACCGAAAACCAATATGTTTAGGGCGGTCCCCCAACAAGAGGTCAATTACCATATTAAACAACAAAGGAGAGCGATCTCCCTGTCTTACACTTGTTGGAGCTACACAATGGTTTCCACCGCCGAACCTCAGTGGTTGTAGCGCCTCCATATAAATTACATAAATATCTTGAGAAACTATATGGGAGGCCGTGCCGAAAAGCGGCTTCAATGATAGCAGAGTGGTCCACCGAGTCGAAGGCCTTCAATAGATCTATGGTTGCAACATGCAGATGTTTGAGCCTTGAGCGTGATTCTTCGAACAAAGATTGCAGACGAAACACGCTCTCGGCTGTCCCATCCACAGGTATGAAGGCCTTTTGTCTTTCATCAATAATAATTACCTTACTCAACCTTTTAATAAGTCTGTATTATTAAGGACCTTTCTTATTAAAAGGTCAATAATACAGATGACATAGAAATCGGTCGGAATTTACTAGGCGAGTTAAGTTGCTTATTCTTAGGGATAAATACTGCAACAGCGTCATTTAATGATTTTGGTAATCTATCAGAATACAAAATGATTTGATTTGGAACAAATCTTACAAGTATATATTTCTACAGGTATATTCCTTAATAGTAGTGAAGTAATTTCATCCGGACCAGGGGCAGTATTTCCAGCGGGATAACAAGCTCTTATTTCCTCAAATGTAATTGGCCTGTATAGTCATCCGCAATATGTCTGCCCGGAACTTCAGTGGAATCATAGCGGAACATCGCCTGTGACGCACTTCGGGGCTCCTCTGCTGGGCAGAATAATTCCTTCCAGTAAGAAAAGTAATCTTTGTGCCGAATGTTCCAATTATCCATTGACGAATCATCCAGTATCTGAAGGGCGCAACGCCTCCTATTCTTATAATATAGCTGCTTATTCTGGCATATTCTTCTTAGGCATACTCTTCTTACTGATGTTAACTTCCTTCTTTTCAGTTCCTATTCTACGTCTAGCTAGCCTTCGCACAGTGATATCAGAGCCTGTTAGTGTGGTTTTAATATATTTGTCTAGCTCAAAGTCTAACTTGTTATCCAGCGTCTCCGCTACATTTTACTTTGAGTAACCGATGGTTATATGAATCTATCGGAATAACAGTAAGTGAAGTTACCATTGCTTCCTGTAAATTAGCTTTAATATCATCAACCTCTAGAGATTCATATATTTCCTATTCGCGTAGAAATTCCACCGATGGTCTGGGAGTTGGTACTGTATCATCATCATCATCATCAGCCATTTTCAATCCACTGCAGGATGAAGGCCTCTCCAGCAACTTTCCAGTTCCTTCTGTTTTGAGCACTGGACATCCATTTACTACCCACAAACTCATGAATTTCATCTATCCATCTCCGCCTTTGTCTTCCAGGTTTTCTTCTAGCTCCTCTTGGATACCATTCTGTTATTTTCTTAGTCCATCTGTCATCATGTCTTCGAGCTATGTGTCCTGCCCAAGACCATTTTAGTTCTTTAGTTTTGATAAGAATGTCCTTTACTTGAGTTTGTTGTCTAATCCATGTGTTTCTCTTCTTATCTAACAGTCTTATTCCCAATATGATTCGTTCCATTCTTCGCTGTGTGGTTCTCAGCTTCTCTTCCATTCTTTTGGTGAGTGCCCAAGTTTCACTTCCATAAGTCATGGTGGGGAGTATACATTGGTCCATTATTTTACGTTTCAGACAAACTGGGATATTGCTCTTCAGTATGTGACTATATTTCCTGAATGCTATCCATCCAAAATTTATTCTTCTCTTGACTTCCAGCCATTTATCATTATTACAGCTAATAACTTGTCCCAGATAAGTATATGACTCCACCTTTTCAATTACTGCTCCTTCAATCATTATTTCCCTTTCTGTGGCATACTTGTTCATCATTACTTTTGTTTTAGCCATATTCATCTTCAGTCCAAAATCCTTACTAGCTGTGCATAACTGATTAAGATTTTCCTCTAATTCTTTGGGATCATGGCTTATGACCACAATGTCATCTGCAAATCGTAAATGGTTTAGGTACTCTCCGTTCACATTGACTCCTTTCTGCGACCAGTCTAATCTTCTGAAAGCTTCCTCAAGGGCAGCAGTAAACAGCTTCGGAGATATTGTGTCTCCTTGTCGAACTCCTTTCTCAATTTTAAATTTCCTACTGTCTTTGTCTAGTCTAATAAAGGAGGTAGCACTCTCGTATATTTTCTTCAAAATCATAATATATGGGGTATCAATGCCTTGTCTTTCCAGTGCCCGAAACATTGCCTTATGCTGTATGGAGTCAAATGCCTTTTCATAATCCACAAATGCCAGGCATAATGGTGTTTTATATTCATTTGCTTTCTCCATTAGCTGTGATATTACATGAAGGTGATCCATAGTTGAGAATCCTGTCCTAAAGCCAGCTTGCTCTTTCGGTTGATTCTCATCCAGTATTCTTTCTAATCTGTTAGTAATGACCCTTGTGAACAACTTGTAGATGTGGGATAACAAGCTAATTGGTCTATAATTTCCAATTTCTGATTTATCTCCTTTCTTATGCAGCAAAACTATGATTGCATTATTCCACTGCTTAGGCGTCACACCTTTTCTAATGCACTTTGTGAAGAGCCTTGCCAGTTTTTGTGTTATGCCTCTTCCTCCCAATTTTAACAACTCTACAGTAACTTCATCTTCCCCCGGGGCTTTCTGATTCTTCATTTTCTTCAATGCATGTTCTACCTCATCAGGAAGAATATTGGGTATGTCGTATGCGTTGCTACTTTGCAATCCATCTTCCCCACTGCTGGCATCATTCCCCTGCTCCTTGTATAATTCTCTATAGTAGTCTTCTGCTATTTGAATTATGCCTTCTCTGCTGTTTATAAGTACACCATCGCTATTCTTCAGTTTCAGTATCATTTGTCTTTCTGTATTACTGCTCATGGCTGCTGATTTAAATCCTTTGTTTTCCCTTAATGCTTGTTCTACTTTTCTTGTGTTAAATCTTCTTATGTCCTCTCTGAGTCTCTTTCTAATGGCTTTGCATAACTCAGTATACTCAATTTTCTCCCTGTCAGTGTTTTTCTTGCTTTTCATTTGTCGTCTTCGGTTCATCATGACAAGTGTTTCTTGACTAATTTTTTCTTCTTTGGATTTCTTTTTCCCTATAGGTTTCTTGGGCTTTATCACTTTCAAAAAGTTGTAATATTCCTCGTCGATATCTTGGTCCTCAGCAGTCTGCAGAAGCTCATACTTGTTCTTAAGTTCCAGTACATACTGCTTTTTCTCCTCTTCTGTTATCTCAAAGACCTTTGTATTATTTACTCGAGTCAGTTTTTTCCTTTCCTACATCTATATCAAGTGTACATCTTACCATTCTGTGATCACTTCCAACATTTACCTTATTCAGGATGGTGACATCATTCACAATATATCTTCTGTTAGTGAGGATGAAGTCGATTTCATTAGTAGTTAATCAATTTGGACTCTTCCATGTCCACTTTCTGTTCACCCTTTTCTTGAAAAAAGTGTTCATTACTGACAGTCCTTGAGATTCTGCAAATTCCACAAGTCTTTCACCTCTTTCATTTCTTTCACCAATTCCAAAATTTCCTATAGTTCCCCTTTCTGTGCTGTTTTGTCTTTTTCCAACCTTAGCATTGAAGTCTCCCATAATAATAGTGTAGTGGGTTTTCTGCTCATCTAGAAGACTCTCAATTTCTGTGTACATTTCTTCAACCTCTTCATCATCATGGCTCGATGTTGGTGCATAAATCATTATAATCTTTAGCTTGTATCTCTTAGAAATCTTGAGTATTAGTCTTGACACTCTTGGTGATGTACTTTTGAATTCCAAAATGTTGTTTTTAAAATCTTTATGGACCAGAAACCCAATTCCACCTTCACTCCTTTCACTGTTTCCATTGGTGTACAGCAGATTTCCACTTGATAAACTTATAAGTGATTCATTTTTTCTTCTTGTTTCAGCCAAACCGATGATATTCCAATTCACATTTTCTAATTCCTTTTCCAGCTCTAATATCCTGTCTTCACCGATGAGTGTTCTTACGTTATAACAGGCCAAGTTCAGTTTCCGTGCATGGCAGCCTGGTCGTACCCAGAGATTCTTAGCACCCTCTGCTTCCACTCTAATCCTCTCGCTGCCGTAAGAGGGAGAGTGAAAGCTGCTGGGGACTGAGGGCCATTTGTTTCGTTGTGCTTTCATATTGCTGGAGGGGTTGGTCTTTTCCTCTTCATGCTGACCAGGCATCTTGAAGAGAACCACTCTACATGTTCGTTGCCACCTAAGTGACGTAACAGGGCTTACCATCGAGAAGGTGTGCATGAGTGGATTTTAGGGAGGCAGGCCAACCGGACTTCTCCTAAATCTTCTGTAATAGAGAGATATTGGATCCATCAGTGTTTTAGGCTGAGTGTCTGATAACACACAGGATACCTGTTCCCCTCTAAGCCCCCTTGGTACTGTAGCTGCCTGCTAAATAGGAGATAGTAGAAGAAAAGATCCCTAGTGACTTGGATGGTGGATGCACCACTCTAGGATCGTCCCCAGGGTCCAGTCCGGAGCCGGGATCCACTACAGACTCCCAACTCCTTCCAGTCCCCAGAGCTTCAGCCCCGGTGGTACTGACCATGTACTTTTCCCCTGCCTTTTCAGGCGGAGTCGCACGGCTAGCCAGGATTGTTTCTTTATTACAGGGGAAGGGAGAGAAAAAGAAATAGGTGTAGGAGTTGCACTTACCGTACGATCCTGCAAGAGGCTTGATACCTGCGCAGTATACGCGGCATTCTTCCTACATCCTTTTATGGCTTCCACAGTACAGTGAGGGAACTTGGCCTGTAGAAGCTGGTTCAAATTTCTGCGTCCAGCAAACCGAAGCTCAACCTCAGCGTTGGCGAGCATCGCTATTTCCTCTTCGGACCATCGAGCATGAAGGTGATCCACCTCTATCTGTTCGTTGTGCTCCACTGGATGGCCTCTTTTAATATGAAGACCCATGCCTGAATTGGTTGAGAAAGATCTAGAGCAGTACGGGCAGTGAAAGAGATCCACAGGCGGCTGGTTGCTGGAGCTCCATCTCCTTCCTAGAGGGCTTCACGGGGTGGTGCAGGAATGTTCGGAACTGGAGGCACCGGAACAACCTCTTCTTCTTTGTTGATACTCTTAACTAGATTCTGAAACCCTGAGGGAAAGCTGGCCCCTTAGGGATAAATAGCGTGTACCACTTTCGCCAAGCGAACCTGCCCAGCCCACACCACGAGGAGGTAGGGTACTCCGCACTTGTGGCAGATGTCAGAGCCACTTCGTGGGCCAATTACACTAGTTACCACCTTAGTCATCCCTCTTTACTCATGAGGTTTCTCTATTCATAATTTTTCTCTTTATACCTCATCTGGTATGTTATCTTGTGCTGGAACCTGGCCTAAATTATGATATAGAACCTTACAGTACTACTCCTATAAATATAATACTTCACTAATTCCTTTATACTATCACTTTCTTTTTATTACCCCTGTACCACCCTTACAATATTTCATAATCATTATCATTCATAACGAATTATCTCAACTTTAGTAACTAACTTGCCTAATACAATATGAATGTTCCCTTTTTAAAAAGAACATCACTCAATTCCTTTGTTGTTGTTATTTGGTTTTTAGGAACATTAGCAACTAAGGCCATATTGCTCCGGGAATATGCGGTGGTCATTCCCTGACCTTTCCGCATCCTCCGTATTTGGTGGTTACGGGCTCGAACCCCGGTCTAATCAAGAAGCATGTGCTATGCACTGCTGCTCCTTCCCACCTGGCTACGGAGGTGCCATTCAATTCCTTACAGAGTTAGATTGAGTCCTTGAGTTCAAGATTCGAGGAAAAAAAAAAAAAAAAAACAGCAACAGACTTGCGTTCCGAAATGGCCACTACTTCCAATTTCCTTGTGTTTTGGCTTCCTTCCTGGCAGACAGGCTTTCTTTCCCTTTCTTGTGCACTTTGCTTCCTTAGTAACAGGCAAACGTTCACTTCTGGAGCACTCTTGACATCACGCGCCTTCTTGTGTAGACGATATATTCACAGGTGTACATACTTGGTCATTCTCTGTGGTCGGAACTAGAACTCATGAGCAATTCCTTCGCAAGATTTCCTTCAGACTCTTTACAAGGGCCTACATTACTAAGGCTCTCCTATCTGACTGTCCCCTGCACTCAAAAAATACCACAATCCACTCTCTCCCACGTATCTTCAGGAACTCTATCGACCACACTTCCCTCTCCTTTCGAACCTTTTCTTTTTTCCTCAAGTTTTGGAACGCCTTCCCAGGACTAGCAACCAATCCTCATACTCTTTAATTTTCCATTCCTTCCTAATTGCTAAAACATCTCATCTCAGCTGTCTTCCTAACGCACAAACCAATCCTTCTCTAGAAATTTTTTATTTTTTTCACACTGCAGTATGGCCCTTTCATGTTTGCCGGTAACTTCGAAAACACTCATTTTCCTGTTCACACTTTCTCTGCTAAATATGGCCAATTTATCCCAAATTCACTCACCCTGACGCCGTTTACTTTTGACACAAACACTGAACGTCCACTAATTTCCTGTTTAGTTTCTAACAGTGGCTTAGATCAAAAGAGACGCTTCGTAATCCCGTTTCACAGTCCTATTGTTCTTGCCCTCAGCAACCCTTTCACGCCTGTTCTCAAATGGCACCGCCTTCTCTAGTGCTGTCCCTGTTTGCTCTCAAGTCAGCTTGCTGACTGTTTCTTCAAACTTTAACATTATTTACATTAAAACTAAATATCAAATCTTAATACTTACAATCTTTAACTTAATACTCGTTTTCCATTGCCCTTCCTGGATTTATTTTAGCGAAACAAATATTTTTATTTTATTTGTAAGATCTACATCTTACACGGTTTTGTTTGCGATGTACAAACAAAGAATTAGTCGCAAGTAGACAGTTTGTGGGAAACACTATCAAGAGATGGTTTGTGTGAAAATAAAGGGAACCATAAAACGAAAATTCCAACACTTGAAATGGCTTTTAGTTACAATTTGTGAAGCCAGAAATACTGCCTATTTAATTATTTTGAAAATGTCGCGTCTTTTGAATTTCTGATTTATTTTCGCTGTGTACCACCTAATGAGTGTGATTTTTTGTAGTGTGTTTATTTAACATAAATTTATTGAATTCGCGATTTATAATTACAACATTGTGTAAACTAATAATATGGCCCCTAAAGAAGGCTCAGTAAGAAGAAAAGTAATTAAAATTAAACAAAAAATGTGGCGAAATTTAACGTCGCGGTCTTTGAACGAATATTAAAATAAAAATTACTATTTTTCGCCGAGGGAGGTGGGGGATTTTATTCCACTGGGGCTGAAACTCACCTTCAGTCTTATTACTCTTTTTGTAGGACACAACTGTAGGACATCGACGACTTAGGGCAGGGATGACACTGAAATCATAAAGAGACACCAAGAACACTGCTCGGGATTAATGTACACTAAGTCCTCTCATGGTTTTGTTTTATGTAAAATTTCTCCTTGAGAAAAGGGTGCTTCTGCCCGCCAAACTGAGCCATTTTTTCACAGGATTTTTTTTTTAATCCTCCGTGAAAGAGTGACAAGTCTGGGTTATCATTTCTCTTTTATTAGAATGTACGAGGGGTTTCCGAAAAGTAAGGTAACACATTTTTTCTTAATAATGGTGAAAGGGAATGAGATGAAACGCGGTGGACAGATAGCAGACCCGTTAATAACGTTCAAACAAGTGCAGTGTTGCGGTACTGTCGCCTCAAAGCAGATTCCGGTTGCAAAATGGCGGCTACCGTGCGAGTGTGGTCCAAAACAGGTGCTCGTGAAGTTTTTCGCTTATTGCAAGCAAAAGGGTCTTCGCCAAGTGACATCACCATGAACTGGTTGCTGTGTATGGCAAAAAGGTGAAGACAATGAAGCGGGTGTGTTTTTGGTGCAATGAATTTAAAGCGGGCCGTGTTGACATTGAAGACCAAATCGGGTGGACAGGCCTTCATCGAGCAAGACAGAAGAAGACATTTCGCGCTTTAACGGCATCGTTCTTTAAAACAAGCGAGTGAAACTGCGCGAAATTGCACAAATAGTGAACGTAAGTGATTCGACTATTCATGATGTCCTTGGCTTTCGAAAGGGGTGCTGCTGCTGCTGCTGGGTGCCCCGACAATCGACAAAGCAAAATGCATGAGGGATGTGTCTGGAGAACCTGTTGCTACGAAGGAGAAGTTTTTTTTTTCTCGCACAGTTACAGCAGACGAAATGTGGGTTCATCACTTTTCCCTGGAGAGTGAAACAAGACTCCATGACCTGGAAACATCCACAGTCTCCTGTGCGCAAAAAATTCAAAACTGTTCCCAGTGTCTGAAAAGTCATGGCCACAGTGTTCTGGGATCGCCAAGGTGTTCTGTTGATGGATTTCTTGTCGAAGGGAGGAACAATCAATGCACAGCTTTACTGTGCAACGTTGGGAAAACTGAAAGCCAACATTCGATGCAAACGACCAGAATTCCTGACAAGCGGCGTGATTTTGTTGCACGACAACGCAACTCCACACACTGCCCACACCACCCGTGAGTGGTTGCGCCATAATCGTTGGCAAACTGTCACATCCCCCCCTACAGCTCAGACTTCCATTTGTTCGGCCCTCTGAAAAAAACACCTTTCAGGAAAGCATTTCACTACAGATGAAGAAGTTCATCAGGCGGTGCTATGTTGGTTACTGCGCGTGGGCACGGACTTCTTCAGTACTGGTATTGATAAACTGTCCATCATTGGGACAAGTGCAACAATAAAACTGGAGACTTTGTGGAGAAGTAGTGCATGTCCACTTATTTCTTGGTGTGTAATTTCAACTTCGTATTATTAAACATCATCGAGAGAAAAAATTTGTTACCTTACTTTTCGGAAGCCCCTCGTAATATGCATTGTACGTCATATTTACAGGAATACCTCCAGTGATACCTGCTGTTTTCGGGGAGTAACTAAGTTTTTAAACTGAATTAAATAAATGCCACGGCGGGTCTATGACAGCTGGTCGACAATATCACGAAACATGGTAATATTGTCGTGAAACGTCAAATTTAAAGGATATTGAAGTTAACAACGGATTTAATACGTGCACGTCATCATCATAAAAAAAAACATCATTAAAGAATGAAACGATCGACGTAGCCATGCTCAAGTGGTCTGGCGAAAGGGTGTAGAAGTATACGCGCTTTGAGTGGACAGTGCTTCGACCTCCAGTGACTGCGGTGTTGTTTCTTGTATTCTCTACCTTGTGAAATCCTGAGCGTGTGGTCGTCCCCCTCCCCGCACACATATGCACGGAGGGATCACTGAATTAACACCACCCCTATGAAAACTGAATGCGACCCGTTGACCACGTGCGGTACGAGTGCGCAGTTACTGTTTGGTCTTTTTTTTTTTTTTTTTTAAAGGAGCATTAGCAACTAAGGCCATATTGCTCCGGGGATATGCGGTGGTCATTCCCTGACCTATCCGCATCCGCCGTATTTGGTGGGCTCGAACCCCGGTCTAATCAAGAAGCGTGTGCTACGCACTGCTGCTCCTGCCCACCTGGCTACGTAGGCGCCGCGCAGTTACTGACCTACGAAGCATAGATAAGGTGTCAGTGATTCAGGAGGCAGTAAAATTCCGAGCGTGATGCGTAAAAGGAAACATTTATCGGACTTTAATAAAGGACAGATTGTGGGTGCTCGACGAGCTAGTGCCTCAATTTCCCAAACGGCTGAACTGGTAGGGTGATGAGCGCCGGGTCCGACGAGGAGAACAGGCCCAGCACTGTTGAAGAGTTGACTACCCAATACAACATGGGTCAACCCGGAATAATCTGGAATGACCAGGCGTCTCACGCATGGGCTATACCGATTCCCACTGCATCCTCTCCTAACCGAGGTTCATCGGCGTAAAAGACTCGCCTGGTGCAAAGAGAATGCAAGTTGGACGTTAGAAGACTGGAAGAAGGTGTGCTGGTGGGATGAGTCACGGTATTTACTCCACACCGTGGATAGTCGTGTACAGATTTGGCGTCAACAACATGAGGCTCTTGATCCATCATGCATGGTATCAAAAGTGCAGGCCGGTGAAGGGGATTGTATGATGTGGGACATGTTTCACTGGCAGGAACTTGGACCCCTGGTGCATGTGGAACAACGTATCAGTGAATCTCCGCTATCAACTGCTTGCTGACTGTGTACAACCTGCTATATTACACTTTTTTCCGAATGGCGATGGTGTCTTCTAAGATGACAATGCGCCGAGCTACCGGGCACTTGATGTGCAGGAATGGTTTGAGGAACACAGTTCTGACTTCCAGCATATCGATTGGCATCCGAATTCCACCGATATCAATCCCATAGAGCACTTGTGAGACACTATGCTATGGAAATGCATATCAGGCGTCTGGATACCAATCGCCTCCATACCTGCATTGGCCATACCTCCCGACATCTTGTTGAATCAATTCCACGTCGGTTAGCTGCTGTACTAAGGGCAAAAGGAGAATCTACGAAGTATTAGGTAGGTGGTCATAATTCGGCGATCACTCAGTGTGTGTGTGTGTGTGTGTGTGTGTGTGTACATACCACAGTTAATGGTTACGTATGGATTTTAAACTCAAATATCTTGTATCAGTGGTCACGTACGCTACCACATCCAGCCTATTACAAAAGAAACTCTTATAGAGAACCACGAATCACCGGAAACTGAAGGTGCGAAAAAGGTCGTATAGTCCAACAAATCCTAGATGTATTAGGATCATGCCGATATAACTCTACCAGGGCATGGAGAAAACATCACGAATTCATGGACATATCATCACGCATGAATCCACCTACATCAAGTTGATATTCTGAATTAAAGTCTGGTAGCTGAGTATTCTTTTAGAGCAGGTGTAGGTTCTTTGGTGTATCGACTATTTTGGTCAAAGAGCGCCAAGAAAGGTAGTCTTAGCATTGCTCAGTGTGCCAACAGCCTGCGTGTAGCATAGTGGTTATAATTACCGTCTTCCCCGCACCAGGAAGAACGATGATTATAACCTAGGTTCGAATCCATTAACGACCATGAAATTCCGTGGCTGAATTATCGGTCTGAGGCGTGGACAGTAATATCCTCGCCCATTTACGGAAACTGGTTTTTGGTCCAACAAAACAGACAAATCGACCACCGAACACACGCAATTTATGGACATAATACACATGGAATATGTCAGTTCTTGGGTGGCCCTAATGACTTTTTTTTTTTTTTTTTTTTTTTATGTATGCCACAAGGAGCTATAAAGTTAGTCTTCATTTAATTGCTTGTGTCATGTAGGAACACCTGTCACAATCAAAATATCTAATAGCCATCTTCCATGCCAATGAGTTTATATATGAATCAAAAGGGCAAAAAAAAAAAGTTTAAATGAAATCCAATAACACCGGAATTTTATTAATTAGTTTGTTCTAATATCAATTGTTTTTTTTTCTAAAAATAAAAAAAATCAGAAAGCAATTATTGACTAAAAATACAATGGTTATAACCACGGAATATGTCTGTAAGGAAATAAAAGGGAGAACTGAACTAATAGATACCGAAAAGTCGCTGGAAACATTCATTTCGGTTCTAGCGCTCCCGAGAGAAAGTGGCTGCTGCAATAGTTCCGAAAGATAAAACAAAAATAGATGCCATTATCGGTTTATTTATTTTTGTCTCCACCAGCGACACCTGCAGGAATTTCAGACAACATCGCGTATATTGCAGACGATTCATGGCCAACAAAATCTTTTTATTAAAGCTTTTATTCCAATCGAAAAACGTGCATTAAAAAAAAATGAACTAGATTAGTAGTTTCTCACTAACTATAAAATATTCAGTGCTCTCAGTAAAAAATACTAATTACATTTGGCCTGTACCCTTTTGGATTTTACAATTTCAGCTTTTGAGAAAACCCAAATGCACTCGTTTGAAGAAGTTTTAAGATTTCACTTAGTTTATATTGAAATTAAATACGATAACGAACAGACTGTTGAAGAAAAGTCACGTTCAAAGAAAATTTTATTCTGTGGAAAACTGCAGAATGAACAATAACTGAACATTTTGATTAATATTTGAACAGCGTGCTCGTTCCCACATAAATCTTTTGCTACACTCCTTCGACACAACTGAACTGGCTTACTGTGGCAACCTGTTCAACCGATGCAAGATACGAAGAACAAAAAGCAATGATTAATGAATTCACGTAACAGTTGCACAGCGACTGGGTGTTCTAAGAGAGAGAGAGAATGACGCTAAAGGGCTCTGGTAACAGATGGTCGCTGCAGGCCAGCTAACCGAAACTTTGTTTGTGTATCATCCATCTAAAATTAATAGACGACGCGTGAGCAGGCTCCGAGTTGACGTCAATAATTAGAATTTAAACACTGCGTAATACTTAATACGTGGATGGTACATTAAACACCACGTGCTAACTTAGAAAACTAAATTTTCGTGGCTGTTACTCTCAATACCAGACCTTTCAATTATTTCGTAAAGAACTTTTTCCATTATGCAGTTCAACTAATTTAATTGATTGAAATAAAGTTGTTTCCTTCGACAAAACACCTCCGTTTTATCAAAACACCTTTATCAGGAAAAACTTCATCCAGCCATGTGTATTATGTCCATAAATTGGATTTTCTTGACGGTTTACCAGTATGGAAGAAAAACTGGAATTTCGGTAAAAACTTTACTGTTCTTGCCTGAACTTACTCAGCCACGAAGTAAAAAAGGGTTCATAACAGTTCCTCGCGTCATTAACGGGATTCGAACCAGGCATTTTCCAGCCGGTCTATGAGGCCGATTATAAACAAGTGCTACCTACCAGCGAGTATTCGCCATCGAACTAATCTGCTTCAATTTCACATAGCACCTTCGATAACCGAACCCAATTTAATCAATATGAAATCGAATCTTTCTGCAAAGAGAGGGGCCACGGTCAGTTGACGAGGCAGCAGAAAGCCACAAAACAGGTAACTTAACATAATGTGTCTTGTCCCTCGCCAACGAAGATTTTAATCCCCAACGAGAATTTTAGAAATTATTCCGTAATATTTAACTAATCTCACTGTTGTGACACTGCAGTGATATTGTTGTACATGTCGGCACTAATGACATTAAGAGTAGGTGACCTGCGGACTTAATTAACAAGTACGGATCAATGTTGAAAAAAAGTCGGGAGTTGGAGGGTTAATTTTAAAGTTTCTGCATTTCTGCCCAGACAGGATAGGAGGAGTATATGATGAGAGCCTTGACAATCAATAGAGACCTGGAGAGATTGTGCAAGGCTCACTGAGTAGAATTTTTCCAAGCGTGGTCTGTGCTCGTTAACAGGAGAGACTGCTTCTACAGGGATGGGATACACTTAAATAGAAAGGGTGCAAGGATATTTGCTGATGTTATCGAGGCAGTATTAGGTGGGTCGGTCGGAAAACTGCTAGCTTGCGGGATTCACAGATTAACAGCAGCCGCAGGCAGAGGCGAAAGTGATTCTTGCACTGCTTCTATTGGAATGAGCAGCACCCTAGAAAGCAAAATGCTGGGGATTTTAAGGACCGCTAGGAGTCATCGTGGAGCAAGTAAATACACGAACTGTGTTAAGGTAAGTAAGAGTAGAAACAGGTGCAGGTATACTTGCGTGTACACCAATGCTAGGAGTCTAGTAAATAAATTTGATGAATTTGTGGTGCTGGTCAAGACATCAAAAGCAGATATTGTTGGAATATCAGAGATGTGGTGTCACACAGATATAAGGGATGCAGAACTGGAATTTAGGGAGTACAATATATTTCTTCTTTTTTAATGAAAACCGCAAACACGAGAGGTATTAGAACCTATAGTACTTAGTACTGTGCTTGGGTTGGAGGTCGAGAAGACGAAAGAAGATATTTGTTGACATTAGATTTGAACTTCCGTAGACTGTAATTTTTAGGAAATACGTATGAAGGAAGGTTATTCCAGAAAACGACAGTTGAACGAATAAACGAGGAAGATGAAAAGTTGGTTCTGTGAGTTTGAAGATGGACAGTAAATGGATGTTGGCAGCACGTGTTCGGACTGTTTTGAAAGAGAACGGGAATTATAGAAGCCAATTCAGAAGAACAGTGCCCATGGATGTATCTGTAGAAGAGGCCATTTCAGAAACAGTACGTCTATGAGACAGCGAGGGGACAGACTCTGTTAGAGATGAATCATTAATTAACCTAACTGCCCTCTTCTGAACGGAATCAAGAAGCCTGAGAGAGGTTTTGGGGGCACCGCCCCAGATGTGGGAACAACATTCTGTGGTAGGGCGGATTTGCGATTTATACAGAGTGAGCAGCTGTTTGGAAGAAATGTAACGGTGAGAGCGAAAGAGAAAACCAAGTTTTTTAGATGGAGAGGAACCAATATTTGTAATGTGCTTGTGCCAAGAGAGATTAGAAGTCAGGGTAATTCCCAAAAGAGATATCAATTTGCCTAGAAATCGGAGTGTCACCAAAGATAAGCATAAGATCCTTTTGGCGAGATATAAGACAGGACTGAGTTTTAGAAGGATTGAAATCAACTTCTTTTTCGATTTGGTAGTTGTTGGCGCATCGGCTTCTGTGGCCATATTGCACCTCCCAAGGTTTTTGCAGTACTTTTATCCAAGCCCGAGGCGAGAATCGAACCCGCGACCTTTGGGTTGCTGGGCAGGTACTTTACCCACTCGGCTAGCCCGGTCGGCTTTGAAATCAACTAAGTTGTCTTTGCCCCATTGGAGAATTACCTGGAGATCGGCATTTAAGGAATTGGCAGCGGATATTCGAGAAGTTGAAGCTGATTGAGCAGGGCGAGATTTATTAAACTGGAATGCAATGTGCTATCATCGGCAAAACAATGGATAGGATTTCCGGTCAATGGAAGGAGGAAAAGGAAAAACAAGAGGAAAAGAGTGCGTGAAAGAACTGAACCTTTGGCAACACCAGCATTAGTGGAGAAGTTAGAAGACAGAGCCATCTACCATCGCTCTCAGTGAGCGGTCAAAGAGAAAATAGGATAACCAATTATAAAAAACAGTTGGCAAACCATAAGATGGAAGCTTCTTTAGAAGACCTTTATGCCAAACACGATCGAAAGCCTTCGAGATGTCAAGAGCAACTACTTGTGTTTCACCGAACTTTTCCATTGAATTTGTCCATAAATAGGTAACATAAGCCAGAATAGTGGATCGACACCGATGGAATCCATACTGGCAATCGTTGACAGACGGAAGGTTTCTAGGTAGTTTAAGAGTTGGCGGTTAATTGATTTCTCCATTACTTTAGAAAGAGTAGAAGTAATTGCAATGAGATTATAATTGGATGGGAGTGATTTGTCACCGTTTTTTGGCTGGATATGAGCAAATTTCCAAGCAGAAGGAAAAACACCTTTGAAATAAGAAAGTGAAAAAAAGCGGCAAAGAACAGGAGTACTTTCAGGAGCACATATTTGGAAAACAAGTGGAGAAATACCATCAGGACCTGGAGCTTTCTTAGCATCAATATTCGTCAAAATCCTTCTGACATCCTTTTGACGGAAAATCACAGGAGGCATTGAATGGAGCGTGTTGGGAATGGTGGGAGGTGTTTTACCCAGATCATTAATACGGGAGTTGGAAGAAATATGGGATGCTAGCAGGTCAGCTTTATCCTTGGCTGAAATGAAAACAGAACCAACTGGTTTTGACAGAGGTGGGAGCAGAGATGGGCAAAAGATGCGGCCAATAGATTTGGGAAGAGACCAGAATTCTCGGCTACCATCATGGCAAAAAGCAAGTTTTCTACTCTTAGCCTGTTCAAAATCTAGTTTGGACTGATTAATATTTGCTTTACCATTGTTGCCATCTTTGGTGTAGGCAGAAAATGAAAAATTGGAAACCAGCCAATTACGATATGCAACATTCTTCTCTTGAAGTTTTAGCACATTTATTGGAAAACCGAGATTTAAATAAAGGACGAGATTTTAACGTGGAGTGTGGAATAAATGATTCCATTTCTACAAGAATAATTTTACCGACACGATCTGAGAAAATGTTGACATCAGAAATTTTGAAACAGTAATCCGACCTAGGAAAATAAATTTCACAGGTCATCCCATTTTGCCTTCTTGTAATGCAAAACAACACTAGGTTGGGAATAGCCATGAGATATAGGCTCCATTGGAGAAGAGGCAATCACCAAGTTGTGATCTGAAGTGCCTTAAGGACCTCTCACTTCAACCGTTACTTCCAAGGGTTGTTTATGAGAAAAAGATCGAGAGTGTTGGCTGTAAATTAAGGTTGTCCGGTATTCTGGTAGAAATATGGGATTCTGGTAGAAATCTGGTAGGTAAATGAACAATCTGTGCGAGATCATTAGTGATTGCAAAAGCCTCAGCATCTCGACCAGGTGGGTCGGTGTGACAAGAAAACGAAAGCCAGCTGGAGTTGTGAAAATTAAAATCACCAAGGAAAATTACCCCACTGTTAGGAAAGTTGGACTGGAGAAAGTCAAGTTGCAACGAGAGGAAGTCAAAGAGCTCCAAGTGATTAGTGGAGTTGGGAGAACGGTAGAGACAACAGATGAATTTGACACAATGAGGTAGAGAGATTTTAAGCCAGAGAAGATCAAAAAGAGGAGATTCCAAATTGCCAAGTCTCTGACAGGGAATATCAGAACGGACATATGCACACGTACCACGTTTGAGGCGAAAGGAATCATTCAGCGAATAATTTGGGCAACTGAGATGAGCAGTAGTTGAATCAACCAATAACTGAAATTCTGTCAGAAAAAGTACATTGAGTTTGGCAGACTAAGTGGAAATGGACATCACTGAGATTAGAATTGAGACCACGTATATTTGAGAAATGAATTAGGATGTGCTTGGCAGGTTGAGATCTTTTCGCAGATAATCTTGCTCTATTAGTTTGACAATTCATGGTGTATTCAATAGTATGAAAAAGTGGGTGGGACATGGTGTATGAAGTAATGAAATTTTTGGACATGGCGCACACATGGCAAGAATATACCCAGATCCTTGACATAACGTGGCCTCGACAATGCCTCACGCATGCACACTACTCGGACTCCTTCCAGTTACTATCTGACAGAGTAGAGGCAGCAAGATTATACACTAGATGATCCGAAAGCCTACTAGAGAGTTACCAAGAGGTTCGGTCCGGTGTACTAACTAGCGGCCGGGCTGCGAACACCATTTTAGAGCTGTACCCTAGAAAGGATTAATAGGATAGAAAACGTTTCCTAAATAACACGTTTCCTAAACGTGTTATTTAGGAAACGTATAAAATCTAAGGAAGTGCATCCAGTTGACGCGGGTGGACAGTGCAATGTTGAGTCAGTTTGGTGCGACATAAGCACTGGGAAACCAAAGGTGAGTGTAGGAGTGCGTTATAGGCCTAATTGACTCTGATGAGTACAACGAAAAACTCTACGGAGAAAGTGGGCCAGTAAATCAGATTGTCTTATAATGAGGAATTTTAACTTCCCGAATATTGATTGGAACTTGCGGTTGGTCACTCGCACACTAGCAATACTTTTGTGGATGTATTGGATGATTGTTTTCTACAGCAGCATGTTCGAGGGGCAACCAGATGGAGTAATTGTCTTGATCTGAATATCAGTGGTGATTGTTCATGCATAAGAATCTGCAGATAACGGAACCACTACATGGCAATGAACTGAAGTGAGATTTACTCAAAATTGTAACTACCATCAGGGGTAAGAGGAAGGATTTTTGTTTTCGAAAAGGTGCCTACAGTGGTCTCACATACATTTGAAATTCTGTACAGTACGACCAACTGATGATGTTACCAACATCAAATTCTAAATGGGAAACAATCGAGGAATTAATCTTGGAAGGTACTAGGCTTTTCATACCAGCTAAGAAAGACTGGTCAGTTTAAACCTAAATGGATGTCAGATGAACTAATGAGACTCGTGGCCCAGAAGAAAAATGCATGGGATACATATAAATTAACAGGAGACACAGAAGCCTATGGTAAACATAAGCTAGTTTGTGATCCAGTCACAAAGGAGTTTAGGCAAGCGAAAGCAGATTACGAGAAATCTTTGGAAAAGGATGCAAAGAAAAACAGCAGACTACTTTACTTATATAAACTCTAGAAGGAAGGTGATGAATCATATTGGTTCACTTGGTATCGATTACTCTACCTTTGATGATGCAGCTCAGGTAGCTGATAAACAATGAGTATTTTGCCTCTGCGTTCAAACATGAATTCTGTGGAGAAGTGCGGGTCAGCCGCTTATCAAATTAACTGGGAGCTAAATGATTTTGTAATAATTTAGAAAAAGTGGAGGAAAAATTGAAATTAAACATAAGGAAGGCACCTGGGGTGGATCGGATCTATCCGGTTATATTAAATTAGGCAGCAAACGCAACAAAGAGTTACACAAGTAATTACAGAACTGTTAGCTTAACTTCTGTTCCAGGGAAAATAATGGAGTCACTGGCTAAAGAAGCACTGTAGGATCATCTAGACAAGACTGCAGTTAGAGTTCAGACACAGAATGGGTTTGTTAAGGGAAAGTCTTGCCTGACCAATCTGATTGGATACTATGATGCAAAAGATAATTTTATAGCGTATACTTGGATTTTAGGAAAGTTTTTGATATGGAAGACTTTTTGCACATGGAAGACTACCGTTCAAAATGAAGCAGTATGGCATTAAGGGCAAGTTGCTGCTATGGATAAGGTGATGGTTGAATGGGAAAAGACACGAGTGTAATAAATGGATACTGCTCTTCGTGGACTAATGTTATTAGTGGAGTTCCCCAGGATTCGGTGTTGGGCCCATTCGTTTTCTGTATTTATGAATGATATTGATAAAAAGGTATATCAGGCTTAATACCCAAGTTTACATACTCTACGAAGGTTGACAATGTTGTTAATGATTGTGTGGACAGTTTATAGCCGTTTCTAAAAGAGCACAAGTCTGACCACTGTCACCCTCGCTCAAAGAGACCGCAGTGTCCCCTGACGATTGACTGTAAACGTTAAATGTAATGCAGAGAAGCGTTATATCTAAGCTGCTTCAAATCTTTATTGCAGAATGGTTGTTCTGTACAAATAGATTTCGCAACTAGAGGGTTTACAATTTTACGATGACAATATTAATTAAAATATATGACAATATTTAAAGTTAAATTTTAAAAAATTAATTACTTGGCTCGAAAGTATATATATAAAATTGAGGATAATAATAGTAAAGGTAAATCAATCAAATAATACCATTCAAGGATTTAGGAAAACGCTAAGGATTTAAAAAAAAAAAAATTATCGCTTTTTACCCACAATCCAGATGACTTCAACTGGGGCCAACCACCCAGACTGAAGGCAAAAAACGACAAGACGTTCTCTGTTTCTGTAATGATCAACATATGCTAAGTAATTTAAATCTAAAACAAATATAATAATTAAAAATGGTTAAGAAATTTTAGAATCAAAAGTAAGAAAATAAGAATTTTCTTACTTTTGATTTTAATTTCTAAAATGTCCTAACCATTTTTAATTACTATATTTGGTTTAGATTTAAATTACTTAGCATATGTTGATCATTACAGAAACAGAGAACTTCTTGTTGTTTTTTGCCTTCAGTCTGGGTGGTTGGCCCCAGTTGAAGTCATCTGGATTGTGGGTAAAAAGCTATAATTTTTTTTTAAATCCTTAGCGTTTTCCTAAATCCTTGAATGGTATTATTTGATTGATTTACCTTTTCTATTATTATCCTCAATATTTTATACACATTATGGTTGTAATGCATGATTGCTCTGCAGCTGCATTGACCCATAATATTAGTTTACACTCGTTATAATTATTAAATTTCTTTATTATTAATAATTTTTTGTATAGTTTGAAAAGAATAATAATAAAATAAACAAATTACTATTGCGGACACAGAGCGAAATGGAGACAGAATAAATAATGACAAGTTTAATATTAATTGGAAAACACACTTATATTAAATCAGATACAAACAAAAGCTTTCGGTTAGTTTAACCTTCATCAGTCAAACTGACAGTTAAAAGTGTGGAACATGAGGGTGTGTACTGCCAGTCATGTACATGAACTGCGTGATGTGATGATTAATTGTTGGATGTTGAAGCCTATGGCTGTGACGTATGTGAACATTGCCAACGTTTGTCATTCATCAAAATGGTTGCTTCAATGATAGGGTGGACACGACATCCACTGCTCCTGTTGACTGAGGTATTAGAGCGTGTGATATTCAACGACTCCAACCAGGCGCGTCGCCAGTAGTGGCGGGACCTATCTACAATCACGACATGGCGGTGTGGGTCAATGTCGTGGTGGGTTGACCAGACGTGTTCGGCAATGGCAGAGTGTTCTATGCCATTGAACACGAAGGAGCGGATGGCTCTTTCGTGTTCCGAAAGACATTTTCCGAGCCGTCTACCAGTTTCTCCAATGTAGCAGCTAGTGCAGTCACGGCAAGAGATGCGGTAGCCTGGACCACTTTGTAGTAAGGTGGGAATCGGTGTTTTCACTTTAGAGATGAGGGATCATAACTTTCTGCTTGGTAGCTGTACGCATTTTATCTTATGTGACTTTAGGGCTCTAGAAACCTGTTGTGATAGGTTTGGGTAGTATGGAATAAAGGCGCTCGCGGTTGAGTCATGTATCTTGGATGTTCCTGTTGGTCGCTACGTGGTCATGCATCTGTAGGTCACACCTGTCAACGGTACTGGTGAGATAGTCACACCTCGCAAGATCCGCCTTGACTTTAGCATCTTGGTGTGCTGCTCATCTACAGAACTAGAGTGGGTCCAGGCACGGGTTAACAAGGTTCGTGCAGTGGCAAGAAGATGGCTGCGCGCATGTGCTGACCGGAAGTTGGTAAATTGGCCAGCACTCATTGGTTTACGATACAGTTGTCTTCAAGCGAATGCCCTCACATGCGCTTGAATTAGACACCCTTGTCCGACGCATGCGCGTCGGACAAGGGTGTCTAATTATGGTATGGTATTAGCATTAGTAGAGGCATATGATGCAAGAAAACAGGTTTATGCAGCATCAGCAAAAAAAAAAAAAAAAACACGCTCCCATTTCACCCCTCCGTTCGTTCCAAGTACCTGTCCAGCTCACCCTTAAATTTATTTAGGCTATCAACTACCACAACAAAGGATGGAAGTCTGTTCCACCAACCAACCAACCACTCGCTGGCTAAAGGCAAACTTCCGCACATCTATCCTACATCTGTCTTTCCTCAATTTGAATTTATGCCCTCTCGAATCATCAGCATTAAGCATGCTTAAACCATTCAAGGTATTGTCCGATTCTAGCTCGATGGTGAATTTTATGAAAGGCGACAGAGAATTGAGGTGGTCTAAGAGTCAGTCACCCGAATTTCTGGGGATAACCACAAACACATCATGCACGTAGCGACACCAAAAGGTAATGGGATCTGGTACATTCGTAAATGCACGACCCTCTAATTCTTCCATCGCGATATTTGCCGTGACTGAGCTAACCCTGGGAACCCATGGCTGTACGTGCCTGTTGGTAAATGGAGTTTACCAACAGGCACGGTACTTTTGTATGTATTTGAACATAATTGCACCACCTGTTAAGCACAGTCTGAGGGCGGTGGAGATATCGTCTGGTGTTAGTTCGGTACTGCTGCCAAGGGTTTGGTCGTTATCCAATTTATTAACTTCCGGTCAGCACACGCGCACAGCTACCATCTTGCCACTGCACGAACCTTGTTAACCCGTGCCTGGACCCACTCTAGTTCTGTAGATGAGAAGCAAACCAAGATTGCTAAAGTCAAGGCGGATCTTGCGAGGTGTGACTATCTCACCAGTACTCTTGACAGGTGTGACCTACAGACACATGACCACGTAGCGACCAACAGGAACATCCAAGATAATGACTCAACCGCGAGCGCCTTTATCCCATACTACCCAAACCTATCACAACAGGTTTCTAGGTTCTAAAATCACATAGGATAAAATGCGTACAGCTACCAGGCAGAAAGTTACGATCCCTCATCTCTAAAGTGAAAACACAGATTCCCACCTTACTACAAAGTGGTCTAGGCTACCGCATCTCTTGCTGTGACTGCACTAGCTGCTACATTGGAGAAACTGGGAGACGGCTCGGAAAACGTCTTTCGGAACACGAAAGAGCCATCCGCTTAGCGGACATAGAACACTCTGCCATTGCCGAACACGTCTGGTCAACCCACCACGACATTGACCCACACCGCCATGTCGTGATTGTAGATAGGTCCCGCCACTACCGGCGACGCGCCTGGTTGGAGTCGTTGAATATCACACGCTCTAATACCTCAGTCAACAGGAGCAGTGGATGTCGTGCCACCCTATCATTGAAGCAACCATTTTGATGAATGATAAACGTTGGCAACGTTCATATGCGTCACAGCCATAGGCTTCAATATCCAACAATTAACCATCACATCACGCAGTTCATGTACATGACTGGCAGTACACACCCTCATGTTCCACACTTAACTGTCAGTTTGACTGATGAAGGTTAAACTAACCGAAAGCTTTTGTTTGTATCTGATTTAATATAAGTGTGTTTTCCAATTAATATTAAACTTGTCATTATTTATTCTGTCTCCATTTCGCTCTGTGTCCGCAATAGTAAATTTGTTTATTTTATTATTATTCTTTTCAAACTATACAGAAAAATTTAACTTTAAATATTGTCATATGTTTTAATTAATATTGTCATCGTAAAATTGTAAACCCTCTAGTCGCGAAATGTATTTGTACAGAGCAACCATTCTGCAATAAAGATTTGAAGCAGCTTAGATATAACGCTTCTCTGCATTACATTTAACGTTTACAGTCAACCGTCAGGGGACACTGCGATCCCTTTGAGCGAGGGTGACAGTGGCTTGACAGGGGAGCACAAGTCAGACTTGTGCTCTTTTAGAAACGGCTATAAAGTGCCCACACAGTCGACCTAAAGTAACTAATATCGCTTTTAATCGGATAACTCGGGGCTCACATCTGGTGAATGTGCTTGGCACACCCAGGGTCCTGAACTGGATATCGTCATACTTCTTTCTTGGTGATTTTCTCTCTCTCTCTCTCTCTCTCTCTCTCTCTCTCTCTCTCTCTCTCTCTCTCTCTCTCTCTCACACACACATGTCAGTCAGTGGAGAGAATACAGCGTCCCCAGACGAATGACTGATAAATGTCATGCAGAGAAGCATTACATTTAAGCCGTTCAAATATTGCCACAACCCGATTTTGAAACGGCCCTCTTATTAATTAATTAATTAATTAATTATACTATGGAAGATTTATTTTAACGGACAAATTATGTAAACAACTGTCATTGTATTACATAACTTTGAAATGAGAGAGAACGAATAGCATGGATTTTATTAAAAAAAAACGATATTCCTCTGTGATCTGGTAACTACTGTTGTAAATTCGAAGATGCCACTTTCTGCAGATTCGCTAGAGAGCACAGTCGAATCTGTTGAGATTAGAATCTGTGTTAGCCTGGTGACGTCATCTGTGGAATAGCGGTTCTTGTAAACGATGGTTTCGTTTCCTCTACTTCGTATTTGAAGACAATTATCAAAATCTTTTAATTAATATTTTTTCCTGAAAAAAATGTTTTGGAATTAAATGGCAGCTTCAGATCATACTTCGTTAGGTTCCTTTATAACATTTATTAAAATATGGATTATGGCAGCCTAATCATTAGCTGTATGTCGCCGGCGAGTTTCCACTTCGTTCACTTGACCTTTTTAACTTTGAGTGCTGAAAAAAATTGACAAATTTCTAAGATTGTTCTTAGGCTCGAGTGAAGTACTCTTGAAAAGCCAGCAGGCCCCACTTCAGACAAGTCTAATATAGGTAAACAGAGTGACATATGCACGCACAACTTGGCTGGAATTCTAAAACAAGATTTAAAACTACGTAAACCTTAGCAAGCAGCATTGTCTTCGCCAGTCTGCCTTCTCCTTGCTCGGCTGCAGAAAGACTCTTAATCATTCTGTCTCTTTCCATCAGCCATATGCAGATGAAGTTTCCTGGTACGAAAGTAAGCGCGGAGTGCCGAGAAAGAATGGCCCACGCAGTGACAACGGCTAATAAGTTGAAGAATGAGAATTTATGACTCAACTCGGAAGTTTCTCAGTTTGCTGCAAGCGCAAGTTGGAAAAGGAAATCTCGCAATAGAAGATCATTAATGTGAAGTTTCTGACTTCGGAGCCATTTCTCGTAGTTTTCTTAAAGAGATGTTTCTGGTTGAGTTCTGTCGAGAAATTCGATCGGATAGGGAACACTGCCGCCAACTTTGGGGTTGCAGTAAAAAGTTTTAACAGGGCTTCTTTCATCGGTCTCTCGTTACACCATAAAAAGTCTGACCAACATCGACTTCGGGGATGTACAAACGGAATTCATGAATCGTAATGGTACCTGCGAAGATCCCGGCGACATCAGGTAACGAGGCGATCTAAATTTAGCTTCGAAATTTAACTGATGCAGGGGGAAAGAATTATCCGAATATTTCCCCGAATAATAAAATAAATACGGAGAAGTAAAAAAGAAAGAAAATAGGGGGAATTTTAAATGAGGAAAAATGAAATGCGATAAAAAAAAAGTAAGTCACACAAAGATGATAAATACAGAGAGAAAGTCGAGTTTGAACGGATTGGCAGGCAATACAACCACTTAGGTGTGTAGTGCGAATTTTCACGAAATTTAAAAGTTAAGGATGGTTCCAAAAGAAAATTTATTAGGTGAGGCTTCTGCACATTTTTTTTACTTTAAATAAATCAATCTTTATTGCACGTAAGGACATGATACAATGCACCCATCACGGCATGCTGCCAGGGGTTTCACATGGATAGTAATATTCTAAAATAAGATAGCAAGATAATGAAAGATAACAAAGTTAATAAATAAAATAAAATCCACGAGCTGCAGTCATGTGAACCAGTTCTCCATACATCTAGATTACATGATTCGTGGTTCACAGAATACAAATATCACAGATCGAATTTTTTCAGAGTTCACAGATAGATTTTTACAGTTCAGATTGTCACCCTACTGGGTAGGGAGAAAATCACGTGCTTTCGTTAGAATTCTTCTCCTGTACTGCTTGTCTCAAGCAAACTGGTGCAGATTGTAAGATGTAGATCTTAAATTAAAATAATTGTTTTGCTAAAATAAATCCAGGAAGGGCGATGGAAAGTGAGAATTACCATTAATGCCCGAGTATTAAGTTAAAGATAGTAAGTATTAAGATTGGATATTTAGTTTTAATGTAAATAAGGTTAAAGTTGGAAGAACACAGGATTTAGTAATGAACAATTTTAGTCGTGGGAATTAAAACAGTGGATAAATGGAGACAAGTAGTTTCGAGTAATGTAAGAGAGTTAACAGGGACAGCAGGACTAAGTACAGGGTGCCATTTGAGAACAGGCGTGACAGGGTTGCTGAGGGCAAGAACAATATTACCGTGATTTGATCTAAGCCACCGTTAGGAAGTAAACTTGAAATTAGTGGACGTCCAGTGTTCGCGTCAAAATAAAACGGCGTCAGAGTGACTGAATTTTGGATAAGTTGGCCATATTTAGCACAGAAAGAATGAACACGAAAATGAGTGTTTTGGGAGTTACCGACATACATGAAAAGTCATACTGCCGTGTGAGGAAAAATAAGAAATTTCTAGAAAAGGGTTGGTTTGTGGTGAGTCGTTTTAGCAAATAGGAAGGAATGGAAATTTAAACAGTATGGGGATTGGTTGGAGTCCTTGCGGGAGGCGTTCCAAACTTGAGGGAGAAACAAAAGTTTGGGGGGGGGGGTATTTTTGAGGAAGTGTCCACTGTATCTGACTTCTCTATGATCTAAAGAAGAGAAAGTATTGAGTTGCGGGTTGAAGTAAAAGTTGATATTTTGGTGGTCAGAGTTATTATTATTATTATTATTATTATCCATATGGTGCAAGGAAGCCTGAGGCTTATGCTGCACCAGGGGAAAAAAAAAATTCCCAAGTTACCCTGAGAGAGAGAGAGAGAGAAAAGTAGAAGGGAATCACCAAGAAAATGAAGAATGATGATATCCAGCTCAGGACCCTGGGTGTGCCAAGCCCATACTCACCAGATGTGAGCCCCCGGGGTTCACGTCTTGTGGTAGCAAGACTCTGAAGAAAAGAAGAAAAAAAAAAACGTGAGAAAAGTCTTGTCCGGCATCGGAAGACAGTGAAGGCGGTGGTTAAGTTTAAGGTAAATGTGCAAGAAAGAAAGCCTGGTCAGGCTTTCTTTTTTGCACATTTATTCTTTCTGTGATAATGGCCAGTTGTGCAGATAAGTGAGCCAAGAAGAGAAAGAGCCTACACTTCTGTCTAGCGTCCGGCCCGTTGAGCAGATATGTAAGCCAAGAAGAGAAAAAGCCTGGTCCGGCATCGGAAGGCAAGTATGCCCAAGAAATGGAAAAAAGGCCCGTCTGCCACTAAGGACAGCAGAGTGCCCAAGAAATGGAAGATGGAAGAAAGCCTGAACGCAAGGAAATTGTAAGTAGCGGCTATTTCGGAACGTAAGTCTGTTCCTGTTTTTTTTTTAATTGAACCCCGAACTTATGGACTTATAACCTAGCGCTGTAAGGAATTGAGTAATAGTCCTTTAAAAAAAAATGAACATTCCTGTTGTATTAGGCAAGTTAGTTACTAAGGTTGAGATAATTTGTTATTAACGGTAATTATTGTGGAATAATGGTGGTACAGGGGTAATAAAAAGAAAGTAAAGTATAAAGGAATTGGTAAAGAAATTATATTTATGGGGGTAGTACTTTAAGGATATGTTAACCTATATCATTAGTTTAGACCAGGTGCCAACACAAGATAACATACCAGATGAGGTGTAAAGAGAAAGAAATTTTATTAATAGAGAAACCTCAAGCACAAAGAGGGGATGACTAAGATGGTAACTAAAGATTAATTAAGGTAGAATGAGTGATTTATAGTGAACATTACTGAGGTAAGAGGATACCAGTTGTAAAACATTTCATGTGTTAAAGGCTAGAAACAAATATACAAAAAGAGTAATAAGAGATGAAATGGAAGAGAATGATTGAGTAATCATCGAGGATTCATATTAAGTAAGATACAACTGATGTTATAATTTGTAAATAGTGGATGAGAAAGAGATAGTGTATTGCACTGTAGTAGTTCAAATACATAGAAATTGGTATGCTTGTTATGTAATTATCCGTTTCTTTTATGTAAATGCTGTATATAATGTTCATTCAAGATTGTAATTTTTTTGTAAATAAATGTAGTAGTAGTGGCATGCGATACAAGAAAGCAAGTGTATGAGCTTATGCAGCATCAGCAAAAAAAAAAAAAAAATTATAAAACAATTCCCTATAAATGTTTGTCCAGTTTCTTCTTAAATTTATTTAACCTATCAACTTCCACAACGACAGATGGAAATTTGTTCCAGCAATTAACCACCAGCTGGCTAAAGGCAAATTTCCGCACATCTATTCTACATCTGTCTTTTCTTAATTTGAATTTATGCCCCCTTAGGTTCGTAATCTGAACAAGTGGAAGGATCCCATCAGAATTCAGCGTGCTCAAGCCATTCAAGGCCTTATACACCTCAATCAGATCATCTCGCAGGTGCCTAGTCTCCAGCCATTGCAATTTGCAGAACTTATGAAGCATTTCTTAGTAAGAGGACCCCTTCATTCCCTCACCAATTTTGTTGCCCTTCTCTGTACACGCTCAAGTAAGTCTACATCCTTCCTAAAATGAGGTCTCCAGACCTGTACGCAGTACTCAAGGCGTGGCCTGACCATTGCCTTATACAGAGGGATAATAGAGGGATAGAGGGATATGCAGTACTTTGCTAGCAAAATTCCTATATATCATTGACAAAACCCCATGACCTGCCCTGGCAGCCTGTCTGCATTGCTCAGAAAACTTCATATCTGCCTGCACAATCACTCCCAGGTCTTTTTCATTTTCTACCACCTTAAGTGTACTACCACACAGTTGGTACTTTTCTCTGGGGTTACTTCTACCCATATGCAGTACTTTGCATTTGTCAAGGTTAAACTTCAGTTGCCACTTCTTAGCCCATCTGCCCAAATTATCTAGATCCTGTTGCAGTAGCACGCTGCCATTACTGTCATTAACAACCCTGCCAACTTTGTATCATCTGCAAACTTCGACATGATATACTTCATCAATATCATTGATAAATATACAAACAACAGAGAACCCAACATCGAACCCTGTGGGACTCCACTAATAACCTTAGTCCACGAAGAGCAGCACCATTAATTACCACATTAATTAATAATGTGTCTTTAATGTTCTGCTAACATCCGCTTTACACACCCTAGAATCTAGAATTTTCTGTGAAAACAACAGATTTGCGTTTTGTGGAGCTTAAGCCCCACAAAACGCAAATCTGTTGTTTTCACAGAAAAATTTCCGCACATCTATTCTACATAAAAAAGCACGCTGAGATAGGGCGGAAATTCAAATTAAGTCAAAACAAAATAAAGCAACAAAACAGACAAATTTTTCATTCCCTCCACAAGATCAACGTCCAGCGATTGTACCATCGTTAAGTCTGCGTGGATAGCACATGGTATCGTCACCGTCCTCCCCACACCGGGTGGAAAAGACCTGGGTTCGAATCCCGTCGATGACGCGAGGAACTTTAATGGGCTTTTTTTCACTCCGTGACTGGGTTAGTTGGTCTCAGGCGTAGATAGCAAGGTTTTTCTCCCCAATAACTGGGGTTTTTTCGTCCAGCAAAACAGGCAAATCAACCATAGAACATACGCAATTTAAAGACACAAATACGGGTTAATGTATTTAATTACGGGCAACCCTAAAATAATAATTTTTAATAATGTACCATCGTTAACATTTGTGTTGGAAGGAACCTTTCAGACATGTGCAGTCTCCCATTGGTCGAGTACGATCGTGGCTTTGCTTTCAGCGCAAAGAGAAACTCTCCAGCGGATCACATCCCAGATGTTGGGGGGGGCAGAGATCTTTCCCGTGAGCATCTTCACGATGAAAGTTAAGCGTCTCTGTTCCATCTTTACTGGCAATCGTTCCAGACAGAGGCCATCGCTGTAGTTCGCTGCTGTGAAGGTAACTTAGGCTTCCATGTGGCCCATTTAAGTAACCAAAACTCGTCTGCATATAGTGGCTTTAGAGTAGTTTTGATCGCAGAACCCCAAATTTCTGCTCCGTATAGTGTGACAGTCTGGATGTACCTTGTAAGACACAAAGTCTTACAAATTAAATTAAATATCAGTATAATTAAAGAAAGAACGCTAGATAGAGTGATATTGTAAACCTTACAAGAAAACACTTAGTCACAAATATTTAAGATAGTGGGTCTCACGTTAATGGAATTAAACTAAGTGGAAGCTATAGTTAATGTAAGAGCTAGAGTTAATGCAAATATACCGTGAAAATAAACATTAGAAATAGATATACGATCAGCGCCCACTACCTGAAGCAGCAAGTGAAGAGATCGAGACGGAACAGTGGGGGAGGTCAATTGATAGTATGGCAAGGGACGGAGTGCTCCAGAGATGACAATAGGGGTATCAGCGGAGAACAGCCTGGTTTACCGTTAACAGAGCAGGTGTGGTCATTTCATAATAAGGCGAGACGAACCAAGTACATGGACGCAGGTGTTTTCTGGATGGTTCTAGAAGGATTCTGACCTGATGAAATTTCCGGTCATCGTACTAGAAGGTTCGAGAAATTTCGGGAAAACGGAAGTCCCCCTTCTACACCGGAAGGAGCTAGACCTTCCTGTCATGGGTCGAGGCAAATGAGAATGGAGATGAAGGTCCGATAGAAATGATTGGTTGAGGAAAGGAGGGGCGTTACGAAATTTTGGGAAATAAAAAGGGAAGAGCGCGCGCGAAAAGAATGTGATAAAGTTTTTTCCGGAGAGGTAGGCTCGGGAAACAGTCCCCGGAAGTGATCCACAAGTAGAAACAGTTATGGTGAGTTGACTAAGTTCTGATAGCTTTAGTAAAGTATTGATAAGTTACAGTAAAGGGAACTTTCTCGAGATCGGACATAGAAGTCCGAAATCGTCCACTGAGAGATATATTTTGGAGAACAGCGAGATAATGCTTACGGAAGAACGCCGGACCGTCCTGCAGCCTACAGAGAGAAATAAAGTAAAGGGAAGCGACGCCTACTGAATGATCTGGAACCGCGAAGAAAGATATGACACCAGGAATGATCGGCGAAGTGGATAGTACCCCTGACAGATGTTAGCAGTTCCGAAGCTGAAGAAAAGTGATCTCAGAATAAGGGTGGAACCCCGATGCAGAGCAGAAAGTCAAAGACAAATCCTAGTATTAGCTGAGGAATTCAGCTCACCAGAAGTAAGTGCTGAACGGCATATGTACCATTAGGCAGTACAAAAGACTGTAGCTAAAGATAGATAATAGTTAAAGGGAATTCTTTTGGGATACATGTAGTTAATTCAATACTTATTCTATAGATAAGAGCAGAAATGTCATAAGGATTGTTTAATAAGAGGGTAGTTCATAGTTACGTTTCATCTGCCTAACTTTAATGAATGTAGAATAAAAAAGTTTTGGAAGGGTTAATCAATAGAGCTGTTAGAGTTGTAAGTTAACTTATATAATGTTACTGAAGTAGAGAAGTGGTGCAATTAGTCGCTAAATGTTGAAATTTATCTGAGAGAATCAAGAAATAAATAAACCAATGTACATTTCATTAAGGGGTAATTTGGTTGTGTTAGGGTGAGACTAGCCTAGAATAATTTGTAAAGTGGACATTTAATTCCAGAAGAAGAATTGTATTAACCAAGAAGAAGAATGTAGAATTGTGCTAGATAAGTATGAATAATAAATAAAATGTCAATTGTATTTAAGAAAGAGTTAAGTTAAACTGATTATAGGAGAGTGTTAGTGGCCAAATAGTAAGAAGATGATGATGGATCGGAGAGCCTAATGACCAGGAACGTAATTCATGCCATGTACCTATATATGAAGTGAATAATGTGTAATGATTTGCTTGATTTTTTTATTTGTAAATATGTATAATAAACTAATTGTATTTTACTTAATGAAAATAGTGTTTGGTCATTTCTGAACACACAGAAAAATCCAAAAGAGTGCTCTAATATAGGAACTCCCACAGAACGGGAATTCTTCTGTGAGATAGCAAGTCAGATGCAAAGTGGGGTATAGTAAATATACAGGGTGTTTCAGAACTTCTAAGAGGGGTAGGGTACATCCTGACAACTCGAAATCATATAGCAATGTGGGGTCAGAAATGCTTTCCTGAAGCGGTGTTGTACACAGAAGCACCATAAAGAAAAGAGACCGTAAGTGAGAAATCGTTTTAATAATACATGAAAAGGAGCAAAAGGTACATGGATTAAAGTAAGTGTTCGAAGTTTCTTCCACGGGCTACAATGCACGCCTCACATCTCCGACGCATGGACATCCGAACATTCTGGAATACTCCAGGCGAATTTCTTCGGCAGCTACTGCGATTCTTGCAACCAGCTCCTCAGCATTGTCAACAGGGGTGTCATAAACTAGCGATTTCATATGACCCCAGAAATAAAAATCAAGACATGATAGGTCGGGTGACCGAGCAGGCCAACGCACGGGACCACCACGTCCGATCCACTGTTGACCAAATGTGACATCCAGGTAGTTACGAACATCTCCGCTATAATGGGCAGGGGCTCCATCGTGTTGGAACCACATTGTCTGTTGCGTCGATGCAGAAATCTGTTCATCTCTCAAAAGTTGTGGCAATACTTGCTGCAGAAAGATCAAGTAGATAGGTCCGGTTAGACGACACGGTAACAGGTAAGGTCCGATGAGGTGATCTCCCATAATACCGGCCCATACATTGACCGAAAATCGAATCTGTGCTGCACGACGTCGTATTGCATGCGGGTTCTCGACCGCCCAGATATGGTCGTTATGCGTGTTGAAAATTCCTTCCCTTGTGAAGGATGCCTCATCGGAAAACAACACTTCAGCAGGAAAAAGGGGATTTGTAGCACATTTTCCAAGGTACCACTGTACGAAAGCAATACGAGGTTGAAGAAACTTCGAACACTTACTTTAATCCATGTACCTTTTGCTCCTTTTCATGTATTATTAAAACGATTTCTCACTTACGGTCTCTTTTCTTTATGGTGCTTCTGTGTACAACACCGCTTCAGGAAAGCATTTCCGACCCCACATTGCTATATGATTTCGAGTTGTCAGGATGTACCCTACCCCTCTTAGAAGTTCTGAAACGTTTAACTGAAACACCCTGTATAAATAATAATAAATAAATTAAGTAAATAAAGACAAAGAAAAAAATATAATAAGACAACCCCACCCCCACAACCTCTTGGTAGTGTCAGTGTTTGTGACGTACAGGTGCTGTTTCGCCATCCAGCGATTTCGACTCATTTGAAGGCGCAGATGTCTAAGTCAGTAGTTGAAGCGTAACTTTGCGTCGAAGATCACCCCGAGGTCACGATGTTTTGCTACACTTTCGATGACTTTCCCTTCATGTGTATGCTGAAGGACTGTTGGATCGGGCTTCGATGAAAATGCCCATTCAAAGCACTGTCCGGATTAATCTTCACACCAAAGAATTTGAGATGGTTTCCTAGTTGTGTAAAGCTGTTGTTAATTGCGTATTCTATATGTGCACGTTATCTGGCTTAGCTGAAGGAATTTAGAAGAAAGCGGAATTCTAAGTACATCGCTCGTCGGACTTTACAGATGTAAGTCAGATGATCAATCTACATGGGATTATTTTAGAAAAGGCATGCAGTAAAAACTGAATTTGTGTAATAAATCTCTCTCTCGGCGGAACATACAAGGTGAGAAGAGCTCATGACGTAGAGGGAATACAAGTACACTACCATATTTAGCAACGATGCAGGCTTTAACAACGGTCAACTCAAACGCATGTACCACTGTACCCTCTCGCTTGATCACTCGGCTAGAGCTGCAAGTCTACGAAAGTGGGCGAAGCGAATATTGATTAGTATATTTATTTTTGTTTGTTTACGCGCAGTCGATTTGTTTTTTTATTTTATTCGCTGATGATACGCAGATAACCATAATTACAATATACACTGAATTGCAGTTTATCAGATACAGAGGGCGTATGTGTGACCGAGTGCGGTACGATAGGTTGTTGATATGAGAGGCGGGGGGTGTGGGGAGATACATGAACGCACTTGTCAGATCCTGTTATGGGTGGTGTAAAGCAGAAGTCACTTATCGAGCTCCACTCTTGCCTGTCAGTTAAAAGCAGGAAAAGGTCGCCTAGTCTGAAATCTCTTTCAGATGTTCCACGTTGACCACAGAACCAGGACATGGCAACAGCGTCATGAATCCATAACAGGTATCAACACTACAGATGAAAGCGTGATGGTGCGGTGAGCGTTTTCGTGGTGCAACATGCACCACGAAAACTCGCCACCCATGACAGTGGTCCAATGCCTGAGGGCCGCAGCTTCAAGTGAACATTTTTACCGACCAGGTTCGTCCTTTCGTCTGGTAACGCTTACTTCCAACGGGATAATGTTCCCCATCACAAAGCGCAGATCGTTCATTGGCCCGCTCAAATGCTGTCTGAGGCGACTTCTGGATGCCATCGCGTCAGCGTGGTCCGCATCCCTGCGGAATGCTCGCTTCACCTCGTGAGTCCGTTCATCAACGATTTCAGACTATTCTAAGAGCTATATTGGTATCCGTCATCGGGTCAGTGACCTAATAAATTGTCTACTAATAAAAATCTGGAATTGTACAGAAAATAAATACAAAACAAATAAAAGAAATTCTTTCGCTTTATTCGACGTACTAAAATAAAGTACTATAAATAAGTATACGTTATAAAAATACAAAGTAATAAACAGATAATTATATTATTACTGTTTTATAAAAATATAAGACTAAAATATAGCGCTATACATAAATATATGTAGGGAAAAATACGTAAAGACAAAGGCTTTTTTGAAACATCCCTTAAGAAAAAAAAAAAAAAAAAAAACTTCTTGTTCTGGAAGAAGTAACGTCCAGGAACTCATTCCATGCACGCATTCTGTAATTAGAGAAATCCTACTTTGGACTGTGTAGCCTGACAGAGCTAACATAATGCACGCTAATTACTGTACATCGTTTTTACTATCTGCGCGCAATGAGAAACAAGTTACGTAATGTGCGCAGTTACCTAAGCGCATGCGCCTGAAATGTAAATGCGCATTACATTTCAGGCGCATTCGATTTTTTCTTTAAACATTCAATCTGTTTTTTTTTTTTTTTTTTTTTTACGTATAAAACAAAAAGTTCTTTTCAGTTAATTACAAAGATGAACTTTACAGAACACTTAATAAATCTCTATAGTTTTATAGATAGCCAGACGTTCTCTGAACAGACAATTTTTAATTACAATTGCTGTGTAATATTTATTACTCTTCTCCCATATACTTTTTAAGCTCTCTCTCTCGATTCGTCAAAACAAGACACGCAAATCGTGCAAAGACTGTCTAAAGCTAGCAATACTGGATTTAAACCAAGTTTAATCTACGAATTCTTTTTTTCATACAGTTTGGATGGGAAAAAAAAATTGCAGGATTTATTGTATATGTGTCTGATTTTAATTAAATTTGGAATGGCTCGACATGTCATTCTAAAAGACTAAATATGAAAATCCTTCCAGTGGAAGTAGTTGTTACATAAGGACGGAAAGGAATAGTTTGAGCTTTATCTGGGGAGGGGGGGGGGAAATCAAAGCTCAGACAAATTTCGATCCGATTTAATCAAAGTTTGCAGGGGATCAAAGAAATGAATTAAATTCCAAATAATTCCTCTCAATCTGATTCATTTGAGATATGAAAATTGCATACTAAAAGACATACTTCAAGTATGAGCCTCGAGTGGATCCAAGTGCTTTTATTAATTATTTTAGAAATCGTTTCAGTTTATAATTAATCGAGACTCACCTAGCTAATTTTAAGAATTTAATGCTTTTATTGTTAATATCTCTAAAGTTAACTTTTATTGACGAGACTTAACAAACTAAAATAAAAAAAAGCAAACTTTATTTGGCGTATGATGAAATTTTTATAAGTTGTAATACTGTATTAAAAGTGAGTTTAAATAAGCGTTAAATTCACAACAGCTCCGAGGAGTCAAATCAAAGGATGTGGCAGCACTAATTTCTCCCCTAGCCCCCAGTATATGCAAACGAATGAACTGAGTGCAGGCTTGAGGATTCTGGCGATACCATCCCCCAGAAGTAAGAGTCTATGTTAGTGTCAATTATTTGCAGTGTTAATAATTGTTATGTTAAAAAAAAAATAATAATAAAAAACTTGAGTGTGGTAACGTGACAAAGACATTTAAAAATTAAAATGTTATCCGAAGTAGATAAGACAACCCAAATGTATCCGCCATGATGGTAGTGATTTTGCCTCTTGTCGCTTTGGAAAGATCTGAGTTCGACAATGACTGGAGTATTTCTAAAAGCCTGATTGATTGTAAGGTTTCTTAGGCGCATCAGCAACTTGGGCCATATTGCGCTGTATATAACATGCCTGTGAACTGGATGTTCGATGTACTGTTTCGTGGTGGATTCGCTGTTTGCTGGACGAAAAACCAGAGTTTCCGGGAGAAGAACCATGCTTCCCGGATCTGAGACCGACTGACACAGCCACTTTGTGAAAGCGACCCATAAAAAGTTCCTCGCGTCATTGAGCTTTAGATCTGAGCTCTTTCATCGGGTGAAAGGCGTAGAAGGACGGTGATTATACCAGCTCTGCTTCCGAGGGCTTCTAAAGACCTCTAATGTGCTATAGTCTGCCGTTCTAAGAAGAGGACATTGGATTTTCCCTTCCGATGCCGGGTTTCCAGTTAGCAGAAATTGCAAATCGGTCCCTGAACACACTCGTATAAATACAATACATAATGGTGCAATATGGTCTAAGTCGTTAATGAGTCCTGAATCCAACAGAAAGAGGCTCGTGTCTATAAATCTTTAATATGAACAAGTATATCTTTGGTCCTTCTCAGCCTGCCTTTACCCATGCACGGCACGATAAGTTGTAATACCTTCCATGTTCGTCTTCTCATTATTGAAGAAACTTCAGTATTAATTGAAAGTTGACGTAGGTAAAAATTTATTATTTTTAATTTAAAAAAAAGTTTAGATTCAAAAAGTTTGAGTTGGTGGCGGATTTTAAAACTGTTATCATTCTGCGATTCGTCTAACAAGAAAATTTGGAGTGGAGTGGAGTGGTGGTAGGGATCGTATTGTTATAACTGCCGTTATGGATAGAACTGCAATGATCGGGAAAAGATCCGATGACCTCTTCCAGCAATAATACTCGATCCAATGATCTTTTCTGCATAGAAGGACGTTAAGGTAAGACAAACATTTGAAGAAAGACGAGAGAAAGATGAAATAAACGGGCAGGAAAGAAATAGATGGAGAGATTGCAATTGTAAATTACAGAGTAAAATTAAAATATAAAAAAAGAACATAAGAAGACATTATAAAACGAAATGGATGGGAAAAAAGAAATGGATGGGAAAAAACTTTCTCAAAAGACTGAAAAAAGCGAGGAAAGAAGGAAGAAACTATAAGTGCCAAGTCGCAGCGATGACAATTTTCCAATCGATTCACCTGAGAGTTCTTTAAAAGCGAGCTTCAGTTGTGCGAACAAATAAAAAGACGCAAACACGGAGATGATGCATATTCCCGTCTCTCATATTTACCCCCGATGGAATCGAGCGGTGTGCTGGCTGCTGCCGACGACGACTGCAATAACTTTTTAACGCGTCAGCACGACGACTATTGTAATAAACGTCCCCTGTCGCCCGGCCTGCGCTGGAAATGAGAACGCGCGTGTGTGACGGAGGGTGCCAAAGAGCCAACATTGACTGACATACATTGCCAGACTGTCTGGATAACGCGACTACAGTTGCTTAGCAACGGTGTTAGTAGTTCGCGAACTACGGGAGAACATCTTAATTGTCAATGAACGTTTGCCTCGAAGCGACAGAATCGCAGAGAGAGAGAGAAAAGGAGGCTGCGAGAACACCGATACAAAATAAAAAGCAAAGAAAACGTTTTCCCCCTTCCGCGCAGCCAAATTTCGATTAACGGAAAACATTCTAACAAGTACGAGCGAAGAAGACAAAAGAAATTTCCATAAAGGACGCGTACTGAGGTCATGATAAATGCTAATCGCGAAATACGTCTTCCCGAGTGCCAAACGCACGCTGTTCTCCCGAAAAATTACATCAATGTAGCGAAATAATGTTATCTGAAGTCATAAGTCCCAGATGGAGGGGAGGAGCCAGAGAAATAGCTCACGTGACACTACTCGGACTGTGGATCCTCACAGGGAAGAGATGTAGTGGCCTGCCATTTTTTCTTTCTTATTATATCATATATTTTGCCATGTAGGACAGGGCACGCATAACTGTCTTCCAATCCCAGTGGCTTCGGGCTCCCTGGAACCGTCTATGTAGTACATCGTGTACGTTACTTCCGAAATTTTATTCAAATGTCACTCCACTTCCCCAAGAAGAGATGGGGCAGGGTGATCTCTCTTTCTTTCATACTATGATCGAGAATCTTCCATCACGCTTAATTCTTAAATCAATTTTTAATTTCATTTCTTAATAACGATCGTAACCCGCAGCTTCAGAACGCCAATGCACCATCGTAAATTCCAAGGGCAGCGCGCACACGGCCAGAAAAAGAAAAAAATTCATTGGTGGGCTGCACTTCTAGTGTTGTTAATCCTTCGATTTGGACAAAAAGAGCCTTATCATGCAACCATATTTCATAAAAGCCTCCTAAACGTTGGTTACACAGCAAGTATCTGGTGGCTCTACTTGAGAAATTCTTGTCCACTTTGGGAGGTTCTATATAATACCGGAAGAACATATTAGTAGACCTTTAAATGAAGTGCTCAATTTTGTTTCTGGCTGTGTCGATATGTTTTTTGTAAGATTTTCACTGGATTCAACTATTAGTTGCCAATTAGACGAGTGGTCAGGAGCGTGACTGCAATAGCACGCGCTCTGTGAGTGGCCCGAGATTCAAGTCCATGACTGCTAAATACGAACGAGAACATTTTTAATTACGACTTCATTTATCAAGCTGGACAAGCGAAAACACAAGTTAATGTACGCAGTGCGTTACATCTCATACGCGTTAGCAAATAATTCGTGATCTTCAACAAAATAAGTCAACCCACTAACATGAAGGTTTGTTTAAACAAGCTTCGAAATGGATCAGAGCTCCTGTTCCAAAGTTCTGTAGAGAAACTGGGGATGGAATGCAATGAAATCGAAATTGAACTTAGAACCATCCCAGGGACCAACAGAATTTGTTGAAAATTTCGCTGTAAAATTGTAATGGACCTGAAATTTTCCAAAGAACTAACAGAACAGCAACATGAAGACATCTATTCGTTTGCATGAAAGTATTTCTGTGGTGGGGGCAGCAACTGCTCTGACTGATCTTAACAGCTTTCCAGCGCTAAAAATGTGATATCGATTGAATATATTAAATATCCAAACGGCCAATAACATACAACCATCACAAGGTAATGTATGCAGTGCATTACATTTCGAATTCTTTCTATTCTTTTCTTTAAATTAATTTAAATGTTTTCCTTTTTCTTGCAATACCATCTGAAAATTTGAAATTTCAAAAACTGAATAGTCGACAAATGTTTTTAAAATGTTCAAACATAAAAATCCGTCCACTGAAAGTTTCCACTACTTAAGTCGAGTTGTTACACGCAGACAGAAGGACAGATGGTGAAGACAATAGGCGCATTATGCACGCGTGCTATATCGCCTAAAAATTGACACAAAAAATTTTTGAACTTTAATTTAGAATCAGTCAAGGAAACGGATCGATCTCATCATGGTCAGAAGATGAAAGTATACTTTAATGAAATTTAGGTCGAGGAACTCCTAGTGGTAGCTTTGTAACATTGAGAGTCAAACTTTCAGAATCTTAATTTCTGAAAAGCATTTATTTCCAGGATAATAAATAAATGCAACTCCTGCTTTCTAAAGTCATGAAACAAAGAACACAGTTACTATTCGTTCAAGATAACTTTAATTTTCCACAACGTATTCATAGGAGCTTAATTTATTCAGATTACATAAAGGCAAAACTAATCAGGGAACGCATAACATATTAAACAGGTCATGAGGGTTGCAAACCTACGTCATGTACGCCTATTAGCTAACTCTCTAAGCAGCTTTGTGAGAGTCTTAGTGGGAGACTGCGAATATTAGTACTGTACTATTTTTATCATGCCAACCCCAATTTAATTTACGGTTTCAATCAATGCCCTTTTGGCATTGAAGGGGCACAATTTCATCCATATTCCGATATCTTTTTTTTCAACAAAAAAGCCTTTACACGTATGCAAATTATTTGAAGTAATTTTCTTGAATATTAATTGTTTTTAATGGCCAATTACGATGTTGTTACTCGTACATGGATTTGTGTATAAATATGGAATAAACAAATTTACATGCCCCCACCCCTTATATGGAGGTCATCTAAAAAAAGGTATCTGCTATTGGATTTCATACATGAATTTAATATCTGATACTAATGGGACATTTTTCCTCTTCTAGAGGGGATGAGCAAAACAAGCGGCTCAAGGTCACCCACTTGTCTCACCACTGTACTGACGCTGTGAAAAGCCTAATTAGTGAGCCGCCTATTTTTTCCCCCTACTAGATTTCTACAAGGTATGCACAGATCAAAAATCTATTCGTAATTTGTCACGAAGTTTCCTAACCTGGGAAAAGCAACAGTCATCACTTCAGGATCTACTGGTGTGCTCAAAAAAGATAAACTAAGGAGTGGTATCTCCAAGCATACTAACCACAACATATGAGATGGTGGAAGAGGCAATGGCATAAAAAATACAGACGAAAGTAACTGTAACAAAGTCAAACAGCAACAAAGCATATACTGAAGACTATTTCTCATATTTCCCATGAAGTGTCTTGCCTGAAGGAAAAATTAAAGCAAAATTTTTGTGAGTTCCTAAAATCATCAACTTTGCACTAAGTTAAAACAACATTGCATTTTCTGAATAACAATTAACAATACCAAAATATAATTTTTACCGATTTTGTAATCATGGCTTTTAAATCATTTTAAAATCGGCATTTTTTTAATGTTTTTGTTTCTGTATTTGAAGACAGCTATAAATTAAATAAACTTTTAGTTACTTCAGAAATTTAATGTGCCCTATTTGTGGAGACAAAAATGATAATACAGATTCTGATGTATATGACTAGTATAGGAATAAGTGCTTTGAAATCAATGCACCCTGCATTGCATTGCATTGGAATATTATAAAATTTGGATACTTCACAAGTATTTACAATAAGATATAACGTTGGCCATACATATCTGACAAATTTGTATCCTCATCAGTGGTGAAATAGAAATAATTAAAGACAGACCTTACCTGTTTGTTGCCTATTAAAAATAAATGAATAAATAAAATATATAAATAAATAAACAAACTATATATAAATATACAAAATGTATAAAGTCAAGATACTGTTTATAAGCAAAGGGCATCATCTTAAGGACACTTCTAATAGAAATGGTTTATAATTTAGGGAAAGCCACTGGGTTCACTGCTGGCTGCAATTCTTCAAAGCAACTTAAGAGAATAGGGTCTCACATCTGGTGAGTGTGGGCTTGGCGCACCCAGGGGCTTGGGCTGGATGTCATCATTCTTCTCTTTCTTGGTGATTCCCTTCTACTTCTGACTCTCTCTCTCTCTCTCTCTCTCTCTCTCTCTCTCTCTCTCTCTCTCTCTCTCTCTCTCTCTCTCTCTCAGGGTAACTCAAATTTTTTTTTGGCTGGTGCAGCATAAGCCTCAGGCTTCCTTGCGCCGTGTGGCTAGTAATAATAATAATAATAATAATAATATCCTCGGGAATTTTGACGACAGCTGCTGCTGTCGTCAAAATGAACCCTCAACTGGACTGAAATCCGAGGACTGAGGAAGTTGCCACAATTCGGTACTGCTGGAAGCATCTTTGCACAACCCCAACCCTATGTACAGTAGTACTTGAACAGTCCACTGCAATCTGGGTGACATTAACGATTCAGGAAGAACCATGTCCTGCATCAATACGAGGGCTTGATATTGGTATTTATTACTTAAAGCGGTCCCAGCCAACCAATGGCAACCCCGCTGTCTGTTACACATAATTTAGCAGTACTCTTATATACTCCCTCTACTGTTTGCCCAAGTACAGGGAGGGAAAAAACCTGCCATGACCAAAAAAGATTGATATGAACAAATTTAAAAATAATCAAATTACATAAAAAATAAAATATACATATAATTAAATTTCAGACAAAGTCCAAACTTCATTGGAAAGATCTGCATCTGTTCACAGTCTGTTGGAAAGCCAGCAGCGCTAGGAGCTGCCGAGAGCAGAAATGCCGGCACAAGGAGCTGGAGTGGATATAGCAGACTCAAGCCTCCACGATTTCACAGAATACGAGGGGTTATTAAAAAGTTGCCCCTGACCCTCTGTGTATTCTATGAACCTTGTTTTATTGACTGTATTGCTTATTTGTCTAGTAATATATGCGAGAAGTTTCCCTGTTCTAACTCTTATGTTTCTTTTGTTACATAGTTGAATGTGACAGTGTCATCGTGGATAAAGTTGAATATCGATCCATTATCAAATTCCAATTTTTGCAAGGCGAACAACCAAGGACTATCCATGAAGAGATGTCTTCTTGGATATGGGGATGTGTTCGTCGTATGATGTTGTAAAACATCAATGGAGACAATTCAAATGCGGCCACGCGAGAGCGTCCATGATGAGAAGGGAAGTGGGCGGCAATCTACATCTCACACTGCTGCATTTGTGGAGAAAATTGAACAGTTGATCCTCAATGATCGCTGGATAACATTTAAACAGATTGTTTCTAAAGACTAGGATAAACTACAGATCGACGGAGAGCATAATTTACAATGATTTGAATATTTCATTTCATTTATTTACACACAGAATTTTCTATACATTCTCAAGATACGAGATACATCTTGAGATACATCTCAAGATGCATACGAGAGAATTATAAAGAAGATTTATATACATTTTCATTCTAAACATAAAAATATGCCATGTGACCTCCTAGTACATTGTGTGCGTGTGTTCGGTATCGAGGGTGGCTCCTAGGCATAAGCCCATCTCCACCTAGTACTCCTGTGATGGCGCAGACCCTCTGCGAAACTGGCCTAAAAAAAAAGTGTTTGTGTGGAAGTACTGTATAATGAATAATGTGTTGAATGATTTCAATATGAAAAATGTCTCAGCACGATGGGTTCCTCTCTTGCTCATATGTCTTCGAAAAGAAAAAAAGAAGCATGCTTGCTCTGATGAAATGATCACCATGTGTGACAACGATCCTGACTTTTCTTCCTTCTTTTCCCCGATTGGTAATTATGGAGGAACCGTGGATATCACTTTGACCCAGAAACAAAAAAGGTTTCAAAACAATTGAACCATTCATCATTACCAACTGCCAAAAAGGCCAGAGTGCAACCATCTGCAGGGAATGCCACAAAACTGACAGCAACATCTTGCTGTAGTTTTCTGGGATCAGATGGGCATTATTCACAGATTACCAGAAGAGTACAACCATTAATGCACATTGCTACAATAACTTACTGAAGCAATTACACTCGACAGTTTGGGAAAAGCGGCACGGAATGCCAAGCAAAGGAGTGCTGTTGCTTCCAACAACGCTCCAGCCCGCACTACCCTGTAGCAACCATTGATCTTGCCCCGAATTAGGACTTCTTATCTTGCCACATATACCTTATTCTTTTGACTTGGCACCGTTTGACTCCTTTCCGTAGCTGAAACCTTTTTGCTTGGAAAGGTTTCTTTTAGCAATGCAGAGGTAATTTCAGCGACAGAAACATGGTTTCGAGAGCAAAGGGAGGCCTCCGAAAAAATAGCATAATGAAGTGACGCAAAAGATGGGAGAAATGTGTTGCTTTGGGTAGTGAATACAGAGACAAGGAGTAGCATGTTCCAAACTGCAGAACATGATTAAAGAAAAAGTAACTTTGATATCCATCCCCCCCCACCTCGTATTTTAACAGAACTTCCCAATGATGGCGATGAGGCCAAGACTGAGAAGACACGAAAATATTGCCCATACCAGAATGTTATCACCTACACGGCGCAATATACATTCTTCATTCATGGATACAACCCATTTCCACTACTTCAGCGACCATTATTTAATTTCACTATTGAGAAATTAAATTCCTGTTCCACTCAAAGAAAGGATTATGAAGTGCGGTATAGCTGCATAGACCTATTACCCTCAGCGATGTTTTGTACTGATGGTGTACTTTGTTTCAACTTGAAGTAATAAAGGCAACATTTTGCAAGTATTGTAGATCGGAGGAATCTCTAACGGTCTTTTCAATCTGGTCCGAGTTAAGTTGATTGCAGATGGAAATACTGGGTTTTGCTTTGTGAAGTATTACAGGGTTCTCTCTCCCATTCCCACTCACCCTGCAAATAGGAAAACCTGGCGACATCTATATAATTCCCTGGAAATTACGGACCTGCCTTCAGGCAGAACATTTATGAATGACGTAAGCAGGAATCAATGTTCCATTAGTTCTAAAATAGTGGATGGGAGAAGAGACAGTAGTTTTATTACACTTGTAGTCCCATTTATAATCTGATACTTTATGTTAAAAGACATTTCATTTAAAATAAAGTGTGCATTTGTTTATACAGTACTTTGGTGTCTTCTTCCCCAAATATAAATAGTTTAGAATGGGGGATTAGAAGTGCTGATTATATTTTACCGAAATAGCGCATCTCCAGTTTATGCCGTACATTAATTCTTATGAGGAAAAATCGATTTGCGAAGGTCATTTGGGTTAATTGCACTCTTCAAGAATGCAGCTACGACGTAAGGACCGTCTGGATATTATTCAAAGCACACCACTTTTGAAATCGCCTTCAACAGTTCAGTTAAGTGATCACCACTGGAGAAATTGACCCTCCTTGGGTCACCTGATTCAACCAGTTAAAAAGCAGTTATCCACGTTTCGTGCAGATTCGTCATAAAATTAAAATATGATTTATAAGTTGTTAAATTCAGAAGAAATTCAAATAGATCCACGTGACAATCTGCCAAACCTAAATATTTCAGTTTAGATATTTCGCTCTTTCACGTGAAGTACAAAACGTTTGATAAGAAACGTTGCAAGGGTGGTCTCTTGAGCATCCCTTTCAGAAATTATTTATGCCGCATAATTCTTCTTTTTACTCGACAGCTGTCTGGGTTAAATGCAACTGGCGTCACCTTGTTGAATAAACACTGCACGTCCATTCGACATTTCAAAACTGCCCGTAAACTTTGTGTAGCCAGTGCGCCGAGTACTCTGGTTAATACGGAAGAGTTCTTCTTTATGCTTAATGAATCCATTGGAATCGGGCACTTGTATATTATCTAGATAACGGAGGCCAGTGACACCTCCAGTAGAGTAGATATGAATAAGTTCATACGATAAGCTGCTTCCTGCGCCTGTATAAAAAATAAACAATGGTAAACATGAGGGAGATGGTGAATCAGGATCCTCCTGTCCGAGGAAATTTATAGATCCCAGAGGAAGGTTTCTTAGCACATTAATTAACGCAAGTAAACACATTAATCTCATGGGGTGGCAACGGTGATATATTATCCAGAGCAGTTCTTGGCGTTTAGTCGTAAAGGTAGTAAAAGAATTGCTGCTGCAAACGAATAGAACATCGTACGATCAGGGGGCCTTTCGCCATTTCAAATTTTTCCTGTTTTTGTTTACAATCAGTTTTTGCTTTACTTTAAACTGATCGATCTGAGCAAATCAGAATAGAAAAAATAAGCACGCAATGCAATTCCTTTTTAATTCTTTAGTGCAACGTATTGTTACTATAGAAGATTGTGGTATTTCTATGTATTTTATTGTTGATTGGTTTGGGGCTTCCTTGGTACATCGATTGACTTAGTCTTAGTGGTACCAGACACGACATTGACGGAAATTAAATCCTACTGCAGTGTGGGTGAAGGAAAATTAAATCTTGATTTGAAAACAAGATTAAAAGTTTACGTTATAACCATGCATTTTCTTCTAATGTCGTGTATGCCTTTCGGTAGCTCCTCCATCCTGGAACCAATCGGTGACAAGGACTCATAACATAGAATTCGCTTTGAGACAAACAAAAACCCATTCTCAAAGTTATTGTGACTTCTTAAAAAAAAAAAAAAAAAAGGAAATATAACTCAAATTAAGTCGTAAATTTCAATTGGATTTTTAGAACTCTACTGAACTTTGACAAATTATAAAATAAATTGTGCTACATTTTATTTAGTTTAATTCAACTATCTTACAAATTATTTAACACCCTAAAATATTATCAGCTAAAAAAGTTAGACTTCACGTATTGCATAATAATTATTATACAACGAACGTTAAAAAAATGGTAATACGCAACAGTATCTGACTGTTCCCTTATTCTCCAGCATGTTGTTGTAGGGTTTTAGGAGCAGAGCATCAGAAATAGATGTTTCTATTTCTGAAAGAAACTGGAGTGTCCAGTACTCTTGACCATGAGAATAAGAAGTTCCCTGGACGAAAAACGAGTTTTCAGGAGAAAAACCACCATGCTACCCTCGCCTGAGACAGACTAACTCAGCAACTTTGTGAGAAAGGTCCATAAAAATTCCTCATATCATCAACGGGACTTACACCCAGTGTGGGAAGGACTGCGATTCTACCAACTGCCCACAAGGGCAGCATACTATAATTCTATCCCAAATATCGAAAGCATCTGATATTAATTAGTAGCCTGGTTTTGTTGACGAGTGGTAAGAAAACTGTACGAGTGGAAGTGTCGTGTTTTTCGAAAGCATCGACCACCGAGTGGCTCCTCCATCCTATGGAACAAGTGAAAATAAGAGTCATGGCGGCGAATAGGGTGAAAGTGGTGGAAGTTGTTAAAGGATTTCTATCTCTACATAACACTCTCATAGCACCAGTCACGTGCACCTTGATTCCTGTGTACGACTGGAATGACATCGATATATTCTATTCTACAAGCAAATTTCTAAGTGCCTGGCGCTACCACCCGTTCCTGGGAAAACATTGCACACGATTGGTGCTGTGAAGGAGTTACTGCAGCGCAGTGGAAAATCCACGAACGAGAACCTCCACATTCTCTGGACGCAAGTCTTCGTAAATGCGATTTTTTCCTCAAAGTTCACTCAGATCACTTAAATGTTTTCGAATAGACAGACATGGAATAAAGTAATCAACATGCAAATGAGAAACCCGAAATTCAGTTTCTGGAAATTCCTCTTTATACACTAAAATCTGGAAGTTTGATGTTTGTAGAGAGATGCTGAAACTATTGACCAGTATTGAGAACTACCTGAAAATCACATTAAGGCGAGAGCAAACGAAGAACATTCTTCTGAAAAGTGGAGAACTACAATCTTCTAATCTATGGAGGAATTCCTGAAAGATTTATCTACAGAGAAAAAAGTGACACGTCACGAATTTCCCAGAGGATCACTTCTGACATTAACCCACAAATTTTGGTCTTGAGGGGTTCTGAAAGCAGAAACAATTTCGTGCTGTTACAATTTCGACTCATTATCGAAATTAAAAACATTAATCGTGAATTGACCACATTCTAATTGTTGCATTGCACTTTTCTAGTCCTACAATATTATGTTCTGGTCTCTTGAACATATTGACCATAATGGCGATCATGCTGAATCAAGAATAGTCTTCTTTTACAGCTGTTTAACTCTCATTTGGTCACTGCATTTCAAGACGAGAGAACGTTATATAAAATATTCCATATTGGACGAGGACAGGAAACCCAACACTAGACAAGTGTTGAACTTTTCTCGCCTTAAATTAAAACCAAATTACTTTTGTATTTCTTCAGCTACAAATACCACTTTCTAAGAGACTGCATTCCCCTTTCTCTTACATGTAGCCCACTGGTGCATTAGGAGGTTACTTAGAACTAGCCACTGAAGGCAGGTGAATCCCCAAGAGGTGTTATAAGAGTTTCTTAGAAGAAAGGCAAAACTGAGAAGTGAAGATTGTGCGCATGCGTTGGTCATTTTTGTTTGTTAACGTACGTTGATTACGTTCGCTTTCATTATTCTCTTATTGCATTAATTACGAGAAAGCAATGTTCCGCCTTCTCGCGTCTTGTCACGTGCATGTTACCGCACCCCATCATCTGCGAAATGCACGAGCGGCTTGTACGACTACGCTACGAGAACGCTTAATTACCTGTAACTCGACGTGACAATTAATTAAAATTGTTATTTGCACAAGAGTGCGCAGTTTACTCGGAGACACGTTTCGTCCCCCCCGAAAAGCAAGAAAGTCGCAGCTTGTCGAACACTTCGCCTCCTTCGGACGAGGTGTCCTCGATAAAAACAGAAATTGCTATTATTCATTCGAATCAAATGACTGCAGGTGCAATGCCCCTCCTCGGAATCGATCAAGTCGGAGGGATGCTTCATCCACGCAGTGGCAAACTTCGAAGGCATTCCTCGTGACAGTTCTTTCGGAAGAAATTTCTGGTGGAAACCATCTCGGTTTGTCAGCTGTGAATTGCCTTCGAAAGCTCCTTTAATCCTCTCAATTACAATGTTTTCGGTATTTCCAAAAGCCATTGGTGAACTCCTTTCCCTTTTCTGTCCTACCGTGTTACTGGCAATGTAAGCAAGACACTCGCCGAGGCACCAGCTGTTTCCTGTCACGGATGGATCAATGGCTTCATATTATCGCGCTTTTTCGGACATTCCGTGTAATGTGAATTTGTTGATTTCGCCGAATTTCCATAAAAGAAAGATTTCTTCGAAGGCTGCCACTTTACTTTTCCCACAGTGCACCGCGATAATCTGCTTGGACGTAACGTAAGCAGAAGGCATCTGAATTTCCTTCTTCATCGATCACTGGGTTGCGAGGTGAGGTCAAGTTGCCCTAAAAAAAAAAATCCGGTTTTCAATATCTTTCGGGAATTTCTCTTCGGCTCATTCATTTAAGCGTTCGAAGGAATTTTTATTAAAGAAATACTGAATATTAATAGCCAGCACCATCATGGCGCGCGTAAACAAAATAAAGAATTGTTCGAAAAGATGAGTTAAAAATATAATTTAACGCAATAGTGACTGTTTACCAGAATGAGAAGTCAAGGGATTTATAGTGGTATTGAACAGAAAAATATCGATCCAGGAAACCTCAGGGTCCGAATTTGATTTCATTACATTATAAAAAAGAAAACATTGAATTGGTAAACCATTACTTTGCGGATTATGCTTAGACAATAAGATTTGTTGTAGTAGGGTTTTAGCATCATCAGCGACTAAGGCCATTTGCTCCTTATACATATCCTTTATGCGCTCGCGTGGAAGGGAGGCGCTAGGAATGAGAGGCCGAAAGTAGTGGGCGAAGGTGATTTTAGATAGTTTAATTTAGATTGTGTGGGCATTCACTTGCGTGCAGGTAGAGTGGGGGATAAATTGAACACTGGACGGAAAGGCAGAGACATGGAACCAATGGAGAACACAGCTCCAGTTTACAGTGGGGCATGCCCATGCCCCAACAGAGTAATAATGGGGGTGGCGCGTGGGGGGAGACGGCGGAACCGTCACACTCCCCCACCCGCCGGGGAGGGGTGGAAAAAGTGAGCCAGACAAGAGAGCTGGCTCAGGTCGCCAATATGGCGCTGCGTGCAGAAACTGCGATTTGTCCATGTGGCACTTGGTATAGACCAGTAGGTTTGAGTCTCTTCTACGATTTAACTCCTCTTCTCTGATGTCTGTGTGCGCCAAGTTTTGCCGCCAATTTGGAGGTCGCTCATTGGAACTGGGACCCGTCCAGTTAAATCATATTTTAGCGTCCATAGGATAATGTATAGAGGGCTGCTCGCCGTTTTTGGTGCATACTCCGTTTGTAGATCAGGATTAAGTATTCAAGAAGCAAGTCCAGATCCATTTGATGATGGAAATGTAGGATCAATAAGTCGAAGTCAATACAGTGCAGTTAATGCAGCAATTTGTTGAGTAGTCGCTCGTGGGGGCCCATGTCCCGTCCATGGATATTTGGAAGAGTAGGATTTATTTGCCATTAGGGTGGATTCCGTTGTTGTTTGGGAGAATGGAGTTGTCAAGCGGAATGCAAGTCCGGGTGCTATATTGTGCACGGAGGCTGTGCTTGCTCTTTTCTTTGGAGGTAGCCCTTGGGAACCATGTCCCATCCATGAGTCAATTTGCGTGGAAAGGAATTTAGTATGGTTGAGGTGAGTTCCAGTTCTGCCATGATATCCAGCATTATCAACGGGGGCAGAACTGGGAGGTTCTTCCCCATACTCTTCCTGTGATGCGTGTTCCATTTGGTTATAATTGGTGATGAGTTGGGATATTTAATGGTCCTACCCCAGTAATCTGGTATTGATGGAATTATAAGTTTTCACCTAATTATGGAGCTTTCAAGTTCAGGATGCGTTGAGTACTACATTTGTCCTTGTTGTTCGTGGTTTGCAGGCAGTGGAAGGGTAAGTCGTCTAGCGTATAGGCTCTGAGCAAATTCCGTTAAGGCTTTGTAGGTTGTCTCATCCTCCAGCAGGTGGTGCTCCTGGTCTTTAAGGTTGCAACGCACTTTCGTGATCAGCTGGGCACCTAGGTCATCATACAATTCACACTCATGCATCTGGTGATCCCAGGTCTCAGGGGAGCCACAAGCACATGCAGGGTTGTTTACGATTCCAAGGAGATGAAGCTTGTGAAGGATCGCTCCATGTCCTGTAAGGAGGTAGGTGACATGCAGTCCTGGGCAAAACCATGTCGAAAATATAGGGTAGACTTGCTCCAGATTTGGAAGGAACTTTCGCGTGACTTTCCCCTTGTCAGAGTTTGCCCAGCGCTGTTGCCAGATTGATCGCAGGTCGATTTGAAACTTGTTCTTCTCGGCTTTCCAATTGCTTGTCGGATCTGTTGTGTGGTCCAGATATGTTGTAACCTTTCCTCGTCCAAGCTGCTGCAGCATGCCTGTTCGGGTAACCTCAAGGTCGAGGGAGAGAGCCCCTATAATCACTTGCAGCGCGTAGGTCGACACTGTTTTGCATGCTCGGGTGAGGGTCAATAAGATGGGTCTATGTATAATTTCGAGCCGTCGGCGATTTACCACGGTTGAGGCCTTGTAGAACCATGCGCCAGACACATATGTGATTGCCGGGATGATTGCTGCTTTATAGAGGATCGCCAGAGTGCACCTTTTCAGCCCAAAGTCTCGGCGTGTAACTTTGGCGAGCATGGCTGCATAATTTTTAATCTTATTCTGCACGTACTTTAGGTGTGGAGTGAACGACCGGTTCCGATCCAAGATAACAACCAAGTATTTCAATTCAGTAACTAGCTTGATGGTTCTGTCTTGGATTCTAATCTGTGGTAGTCTGGTTGGGGGTTAGGTAACCCTTCAGTAGGACGGATTGAGTTTTGGTGGGTGAAATTGTGAGATGGTGCCTTTCTGTCCATTCTCGGAGTTTGGTTAGCGCTGTGTTTGCACGAATTTCCAAGTGAGCTCTTGAGTCTGCGGTTAGGACCAGAGAAAGGTCATCGACGTACGCCAGTGCTTGTACGTCCCCTAGGTCGAGGTGGAGAAACTCGTCCAACACATAGTTCCACAGGAGGGGACCCAATACAGAGCCCTGCGGGCATCCGCGGTGTACTTGGCTCTCGACCTTGAAGTAGGGGGCCTGAACCAAGACCCTTCTTCTGCTTAGGTAGCTTTTTATGCAGCTGTAGAGATTTATCGGCAGATGAGCTGCCCTGAGCCTTGCGAGGACGCTCGGCCACCAAAGGGCATCGAACGCCCCCGCAAAGTTGATAGAGATGAGAAGCAGATATTTCTGTGGACAATTTTCTACCATGTTCAGGATACGCTTCAGTGGGTCCAGAGTGGATTTTCCTAACTTGAAGCCATATTGTCCGTTTGCAGGAAGATTTGCTGTAGAGTAGTGGAACTCATGTATCGACGCAGGGTATTTTGGATATTCAATCAGTAGCATTTTTTGGTTTTGATTTTGCACCCAGGAAACTAAGCCATGAACAGTCAAAGTAGGTGGATGAAAATTGCCCGTGTTCTATGGACCGAAGTAGTAGAAAATAAGAGAGCTGAGATTTATCAAGGGTGAGGCCTTCATAAAACTATACATTTTATTAAACTTACCAAGGCGATCCTTGACAATGTACAAATCAGAAAAACAGTTAAATATAGCATTACAAAATGAAAGGCTCGCCGGGACAATAGGTGCAGAAATTAATGCATATACACAACTTTACCGACGCATATAATTTGTAATAGTAGTGGTAGCTTATAAAAGCCAAAAAAAAAAAGAAAAAAATTCCCGCAACTCCTGTCTATCCCCTCCAATAAATTTGTCTAGTTCTTCCTTTAATGTGTTCAAACCACCCAATTTCACAACAGATGGCAGTCTGTTCCAACAATCAACAGCCCATTGGCTGAACGCAAACTTCCACACATCTATCAATAAATTCAAGTTGAGGAAGATGTTTGTTTTTGTTTGTTATTTGGTTTTTGGGAGCATTAGCAACTAAGGCCATATTGCTCAAGTTGAGGTAGAATGCAACCATTCTTGCTCAACTTGAATTTATGTCTCCTCATGTGTGTGTATCTCATATAAAGGAAGAATGTCATCAACATTTAGCTTGCTCAATCCATTCACCGCCCTAAATACTTCAATCAGACCCCAGATGAATTTGAACGGTGTTCCGGTATCCATCCCTAGTCACCCTCATAAAAAAAGAAAATGAATCAATGTCGCAAAATTCCATATTATACTATTTGTGACCCCATAAACTTATGTCAATTTGATTACAGTATTAAGAATATGGTTTTATTCAGCGTCACTACCCACAAAATTGTGGGTCTTTTCATATAAAAGTTTTTACTCTTCATATTAAAAACGTCTGTTAGTATGGCTTATCTAAGCCTTGGCTTTAATTAAACGATTCTGTTACTCATTAGGCTCCGTGTAATGCTATAGAACGTTTTTGGTTGGTTGTTGTAGGCTTTCATCGCATCAGCAACTTAGGCCATATTGACGGGAGAAAAAAAAAAACCATGCTACCTTTACCTAAGGCCGACTAACTCAGCCACGTTGTGAAAAAGGCCCATAATTTCTCACGTCACTGACTGGATTCGAACTAAGGTCTTTTCCATCTGCTGCGGGGAGGATAGCGATTCTACAAACTATTCTACCCACTAGAGTGTGGGACTGCGTACTTAACACTGGCCATGTGTCGTAGCCTAGAAGGTACGATACATAGCCAATGTTAGGTTTGCGACTACCAGTCTACTGCCACCCAGCGTCATTGTCAGGAAAGGCAGTAGTCGGTAAGAATACCAGAATCTACGAAATATCTCGACTTGATTATTCTTTCGTGACATGCAAGTTCAGATCGTGAACTATGGTGGAGCCTTTTTCACTAACGCCCAGCTCAAGAAAACGCAAAAGTTGACTTGTTAAAATAAAAATCTTTCTTAAATGAAATTATCGGTACTAACAGGTGTGGAAAAGGGGACGAAGAAGTGAATCGCAGATTCAAGCGTGGCTTCTTGTCTTTCTACACCACAATAGGATTTTAAATGAGTCTTAGTTCTAATGCTAGATCTTAAATAGACATTAATATACTTTGTAATTTTTGGTTAGTCTTTACAACCTAATACCCCCCTTCCAATTGATCTTTGAGAGTAGCAGTGATTAACATGCCTAGCCCACTATGGTTTGGGTGTTTATTCCCTCTTTCCGCTGTTTTAAAATCGGGAACTCTTTCCGATTTTAAAGCAGCGGAAAGTGGGGAATATACACCCCTAAGACTAACCATGTCAATCACTGCTACCAGCAACGATCAATCGGAAAGGCTACGAGATTGTAAACACCAATTTTTTATATTTTAAAATTGTACTGAATCTCACCACCACTTTTAAAAGAATCGTTTACTTCTCAGATAAGAACCTTAAAAGGTGGGTTGAGTTATTAATTTATAGGAGTCCACGTACAATTTTATTGACATCTCGAACAGATCGCGATGAGAAACTGCTACTTTATTGCTGACAGACACTGCCAAGGGTAGTGTGTGTCTCAGCAGAGACGTGTATTTGGTATACCGAACGGCATGCCGAAGTAATTAATAAAGAACTCTTACAGGCAATCAATGACAGCTCGCTCCAACGAAAAACAAAGTTATAGACGTCCCAGCGGACATTGATACGGCTTTTATTTAAAACTTCCTATTCACTTAGCCACCCAGAGAGAGACGCAGCATGTTTACTCGCTTTGAAGTTTTTACAGAGTAAATTGTAAAGGATAAAACTGGAAGAAAGAAAGCAATTCAGAAGAAACAAAACATAGCGCTGCGAACGAAAGAGAATGATTAGTTTCTTGGAAGTGAAGGAAGCAATATTTGTGATATGCTTCGAGTTGGGAGTAACCCATGCGAAGAATTGCAGATTCTTTGTTTCTAGATTCTTCTTTGGTAGATTCTCTTGAGCTGTTCCATCATTGTTTAGCGCAGAATGTTGTTTATAAAAAAAAGGACAACCGTGCAGCATTTTTAAAACAACAAACCCGTTATACTAAAAATGCTGTAATATTCCTACAACCCCTGTATTGTATATCCCAGTTCCTATGAGACCACCGACAGAGTACAAACAAAATTAAGTTTATTCAGAACATGAGTCAATCTGTCGCTGTATGAAACCTGCTAATATTCATAATAAAGACGTCTATTAATTAAATTGTTAAAGGATGAATATTTACCACAGTTACGCACATTTCCTGACACTTCCAAAATGGTTGTTTCTTTTCTAACTGACACATTATCAATGGGAAGCTACGCATTTAACAGAAAAGTTCCGAAAACCACACTCTTTAAACAGCGTCGGACAAAACCATTATAAAACTCAAGGTGAAATACCCAAAAATACACCATGTTATAATATAGCAAAGTGGAAAGGGCAAATGGGGGGAGGGAATTCACAAAATTAAAAATATAATAAAGGCGGAGATAAAAGAAATAGAAAGGATGGTTGAATTTCTTATTCCTGGTATAATTTAATAGCTTGGACAGCCGAAATACAGAGAACAAGAAGGCTTAAAATAAAGAAAATAGAATTGAAAGTAATTTACTCAAGCAATCCAGTATCGCGAATATATTCCTTTCCCTACCAATGGGGATGTTGGAGGAGTAAAACTAAAGTGGAACACAATATTAGTGATATAAATTTCATACCACTAATATCGTGTTATGTTTTGTATACTTATATTAATTTAACGAAAGTAATTCGGGTAAGATTTCATTTAATTTGCCTAACGCATATGAAAAAGAGAAATTTTTTTTTAGAGAAAGAAGTTGAGATTTTTATCTAACAGCAGCTTATTAAAATAATTTTGGCAAGGAGCATAATCAAAGTCAGATAAAACCCTAGCAACAACGAACATAACAGTATCAGCCTTTATCACCCAAGATCATTAATAGGATAAAACATTGTGGCGAGGAACCCAAAAGGTGAAGGGCAGTTGACGTGCGTCGCTGACCCATTAAAATCATTTGTTGTTGTAGTAGGGTTTTAGGATCATCAGTGACTAAGGCCATATTGCTCCGTGTATATTGTTTGTAAATTGCGTGTCTGTGACCGATTTTATATTTGCTGGATGAAAAACCCACTTTCTGGGAGAAAAAAACTCAGAGACGTTGTGAAAAAGGCCCATAAAAATTCTTGAGATCATCGACGAGAGGTCTTTTCCATCTGGTGTGGGGAGGACGGCGATTCTACCAACTGTGCTACCCACGAGGGCGTAAAAAACATTATTTGAAAATGTAGACCTATACATTTCAATTCGGTTAACGTTGGGGGTCAAATTTTAGACGTACAGACCCTCCGAATGAAAGGGAGGGTCATCGCTGAACTGAACATTCTTAACTTGTCTTTTGTTAGTTGGCTTGTGATGAGTACTCTGTTACGCATGAGCACTGCGTCGTTGTCATCTGCTTTTCAGCGGAGCAAATTGCGCCGCTGTGGAAACTTCACATTTCACGCCAATTACCAGTAGGCATATCATATAATTACTCAACTACTACATTTACTGGATGTAACTAAGTGGAAACTGGTGCTTCGAGCAAGCAGTCTTCTCTGTCTTTAAGATGAAGTTTGTAAACATTTTAATGCTAATAGTTATAAGAATCTGTTGAGAGAGAGACAGACTGAAACAAAATGGGGCAGTTGGAGTATAGAACGTGAAGGATCAGGGATCAAAAGGAAATGAAGGGAATGGTTCTTTACATTGTCCTGCTCACATACATATATTAAAAGCTATTCTATTTCTCTGTTTTCTTAAAAGAACAAAAAAAAAATAAAGAGATAAAATCTTTAGAATCCCAACAGGGGAATTCTTTTGAAGTAAACTAAAGCAAAACACGGAGCCAAGAAGTCATTTTTCACTCTGACCTACGCCACTGACGGGTGACCTTATTTGTTAAGATACAATGAATAGAAATGCAGCTTTTGAGGGTGAAGAGGTTCATTCTGTCATTCATCCAGCTTTGTCGTTTTCTCCTTCCTTCAGACGTTTGCGAAATCAAAAGTATAATGGATTTCCTCTCCCATTTAGTCAGGGACTAAATGGAAGAGGAAACCCATCCCCATCCTTTCTGCTTAGTGCAGCTGAGAAGATTGAGGTCTGTACGTCTTTCAGCGTAGTGCTCTTACTTGCTTGAAATTAAAGAGAACGAAAGAGAGAGAGATGTAGCCGAATTCTATTTCTACACGAAGACTATCCGGATACAGACACAAAAATAGTGCAAGTGCAGCCTTGGATTTATTACTAAAAACATATAGATTGAGCATCGGACAATTACTTTTAAAAATATATTTTCTTTTCTCTCATTTTCGCTTCACGTTTGTTTCCTTAATTACCCATATACCAATGACATAGTGGTAAGTTATTAATTTCTGAGATTGTTTTAATTTTTTAAAATTATTCGCATCATTATTTCAGTGAAATTCGTTGAAAGATGGTTGGTTCGTTTCTTAATTAGCAAGTGATCCTAACGCTATTTTCATTCTCATGTACAAAATCTCATAATGTGGGAACCTACTAGTACTCAGATGAAGTCAAAATATAAAAGGCTCTATTTAACCTTTCAAAAGGCGATTTAGGTGTACTGGGAAGGTCAGAGATTTAAAAGAGTGTGGATTTCGTATAAGTGTAATGTTGTGTATCGTTGTTCATCTGGCCGTTTAGCCGCTGGACCCTACTGAGGGCCAACGTTGCCCACACTTGGCCTCGTGGAGGCAGACCAGGTACACAGTAGTTTGAAATTTTACTTTGGCAAGCCCTGCCACCTAGTTTCCTGAGATTTCAGTCACTAGGGCCTAAAAAAAAAAAAAAAAAAAACTCGGTAAGGGTGAGCGCTGGAATTAAAAAAGGTTTATGCGGTTTAATTTGGACGAAATTAAGTTTTTGCAGTTTGTGTGGGGTTATACGCTGGTGTATTAGGAAGATGAATTCCTCTGAAGGCTTGGGACGATAGAGAAGGTGACCCCAGGAAGTTCAGTGAGGTAGGCCCGTTCCCCACCCGGAGAAGAATAAGGGTTGGCAGGGGAGGAGAGGAAACAAGACTGTCTCCTCCTTCCCACCAGGGGAAAAGGAGTAAAGGTACTAGGCAAGGGAGCCCGGTACAGATCGCCATCAAGCATTGGAAGTAGAGAGCACGTGAAGAGTCCAAGCGATCTGAACCGGATCGTCGTTAGTGATCATGTTCAATGTAGGAGTCAAATCTAGTCGTAAGGTCATACATGAGGCAAGTCTCGTCCTATGGTTGGTCATGTAACCTATTCAGGTCGCCTAGTGTACATGTTATGAGGATGCTGCCTTGGGTTCTTCTGGTAATATAATTTTCTTAGTTGGGGCGTTGGCCATTTGGTTTAGCCATCCATCTAGTGGTCCAGTGCGAATAATTTGTATCCAGTTCAT